>NW_028141945.1:13135012-13577512 GCF_025532165.1 Camponotus vicinus
CTCTCTCTCTCTTTTTCTCACTTCTTTCTCTTCATTTCTCTATATCTTTCTTTTTCCCTACTCTCTCTCTTTTTCAATTTTTTTCCTCCTTTTTTCTTTTCCTGTCTTTGTTTTTTATTCTCTTCTTTTGTTTCGTTATTTTCTCTTTTTTTCTTCTTTTTTTTTGTTTGCTAATTTTTTATTTGTGCATATAATTTTATGCTTATTTTTAATTATTATTATTTATTTTTTTAATTCATAAAATAATAATAGAATTTAACAGGCTCATGGACAAATACATTAAAAAATAATTGTACATAACAATTGTACAGAAGAAAATAAAGTTAATAAAAACTAAGCACGAAAAAATATTTAGTAAAAGTTATTGCGCGATTTAGAACGGTAACATTACTGAAGCAATTTTCTTTTCTAAACTTGATGGAAAGGCCATCCTTTTTTATTACATCTATAAATAAAAAAGTTTTCGTGAATCAGGAATATTTTTATCGTACTTCAAATTTGTCATTTACTTTCTATAATGTTATTATTCATTTTATTATTAGTACGTATGAGATTTTTATTTAATAATTTTGATATATGAGATTTTATATTACAAATATGCTTGCTTTTTACTTGAAGTTTTTATATAAATACTATTATAGAATGTATTTTATAGAAATATTCTATAATAGTTTTCCTTGATATGGAAATGGAAATTTAAAAAAAAATTTAATAGTAAATAATAGTAGATAAATAAAATAATATTTTTATTCAGTTTTGAAAATGTGATTTATATTTATGCAACTTGTAAAGGACATTTTTTATGCATTTTTTATTTTTATTTATAGCTTGCTCGGCACTTTGCCTAGAGTGATATTAAAAAATGCTCTTCACTATCCATTTTGCTTTGGACAGCGCTGTTTCATATTGACTTTTGTGATCGCGTAAAAAATACGAGACCCATAAAATTTCAGAGTCCCGATCGCATTTTTTTTCTAGAAAATGTTATTGTTTTATCTCACCTGTCAGAGGTATTCAGCTGGAATATTGGTTTATGTTTATCTGTGTGTGCATATATTTAATATAACAAATATGAAATGCTTTATTCTGATCAAATATTAAATATATTAGAACGATAAGCTCTTCTACTCACTATTATGAGTTTATTTTATATATTATCATCTGTTTAAAAACAATATTACATTATCCATCAATCAAAGTATTTCTAAAAATATTCTGAAAGAAATAAACTAGTTATTTCGCTTTTAAGAATTTATTAATTTATGGAAATATAAGAATAAAATACACGGTACTATATAAAACGACATAGTTTTTATCCATCGAATTATTTTATATATTCCGCAATACATAAGCGTATATTATTAAAAAAAAGATTAGTATATCAAATGCGTAATTTTATTTGAATTGCCGGGGAAACTTATACAACAAATAAACTTCTATTAGACGATATTACTTAATTTCGATTTCTACTATATATCTGTCTAGCATATTAAAAGCATAGCTACTTGATATCAAGTTTTACGCGTATTGTGAATTTCTATATATATTTAATATAAAATAAAATGATGAGAACATGTGCCTTTACAAATCTAACACTCGTCTCTAAAACAATTTAAAAATAATTTTTATCTCAAAAATTAGTAAAAATTAAATGTAGTATATATAATATATATATATTTATATAATAACATATAATATATTAATTTTTATAAAAAAGATATTTATAGCGTTCGATTATATTGCGCATTTAATAATTTCGTTTTTATTCTATAATTATAATATATTTAAGTTGATTTTTTTTATATAATATACACTCGTCAACAAAATTATCGCATAGGTAATTTCATATCAAATTTTCGCATAACTTCAAATAAATATAACCGTCAAAAATGGTCGTATTTGAAAATTTTTTTTCATTCTCAAGCTTAAAGCTTCTATTTTAAAAATCATTTGTCAGATTTAGAATTTATTCTCCTCCCTCCACTCTCGTTATCTCCTTAAAAGAAAGGACGTGTCTCGTCTTCAAAAAATTGCATTATTTGACTCATTCCACGCGGTGGAATACATTTTTTTCGCAAATTTCATGGTAATTATCGTAAAATATGGACTTTATGTGTGAATTGAAAAAAAATGAAGTTTGTACGATTTTTTTTCGCAGAGTTACGACACATCAAAGTTACCTATACATTTTTGTTCATTTACCGCCAACATTAGCATTACCTGATGCGCACCACGATGAGGTTGTTGATCGGATTTGGACATCGTGTGTGTGTGCGTGCGTGTGTGCGCGCGCGCTTGCGCGCGTTGGAGGACAAGAATATGGAAATGATCACAGCGCTAAATCAAATATGGAATAAAATTCCTCAGGTAATAATTAGAGACTGCAACAATATGCATGAGCGTCTGCAAGAGATTATCCGAAGACGAGGCGGCAATACACATTTTTAAATGTGAACATTTCCACATTCCGTCCTCCACACACACAGTACCTGTGATATTACTTTCAAGGTCAATTTTAAGATTGACAGAGGCACTTTCAGAAAAAACGTTTGATACAAAAGTTTCTTATTTTTTCACGTACAATTCGAATCTATAATAAAAAGTACCATGTTCTCCTAAAAAAATTCAACTTCCGATCCGGATGGCGTATTTCTGGTTTGAATCGAAAGTTGAAAATATCACCATTTGATAGAGCGTACCCGATTTACTTAAAAATATTATAATTAAACATATAAATTAGTTAGATGGCAATACGAGTCAAGTGTCGATCTTTGTTACACAGTTATTTATTATATAAATTGAATATTAAAATAATAGATACAAAAGTTCGCGAAGTTTCGACCCTATTTTTGGATCATCTTCAGCGCAAATATAAATCAAAGAAATAACAAAAGCTTTACATAATCGGAGTCAAAATTAAAGGTGTGCCGTCTAAAATTACATTAAATATGAAAGATTCGATGTCTCATTATTCCTATTTATCTATTTTTACATTTAGTTTATTATTTATTTAAATTATGGCATTTTGTTTTCGGTTAATGGATAGTTAATCTTTTAATTTTAATTTTATTTAATTCTACCTTTAGTTCATGTTATCCATTTAAATTATTTGATTTTACTTTTTTGATAATAATATGTTTTATTCATTGACACAAAATTTGGACTGATTTCATTACAGGCATCGCCTGTAATGAAATCAGAAAATTAAAAATTAAAATCATAAAATTAAAATTAAAAAAGTTAAGAAGTTAAAACTATATAAAAAGAAACTGCAAAAAATTCTGACTTACTTCCAGGCATCGAAAATACTGATGAACCGATGGTTAAAGGCAAAGAGAAACCGATCAACATCTCTGAAGGCAAAGATCGATTAGTTTTATTCGGATAACTGAGACCAGTTTATAGGACGTTAAAGCGAGTCAATCATAATATACAAAAACATACACATACGCAGAGTTGCAAACTGTCTATTATGATAAAAAGATTACTATGTTAGATTGTTGGTAAATTATTGACAATTTAATAAATTTCGGGTAAACGTTCCGTATCCGTCTGGAAATTTAGACCATTTCTTTGTCTTTTAATAAATAACATTTCCGAAATCAATCTTTTGTTCAAATAAGGTTCTTGGTCTAAAATATGTACCTTATCCCAATTAAAATCGTGGTCGAAACTCTGTGATTAGTAATGACAGATTGAGTATTAGACGCAATACTAATCTGATCATTGACAGTGTTTCTTCTAGATGGAATCATATCTGTTTTAATTGTGATATACTACGTAATGAATTTCTCTTAGCATTAAAATTTATATGATTTATATGAATTTATTGGATTCATCCTTTTTCACTTTCAATGACGTCATTTACAAATAAAATTTTTGTAATTTAAATGAAAGCGAAGATTCAGAAACCGAATATGATACAAAGAAAATTTTTTTTTCAAAGTTTTGAAAATTTTTATTATTTTTTTAAATGATACATAATTTTTTTTACATATTACAGCTCATATAATATATACAGGGTGTTCAAAAGTCCCGGACCGGTTGAATATTTCATAAACTATGCACTTTAGAAAGAAATGTTTCAGACAAAAGTTGTATGGATTGAAGGGGGCCATAAGATGGCGTCATTGGTTTGACCTTGAAAAGTCGTTTGAAGGTCACGTGAAGGTCACCTTCAATTTCTTAAATGGAACCCCCTTATTTTTTGTTACTTATTCTTGTAGCTTATCTCGAGAGCTTTCCAAAACACTATAATAAAGTATTTCTTCATTGAGTACTTTTCGAGTTATGAGGCTTGAAATAATTTCTTAATTTTACATAAACCATAAAATATCTAGTAAAATATTCATTTTTCGATTATCTTATCTTAATACTTTTATGTACAAAATAATGAGAGGAATCGATTGGTGTAAAGAAAACACATAGTTGTTTTTGAGAAAAAATATGTAATTTGCAATTAACAATTACATATTTTTTCTCAAAAACAACTATGTGTTTTCTTTACGCCAATCGATTCCTCTCATTATTTTCTACATAAAAGTATTAAGGTAAGATAATCGAAAAATGAATATTTTACTAGATATTTTATGGTTTATGTAAAATTAAGAAATTATTTCAAGCCTCATAACTCGAAAAGTACTCAATGAAGAAATACTTTATTATAGTGTTTTGGAAAGCACTCGAGATAAGCTACAAGAATAAGTAACAAAAAATAGGGGGTTCCATTTAAGAAATTGAAGGTGACCTTCACGTGACCTTCAAACGACTTTTCAAGGTCAAACCAATGACGCCATCTTATGGCCCCCTTCAAGCCATACAACTTTTGTCTGAAACATTTCTTTCTAAAGTGCATAGTTTATGAAATATTTAACCGGTCCGGGACTTTTTGAACACCCTGTATATTCAGCCAATTATAATAATATGCTTCTAAAATAATCTTCAATTTTAAAATTTAGAATTAAACAGAAACACATTAAAATGTTAAATTGACATCGAACGTACGCACATTATTGCAAACATATCTACGACAAAGAGCATACACATTGAAAGCGTTTCAGCATTTTCATCATTTGACACAGTTTTAAATCTTTATTATTTTATGTTATCATTTATATTGTATATTATTTTATTTCATATAATTATTTTATATAATTGTTTTTATTTTATTTTATATAATTATTTTATATAGTCATTTTTATTGCCTATATTAAAAATAATGAATAACTTTGTTATATAAAACAGCATTAATTGCATGTTTTTGTACGTTATATTTTTTATGTAACATAATAGTATTCGTAAGTTTAAAGGAAATTTCTTCTCGGAAAATTTATAAAGACAAAACTGATACTATCTCATGTAACTTAAAGATAGAATAATGTTCTAGTAATTGCAAATGGTACAATATCGCATTTCAACGTGCTGATGAGATTTTTCATGAAAATAGAATGGCCTTATCCTTGATCATATGATGCATGCTTTTATATGTTATATATGACTGTATATATTCAAATGTACTATTCAATATTTTCTGTGTTTTGTGACTTTTTCATCTTCTTTCCCCCCTCTCTCTTTTTCCTCCCTCTCCCCCTCTCTCTCTTCCTCTCTTCCTTTCTCTCCTATCCTGTTTTCTCTTTCTTCCGCTCTATTGATTATCAAAATTTCCTAGATAATTAATTTTGTTACTGGTTAAACAAGATTAATTTAACTGATTTAATTGATCAGCTTATGAATTTCAACTTATATTTAAAGAAACAGAGATATAAATTGAAAATTGAACGGTCCTTACCCACACGGAAAAATTTATCTAATAGATATGTAATAAATGTTTAAATGTCTATATGAAGTCCATATCCTCTATAGATAACTAGTAGATGTATATATATATATATATATATATATATATATATATATATATAACATCCACATATCTATATCCACTAAGTAGCTATCAAAAATATCCACTAGATATACACATATTATCCACATATTATCTACATTCACACACAAAAAATATGGGCCATTAAATTTTAGCACAATTTTTTAACATCTTTCAATAACAATAAATCAGCGAAAAATCATCATATTAAGATGAAACAAAATTAAAACTTGAACATTTCTTTTAAAAAGTAAAAACACAAATTTGAGTTACAAAAAATATTTTAAAATGACGGACGTTGAAGATAGACTTTGAGAAATGAGAAACAAATTTTTTTTAACTGGTACAAAAATTTTACAAAAATTTTTGTTTCGTAGTACAAAAATGTATGGGTTTTTAAGTTCATTTATTTCCTAATAAATTCATATTTTAATCAATTTTCCATCTTTTTTGATAAAGTTATATTGTTTTGAGGAAAGATTTGAATCTGACCGTCTATCTTTATGAAGCATCTTGGATCAAGTTACACTTTAATTTCTTTTTTGAAAAAGTTTTCCAATTTGTTTCTGAATTGCAGATTTTACAAGGAAAGTTTCACTTTGTAACATTTTCTTTAAAACGGTGAAACTTTATCAAAAAAAGTCGTAGAAAATTTATGAAAATATGGATTTGTTAAGAAATAAATAAGCTTAAAAACATTTTTGCATCAGGGAGCCGATTCTCCTAAAAGCAATGCAGCAGTTTAAAAAAAATTTGTTTTTTATTTCTCAAAGTCTATCTTCAACATTTGTCATTTTGTAAAACATTTTTTGTAACTCAAATTTGGTTTTTTTCAATTTTAAAGAGGACTGTTTAATTTGAGCTTTATTTCATATCAATATGGTAATTTTTTGCTGATTTGTTGCCATTAAAAGATGTTAAAATATTTTGTTAAAATTTAGTAACCCGTTTTTTTGAGTGTGAGTATACACTCAAATATATGCACCAAATATATGCTACCAAAGATATCCAATGGATATTCATATATTTCCACGAGTTTCACGCCTTGCCGCTAGGTAGCGAACAGAAAGACGCCTAACTCGAAAGTGGGATCCATCTAAGACAGTATATAAGGCCGCGACACAGGTCGCACGAGTCACGCGTCACGCCTTATCGGTCAAAGAGCGATATTATAGCCGCATCTCTTCTAGCTTTTGCAAGGAGCTCCAGAGCTCCATGTAATTAACCGCAGATGGTTAATTTTTTTTAATTACATTATATATGTATCTATATACAAAACATTAAATCGATCAAGTTTCTGAGAAATGACATTAAAATAAAAATTTAGTAGTTAATGGACATGACATTAAATTGACAGAAAATTATAAAATTATAATTTTTCTGTATAAGAGATATAATTATATAATATCATAATTTTAAAATTAAAATAATTAAAATTAAAATGATCCGAAACATTCGTGTTTAACGCATGTATTGTAACGAAAGAACGAGTATTTTGAAATGTACTAATAATTAAAAGAAAAAAGAAGGTGTTTTCTTTTCTTTTTTACACTCCAATTATTCGCTCCTTTGGTCTTACTTGTCAATTTTATCATTTAATTATTACAATTTTAAATATCCAATAAGTGTAAAATATCTTAAAATCCGGATGTTCTTTTTATAACAGATTCTCGCATCAATTTGAATACCATTTTTTCTTAACGAAAATGTCAAGCTCTCAATCATTTCCGAATTGTAAGTGATTGAAAAAAGAAGGATTTTTCTTAAATTAAATTTTGTGGAAGTAAAAAATTAATAAACTACATCTTTCAATTAATCTTAGATGGAGTCACATGTCTATATAAATTTTTTCATCCTTAGAGTCATTAGCATACGCTACTAAAATTTGATATTTTATACATAAATATCTCACACACACACACACACACACACACACACACACACACGCGCGCGCGCGCACTAATTTCACTATATGAAATTATATATAAGAAAATGTAGTAAATATGTGGATGAGAAGATTCAAAATCAACTGATCTGATTCAACTGAACTGAACTAATCTCCTCTTTACATATTTATCTACATATTCACTACACTTTCTTATATATAATTTTATATTGTGAAATATTTGAGAAAAAATATTTTATATTGTGATAATATTTTATATTGTGATATTTTTGAGAAAAAATATTATATATATAAGAGAGAGAGAGAGAGAGAGAGAGAGAGAGTGTGTGTGTGTGTGTGTGTGTGTGTGTGTGTATTTATAAAATATAAAATTTTAGTAATGCTAATGATTATAAGGATGAAAAAATTTATATAGACATGTGATTCTATCTAAAATTAATTAAAAGATATGTTTCGTTAATTTTTTACCTTTACATTTAATTTAAGAAAAATCCTTCTTTTTTGGATCTTGATATAATATTGTCAAAAAATCATGACTCTCAGTATTCGCCAAAAGATTTTAACTGGTATTTCATATTTTTATAAAGCTATTAAAAAATAAAGGTTTAAATGTGTCGACTGGCAAAAATAAAATGAAAAAAATATTGGCGCATTTTATATATATAGATGACAGTATCCACCTAGTACATTTATTATTATAAACAAACTGTAGTTCTTTGTAGAATGTCCAAAAATGTTAAAAATTAAAAAAGTAGATGTAAACGACAAAGAGTTTTTATATCGACTTGCAATTTTCCGCTCGAAGGTTCATCCCACATTGCCCCTTTCAGTGTTCGTCACAAGATCTATAATTACAATATGGTTCCATATAATGGATAATATTTTGCGTACGTTAGATATTTATTTTTCTCTATATTAAAAAAAAACTCATTTCACACATAAAAAGTCGTAAGACCATGTAGAACTATGATCCTCACTTTTTAATTTTTGATCTTTTTAAACATGCTACAGATTTGTATTTTTGAACATCCTAAAGATTTATATTTTTATATGAGTGTGAGTTATATAATAATGAATATTTTTATTGTCAGTCAACGTTGACAAACGTTCGAGCCTTGATTTGTATGAATCTTTATTTATTAATAGTTTTATAATAAACAACAATTTTTTATTTGAAGTAGGTATATAATTACTTTACGAAAATACGTTGTATAATAGATGGATATATTTCTTACTTTTTATTAAATATTAAACGTCAAAAAGTATTAACACATCAAATGTTAACATTCTATATTTTGTATAACTCTACTATAAAATTATATGCTTTTGTGAATATATAATATTTTAAAACACATAACTTGTTTGTACAAAAAGAAAAACTTTTCATCAATAATACATTAGGTAATATTTCATACGTTTTTTGCCCGCACAATTATTACATTTATCAAATTCCTTTTGATACTACTTTATTTGTTAATAATAAATACATAAAAATGAAGTTAAAATATAGACTAGTGATACAAATAGAAAATAATAAAATGATAGAAATTATGTTGCACGTAGTTGTATTTTATTATAAATTTATAATATTTTAAAAAGTATTATAAATTTATAATACTTTTATAATAAATTTCGCCTTTTTAAAACCTTGTCTTCCATTCGATTGCTTCTTTCAAAATCAGATTTCTTGACAATAACACATGAGACTTTTCACATGTATTGTATTTGTATTTGTATCGTGGTGTTTCGATTGAACTGATCTTAAAATACATGCTTGAATTGCTACAGGAATCTTCAATATATTTCGTTTCCAGAACGAAGCACAAAAGATAGCTTTGTTGTTACATAAGAGAAATATTTTCTCTTGTCTTTTCTCTTAACATTATTATATGACTATTTAAAAAATCAAAATATTTATTAAAATTTAATTTAATAATATTAAGAATACTTTATCTATTTAAATTTTCTAATTATTATTAATGATAAGAAAAATCTATATTACATAAATTTGGAAATAAGAAAGAAAGATATATAATATTTTTAGCAGCTTTAATTTTGCGGCTAGTTATATATAGTTAACTATATGATTGATTACGTAATTAAATGCACTTTTGTTTTATACATTTATATGTAGTTATGTAATGTAATTGCTTCATTATTAGCTTTTAAGTGGATTAACTTGTTTCAAATGAGACGCGCACTTGAACAGCAAAAAGTGGGAATTTGTATTTGTTTGTCGTAACGATAATTAGTCTATATTTTTTTCTCTTTTTAGTGCACTATACTTGTCGATATCGGGATTGAATTACGTGTATTGTATAAATCTGCATATATTTCGATGTTTATTGCCGCTGTTCCATTGCAAGCAACGTTTAACTTGTAACGTATAAGATATAATATATACAATGATATGAATATACATTAAACATGTATCAAAACTGATGAAGCGATATTGAATAAATATTATCGGTAATAACGAAATGTGTTGAGAACATTATACAACTTGCATTGCGCCAACAATTATTTTACATTTTTGCTCGCTTATTAACGATTGGAAATGAAAATTATTTCTTGCTCATCTCTTTTCATATTACAATTTATATGATTGTTGTTTATATACCGAAATGTAAATATTAAATGAAAATATCCAACAATATTTTATTTTAATAAAATTATACTTGAGTGTAAATTGTTTATTTTCAGCAAATTACGAATAATGAAATAATGAATTTTAATAGAAATTATTGTTTTTTTACATTCAATACATATTTTCTTTTACATTGTTACTGCTATATCTTGTTTTCCATATTAATAATTACATTCTATTATGTCTCTAATACAGCGTAATGAAAATCCTGAAGTTTTCATTCGATTATAGATTTATTAATCATGCCATGAAGGACTCAAATTTTATTTGACACGACATGATATCGGCGTTCATCGGATTCCATATTGAATTAAATTTTATTGATCGCGTAAACCATATCCACATCTTCGAATTCAGAAATGTTGGATATTCAATCATTCACATTGAAATCATTCTAATCAGTTTTGTGAATATATGTATGTATTATACTATTTTCCATATGATGCATCGATATTATCAGCTTTTGTATATAAAGTGGATAATTGTCGACAATATTGCGCACGAAATCATATACTCATTCAATTTCGTATTGCGTTCAACAAGTTTCATTTTACCCGGTAATTATATAGGATTTTATACAGCTGCGCATGTATTAATTAGCTTGTTATAATTAATCAACACCTTATGTTATATTTCCTATTTCACTTATTGTTATTGTGAAAATGCACCGATGCTTACTAAACAGACTGTAAATGTTGAAAATTAATATATTTTCGAATATAAATTTTTTTGGAAAGATATTTTGAATATTTGTATTTTTATATATGGTTATTTATTATATAAAATTCTCATATACCTACTCTCTAAAAGTGAATCAGTGAAAATATCACTAATTTAAACAGTAAAATAAGATTTCACTGAGAATCAGTGAGTATTTTACTGATCTTCAGTGGAAACGCTTACTTTTTTGTTATTTTATCTTATATCTCACTGATTATGGTCAGTTAAAATAAAATTCACTGTAAAACCAGTAAATTTTACTGTAAAACCAGTAATCGCTAATTCGTTCGTTTACCACTACGATCGCTATCTTTCTCGTATTTAATTTTAGTCATAAGAATTATATAAAGTTTGCAAAGAGCGACATTTAAAATTAGAAGTATTACTTCGATTTAATTTCTGATACAATCTCAATAGAGAGGCTTCAGGTATTAAATCGATCTTTATAAGTCGGACAAATAAATGTCTGGCGACTTAATGAAAATTATTCGTTCGTTATCTATTTAAAATAACAAGTTCAATATGCATGTAATATATATAAATAAAATAAAATTTTTAATATAATAAATATTTAGTAAATATAAATAAAATTTTTAAGTTTCTATGAAATAGATAGAGAGATGAATTGTAGTTTAATATTACTGGCAATAACGAAAGAAATATTACTAATATTGAGAAATATTACTGATTGAAACAGTCAAAATTATTAACTGATTCTTTCAATAAAATATCACTGATTTACAATGCTGTACTTATAACTGCTGTAATAAGTGACTATTTACTGTTTTTCAGTGATAATACACTGATTCACTTTTAGAGAGTACGAATTCTTTATTTATATAATAAACTTTTTTTCATTTATTATTTTCCTTTCTATTCGCAACAATACTTAATGTTTTTATTTCTTTAATTAATATTGTTTTCCTTTTGGGAAATGAATTGCTTTTAACTGTGTTTATTAGTTCTAACTTTTACAAGTAACAGAAATTTGCGCAGTTCTTCCTCTCATTCACCATATTGCTACACACACTATCTCAGCCATCGCGCCGCCCATTCCTCCGTGGCGGTTCTATCAATTCAACTTAGTCGATAAACTATCTAACGCAACTATCGTTAACAATAACTGTAAGATATAAAGATTATAAAGATTAGTTACATTATAAATGCTTCGAAACTAAAGACATAAACACAAATACAATCTATTTAACAAATATATTGTTAAAATAAATATTTAATCTTTAGGACTTTATTTTAATTTTATTCGTAAAATATGTTATTTTAATTTGGTTACGTATTGATCTACTTTATATAAATTTTTAAGTAAGTGAAAAAAGAAATATATAAAAAATAATGTCATTTCGTCAATAATATAAAATTAAGAAATATTGATATGACTTTTATGAGTATTATATTGTAGCATAGATATTATACATAAACTCAAAATAATACACACACACACACACACATTTAGAATTCTCTAAGTAAATTATCTTATATTGTTAATATACATACATATATATACTCTAAAAAAACCTTACAAAAGTAAAAAAAACATGCCAAGTACATAAAAAATATTCTACCTTCTATGCAACAAAATGTTTAATAAAAAAAATCCTTAAAAATAATTTACAATAATTTTTCCTCACAAAATCATTTTTCTAAAAAATAAAACCTCAACAAATAATTTTCCTAAAAAAATATTAAAAAATAAAATATTAAAACTAAATATAAAATCAATAATTACTATTAACCAAGTACTTAAGAGCAATTTGTAAATTTGATATAATATTTGCCATGAAATATCAATCTTACATTGTAGAAATATTATACATAAATTCTCCCTAAGAAATTCAAACGCATTTTATATTTATTCAGAGAAACGTGATTTTTAAAATATTTAAAATCAACACTAAATGAGAATTAGGATTCTTTTAATTCCTAAAACAATTTTTATATAATGTGTATAATTAAAAAAAAAACGTTTTACACAAGTTTTAAATCACACAGTCTTTAAATCGGAGTAAGTTATGAAAACTTGGCGTGCCCGGATCGTAATCAAACACAGACTAAATATTTAATTACCTAAGATTTTACATTTTTATTGGGGATATGTTTGTTTATAATGTAACGATCCGGGGAATTCTTACTTGTCTGAATATTTAATTTGCAATTAACTGTAAATGAAAACAATAGGTTACTCTTTGCTTTTCAGGAGGCTTATCTAATAATATTTTAATGAGAGAAGAAACTTTGTATATTTTTCTAAAAATTTGAGCAAAAATAAATTATTTCGATATTGAATAATAAATATTATATAAAAGATAAAAAGAGGAGCTTTCGAAGAATATCCGGAATTAGAAAAACTTGAATAATTTATTCTTGACTTACTCTATACAACAATAAATATCGATAAAAATTAAATCAAAATTGGCATAAGAGCCACAGCGCGGTAGTTAGGGCGCAGGGGAAGAAACAATACTTCCTTCTTATTAATTGTTTATTTCAAATGTAAACACTACATGAAGGATAATTGGAAGCATGTTTTAATACATTTGATGAACTTTTGGAAGCAGGCTTGCTAGATCTCCGCGTGATGAAATTTCGCGTCACCCGCGCGTCGAGGAGATAAACTTTTCTCCTTTTTTACAATGTAATGGTTTGTTTTTTATATTATTAATCGCGCTGAAGAAGGCTCAAAGACGATCCAGCCACTTGCGCCTCACATATTTTTCTAGTCTGCGAATATTGTTTTCTAGCAATTATTCGTTAGGCTGAAAAATGTGTGAATGCTCTCTTCACAGGATATGCGTCAATGCCGTTGCCACGGATGGATTCTGTCGCTCGTTGATCAAATGGGCGTAAAAACACGTCCGACCTCCTCCCACATACATCCCTATCTTTCTTTGGAAAGTCATCCGAAACGTAACTATTTATGTAGTGTTTAGGTTTGAAATAAACAACAATCAATAAGAAGGAAATGTTGTTTCTTCTCCTGCGCCCCAACTACTGCGTTATGGCTCTTATGCCAATTTTGATTTAATTTTGATTTATTTATTTGAGCGAAATTCCTAATTACTAATTTTAATAAATATCGAACGAAAAGAATATAACTTATTAATATTTTATAATTTATAAATATCAAATTATTTATTACAGTTGTCAAATTGTATCCGTCTTCAAATTTTTACGTCTAAGATTATTGGGGATTAATTAATTAAGTAACATATGCATGTCTGAGATGCAAATAGATATATGTAAATACACAAATGAATTTGTAATTTTCAGGTTCTTCTAAATCTTGTATCATTATAATATCTTGTCGAATTTTCCTAGGCGATTATTATGACACGAGAGATTTCAGTATAAAATAGTCTGTAGAATCTTATGATAAGAATTGACTATTAGCATGATATTGCCATTTCTCGTAGTCTTGTTTTTCAATAAGAAACATACATTAAGTAGAGTTAAGCTTTAAGTTTCGTAACTTCAATTTTATATTTAATTCTAAACAATATTTAATCTTATTCGTAGAGTTTAAATAATTAATTTAATTTTTTATTTTTTATTGACGCATAACATATTGATTAAAAGACATTCATCTATTTAGATTGTTTAATGTAATATTATTATATATTTTTATATATTATTAATGTAATATTATTATACATTTATGCTATTTTTAAATCAATCTTAATACCTTAATCAACCTTGTAGTTTTAATCATGTTGATATCATTATTTTGATATTTATTATACATACCATATATATTAAACATATTTCAAATTGATTAATTTCTAATAACGTTTATGATAGCTTATTGATAGCTTTGTGTCACACTTAGTTCGAATTATGTATTATCAACATGCCCTGAATTTACATGTAACTTGATTCTATCTAATTAATCATATTGATATATATAATGTCAAGTTATATTAGTCTTATATTCGTGATCATATAATACACTGTATTACATCTTACGTTACCTGATATAATTTCCTGAAGTTTCGTCATAAAACATTGCTTATGGGAGGATATAATTATATTAATTTTCGGAAATTAAAAAGTTAGATGCGCTTATTTTTATAAATATATGTTATCTATTGCCAACAACGCAATAAAAGGATCAATTCATAATATTATGTGATGCCGACACATAATGACAAAAAAATATTATATTCACATCTACCAGTAAGACAATTTTTTTATTCCGATGTAGAAAATGTTTTTAATAAAATATTCTAATAAAATAAAATAATAAAAAGTCAAATTTCAAAAATTATAAAATATTATAAAACATTAGACTTGATTACTTCATTATTAAGTGAACAAAAAACGACATTAAAACAACAATTTTCATTAGATGTTAAGAAAAACAATTAAAACATTTTTTTACAATTTACAAATTTACAAATTATATTGTTTTTGAATTTATTGTTTTTGAATTACTAATTACTAATTAAAATAACATTTTGGAAATACTTCAAAATTAGGTCAAGATTTTATTTTTTTACTTTCTAAAATCACATATAATTCTTTCTCCCCTCCTCTCTCAGAGAAGTTTTAATAGAAATCTTCAAAAATATATTATTTCAGATTATAAAAATGCAATCTATCACTCTATATTAATTTTCATATCTAAAATTAAATAATCATTTATACTACCAAATAAGAACATGATATACAACAATAAAGACAATTACATACTTTCTTCAATCAATCCGAAACGTCATATTTTTGTTTTTGTTCCTGTTTTTGTCTTTATGTGTCATTGCAGGTTGCATGTTTAATGTGAATACATATGTTTGTATATATATATATATATATATATATATATATATATATATATATATATATATATTATAAAAGAGTATCTTGTCGCGTGCAAATCTCAATCTTTACCTAACTAAAAGCAAGAGAAAAGGATCGTGTTCTCACCTGCCAGCTTGCGTATCGGTTTGCTGCACTTGCGCCTGCATCTGTGTTGTTTGCAATCCTTGCGCTTGGTCCATTTTGATCTCGTTCTTATAATATCCTTCCTCTTCTTTCTCTTCATTCGCCGTGTTCTTGTCTTTCATGTCGCAATTATCCATCATTACGTTCTTGCATTCCGCCTGTGCAAAAAAAAAAAAGAAAGCTAAGAAATATAAATCTCGCTAATATGAAAATAGCTCCTCATTCAATCTTCCGATTGAATGCAAGTACAAGATAAGAAAAAACAATTATAATACAAATTTATATTTTGAATTTCTGAATTCTGAGTTTTGAAATTTTTCGATAAAAATAATAATATTGACAAAAAAGAAAAAAAAATTCGTAGATAAACATTGTCGAGATTTTGATATTAAATTTTTTTAATTTAATATTAATAAGCTATGTTTTTTTCTATCAATTAAATATTTTATATACATATATTTAACACGTCTTTGTCTAAAGTATCCATTTTACTGCATATCATTGCTTTCTGCTTTAATCAATGTAATATATATATATATATATATATCATTATAATAATATATATATATATATATATATATATATATATATATATATATAACATTGATTAAAGCAGAAAGCAATGATATGCAGTAAAATGGATACTTTAGACAAAGACGTGTTAAATATATGTATATAAAATATTTAATTGATAGAAAAAAACATAGCTTATTAATATTTAAAAAATTAATATATATATATTCTTGCTCGAAAGTTATTATTAATAAAAAGGATATATGTATATTCTTTTTCGAGTAAGAATATTTGTAATTTCTAATTTTCTTGTTACTTATTCATACTTTCGTGCAAAATTAATAGTTACTGTATCAGAATATAGCACTTCGTCCTCGGATCGGTTCACAGCAGCTTTCGGCGCAACGTAGTTGTCGTTTTCCGCCATCTCTCTTCGTCCTTTCTCGTTTCAGCGCGGCCACAAAGGTCCAACAGGCAATATATAATTTCGCACACACACAACTCTTGATCTCGTTTACGCACACCACCGATATGTGTTACGACTTTGACCTAAGTCTTTCCTGTTCGTGTCCCGTTTAGACGTTGTGATACCACATTTTCATCATAGCTCTTCGTTGCTCTCACAGAACATAACTTTACAATGGCTCGCTCTTGTTTCGAATGAAGAAATTCGTTGAATTAGGAAAATATGGCGAAAGTCATGAGATTTTATCGGTGATCTTTTACGTGAGAGGAAATGGGAATATCCTGAACACTCAAGTAAAAGGGCATGTGTCAAGGTCTCGCTGAGATTGATCGTTACAATCGCATTCTACTATTAGAGAGAAACTACATTGGATTGAAGTACGATAGTCTACGAAAAGTCTTTCCTCTCTAAAAATATTATATATTGTTTTTTCTTTTACTTATTCGAATAAATTTACAAAATATTTATAAGAACAAGAAGTAATTAATAATTTGAAAATAATAAAAGGAGAAATTAAATATAATTTAAGAAAATGAAAGGAGAAATTAAAACTCTTATAAAAACAGATTTCAATGAATTAATTTATTTGGCACAATTTTATCGATAAATTGGTATATTTTAACTATTTTAACTATTTTAACTGCGCCATATATTCTTTACAAAATTTTTTTTCGCTGTTTTTTTACTTTTAACAAGATATATAAAAATATAATTAAGGAAATATATGTTTTTTTGCAGTAAATTATATTTAGCATATAAGATAATAAAAAATATATAAAAATGAAATTACAATTTCATTTAAGATATTATTGCTATTTAATGAATTTCAAGAGAAAATTTAGTTTTGTAATATATATTTTTTATAATATATATTTTTTTATATTTTTGTCATATGTCTACTTAACATATGAGAAGAATCAAATGCAAGTTTAAATGATTCTTCATGTTTGATTTTATGTATATATTTAATTATTTGTGTATATATTTAATTTTATAAAATTTATATTCTGGCATAATTAAAATTAGCAAATGGCGAGCAATGCGCGCCCTGAAAAACTCCATGAAATGAAGTAACAATACTCAAAATTCAGTCAAAAAAGTGATACAAAAGAATTTCTCTTTTAATGAACGTTAATGAAAAGTAATGAACTTTCTTTATCATTCGAACATTATATTGTAGTTCTTTTTCTAATAATTGTCTTCGTATAACAATTAACTGATTTTACATTTTGAGACAAAACTGTTCCAATGTAAAACTTCGAAATAAATTGATTATGTACGATTATATTATATGTATATTTAAAATGCTCAGTTCTCTCGCGCGCATATCCACATACACACGCGCGTGCACATGCGTACGTATGTACGCATTCAAACATAAGAAATAAATTTATAATATAATAATATATAATATATAATATGTAATTTATAATATTATTGGTATAAATTTTAATAAATAGAATTAAATTATGTAATTTTTAATAATAGAGAATTTATAAAAAAATTTTGGAGATATACGTATATAAGCGTTGTCTTTTTATTTAAGTTTAATTGAACAAATAAATTTTTTTTAAATTATAAACACTTTAAAAATAAAAATATATAATATGACGTAATAGTAATGTGTAATATGATATAATATGATGAATATGTGTTTATGTTGCATTATATAATTATATTAACATTTTTAAAGTATTTATAAGTATATATATTTATAAGTATTAGTATAAAAAATTTAATCCATTTGTAAAATAATTTTAAAAATAAATATTTATTTATTTAATTAATACATATAATTATTACTATTATAATTAATAATGATGCGAAAAATATTTAATCAAGTAGAGTGATCAAAATAGCTATTAAAACTGAAAATGATATATTTTGATTATCAACGATATATTTTGCCGCGAAATTAAAGATTGTGTGATATTGTTCGATAATGAATTTCATATTCAGGTCAAGAAAATCTATTGGTATTCAGTGGCACTCATATTCGAAGATGTCTAATGATGATAATACAGTCACGAATTGAATAGTAAAGGATTTCCAGTGAATTGAATTGCATGCTGTTGTTTAAATAAAGCTTCTAAACCTATCTAACTCTCCCACGCGGAATATCTCCATAATCTGTATATTGATAGCAATTGAAGACACATGCTGCGATTGATAATAATGTCAGATAACGATTGTAATATGTCACGATTGTAATTAACAAAGAGAAATCATAAAAAATATAATAATAATTATAATATTATGCAGTTTTAATGAGTAACAATTAATGTTATGATGATTTTTCAATAATTGAAATGATGTTCACAAACATACATATACATTTAACATAATATATAACAGATTTAATATATAAGATATATATATACATATATATATATTGTATATATATATATATATATATATATATATACATATATTTGCAATAAGTATATTTTAAATGAAAACAATGATAGGTAACAGAAATTTTTGCTAAAATTTAAAAAATGGCAAAATGCTAAGTAGATAATTCATGGAAATTTGTAAAAAAAATTAAAAATGTACGTACATTATGTATTATGTAAATCTTTGAAACTGGATGTATCAACATATGCGTGAATTAATAAACATTCAACATGAAATTACTCAAACTATTACAATTACTATTAATTTTAAGTTTAATTTGTAAATTTAGATTGTAAATAATTTAATATGTGGAAAATGTATGTATATATATATATATATATATATATATATATATATATATATATATATATATATATAGTAATTGTAATAGTTTTATATATATACTACATAAAATAAACAGCATTATATGTTACAACGAATCTTTTAAATGATGCAAAGCTATAAATAATGCAAAGATGTTTCCTATTATGCAATCCATTTTCGTCATTTGATAAAATAATATTCTGACAGAAATTGCATTAAAAAGATTTCCCATTTTCATTTTCCAATTTTTTAATAGCAGACACATTTTTCTTTTTATCGTTTGTTTTGTACAAATTTTCTTTTTCTCTGTAATTTATACCATCATAAGAAATCAAAGGGAAAATTTCAACGGTTTGCTGGAAAGCCTGCAAAAATCATGTGAGATAATTTGGCGCCTAGTATAGCATGCTTTTATAAGCTCTTCAGCAGATGTAAAATTGTAGTTTTTTTATGTTACCATGTTAGAGAGTATTTTAATCTAGATATATTAATGTCTTGAAATATTTCAAGATATTAATAGCTGAATATTTAAACAGCTTCGATAATCATGTAAAATTATGTCTATCTTATTAATCATTTTCAAGATATTCTTTTTGTTCATACACAAATTCGCGGAGAGATAAACTTTTGTAAACATCTTCTATGAAGATACATCAATAAAATTACGCTAATTAGAGTTTATAAATGAGAATAGACTTGAAGAGAGTTATATTAAACGATCTTGTTTAATTAAATTTACACAATATCGCGTACTCTCGGTTTAATAAGAATAAAATATATTCATTTTTGTAATAAAATATATGCCCTAGAGGATTAATCAGATTTATTCTAATCGAATTATTCTTGATTATATATTTTTTAATTTTTTACAGTTTTTGCAATATTTTCTATTATATAAAGAACTATATATATATATATATATATATATATATATATATATATATATATATATATATATGATGGGGGAGGGTATCTGATTATATATTTATCGAAATATTGTCTAACAAGTAATGTTTAAGGATTAAATTATTATATCAGATTATATCAGGATTTTGAATTTAACTTTACTTTATTATAACTTGGAGAAAAAAATGATGACAAAATCACTTCTCACTATTTCAAATTTTTATTATTTACTTCATATCTCTGTTTTCTTTTGTATTTATCTCTTTTTTTTGTTAAAATGTTAATAGAGAATAAAATATGAACGCTTTATAAACAATACTAAAGGAAATCCTCTTCTCAGAATGTTTTATTCATGTTATAAATAATTCAATACGCTTTCATCATAAAGTAAATAGTATAATATCCGAAAGAAGCATAATAAGAAACTATAATAAATACCATATTTGAATATATATTGGAATAAATTAGAATAGTTTAGAAAATCAATATCGATAATAAAATAATACATAAATCATTTGTTTTATATAAACGAAAGGGACGACGAAGATTTCCATAAAAGAATTTGTTATAATCATCCGATTTGTAATTATGTGATTTTGTAATTATGCGCAGAATGTAATACGTAACCGTTAATTATTTGCTAGCGACAGTTGTCGAGTATACGTGTGAATATCAGAATTACATGTACTCGTATATACATTACGCATTATTATACAAACGGCATTTACAACTACATTATCACTTGAGAGTTTCAAACTCGTTCAAACAACTTTTCCATTGTTATTTATACTAACAGCGACGACAATATGAAAATATTTTTACATAGTTATATAGTTCGTGTACGTGATTTCATTTAATAATGATTGCAGTTTCGAACATTGAGCGATAACTTTCCAGAAATAACTGCTTGAATTGAATATATTTGTGTCAATATTTACATAGATAAGCTACTAAAAAATACTATGATGATTGTAGAAAGAAGATAATCATAATCCTTTCAGATAGAAATGAGAGAAGGAAAACAATCATCTTTTGGAATGAAGTTAATTGTTATAAAAGCTGTCATTCAAATTAAAAAAAAACTATATAGCATATTTCCTAAATTTTGTATCAAGAGTTTCAAGAATATATTTTAATTTGCACTTAGTTTGTATTATATAAAGTAATAATATATTCTCGATAAATAAAATTTACAAAAAGATTATAAATTCTACATAAATTTCTAAATTCGCGTTTCTTTGTGAGTAAAATGTTTTGGTGATTGTATATAGTCAGAAAAAATAAAATAATAATTCTATTCACTGTACTTATTATCAGTTTGCTTAATTTACTGCAGCAATAAATTTTTAGATAGTTAATTAATTATGGGTAACTAATGTCGGGGTAATAATCGGTAACGAATTCTCTTTAACTCCAAATTTTAAACAAATAACTAATAAATAGCATAACAAACATTATACAATTATACAATTTTATCTCTAGATAATATTAAGGAAATAATTTCTTTATTATATTAAAATTAATATCTTATTACAATTAATAAATTATTACAATAATATACAAGATGTTTCCGGACATTCGTGACAAACTTAAAGGGGTGATCTCGATAAGTGGAACAATTTTTGTTAAGCAACCCGTGTCTGGCGATGCCTCCTTAAGGCGTCAGGCTGATGCTGTTTGATTTCTATATGGTTAGATTAAAATAAAAAAAATCATACGGTTTTAAATTATATTTTGTTTATTTTATTACAATAAATGTTCAAAATGGCGACCTGCAACCTCAATACAAACATTGCATCTACGGTGCATTGACTGACGCACCCTCTGAAAAATTCCAGGATTATTGCGAATTGTATCGTTCACAATCTTGTCAATGAGCTCATTTCAGGTATTACCAGGGGTTGTATACACTAAACTTTCGTAAACTGCGTAAATGTTTATTGCAGCCTGACGCCTTAAGGAGGCATCGCCAGACACGGGTTGCTTAACACAAAAATTGTTCCATTTATCGAGATCTATCACCTCTTTAAGTTTGTCGCAAATGTCCCCTGACAGGGGAAACACCCTGTATAATGATGCATATATAATATATAATGATAATATATAAGAATCTTTTTATTATTATTATTGTTAAAATGTTATTTAATAATATTTATCTATTATTTTATTTGATCCAATTTAATGAATTTGACATTAATTAATATAATAAAATATTACTACTATATATAGAGGTGCAGTTGCCTAAATTACATCGACTTCTAAATTGCACTATCATAGTTATAAATTTATCTTCATTACATTTAAACTCATCTAATGTAAGAGAATAATAATTATATTCTTGAACACATTTATATCTTACTAGTTTCTAATCATTTGCTATATAAATTGAAAAAAAATTACATTTTTAAAGTTATTTTTTCTACGATTCTTTAATGTAAATAAAAAACAGATAAAACATTTATTTCAACTTTATAGTAATTAAGAAATACTTAATACTATTAATTGGTCAATTAGCTAAAAAATATATATGTAAGCTAAAAAAATTAAAATATTAGAAATTGCATCACATCACGCTATTGTTCAATGCATCGATACGATTTATATAATATATATTGTAAGATTCCACTTTTTCAACAATACTGATAAAATAGTATAAAAAGAAGAATAAACGAAAGAAGAGAAAAAGATTGTCTTTTAAATCAAAAGTTTTTAAAAAGTTTTGCTTTTTTTATATTTCTATAGTATTATTGAGAGATTCATAAAGAAAATGGAGCGCTTTGCAGTGTGTTTCGGGAATGTAATCGAGGATACACACACACACACACACGATAAAATATATTTTACAAACATATTTCAGAAACTATAAGAGATAGAAAAAAATTTCAAATTAAAAGTTAAAATAAAAATAAAATAAAAAAATATTTTGAAAAATTTAAAAAATAAAAATTTTTTTTGTTATTGTTGTAAAGCACTCTTAAAGCCATTTAACTTTTAATTTGAAAATTTTTTTCTAACTCTTATAGTTCCTGAAATATTCATCTCGAAAGAAAAAAACCAATTTTTTTCAAAGGGGTGTTTTAACCCCTAGACACGCGTATGGGCACATATAAAAAATACGTGTCCCTTATTTTTATCTAGAAAACAATATATTAAAAGCTCATCAAAATCGGAGGGGGACACTTCCGTGCCAATACTGTGAAATTAATTTTTAAAATATATCTTTTCAAAAAATTAAAGATAAAAATATACTCATCTTTATAATAATATATGCAAAAATCTATCGTATAATGCAATATATGAGGTTACAGAGCATATTTCTTTAAATTTTTGAAAGATTTGTTCCAGAGATGATATTACAAGAGGCGTATTAAGGATAAAAGGATTAGATGCTGCAGATAATGATTTATGAGCGCTTGCAGACTGTGAAAGAAGGGAAAAGAAAGAGAGAGAGAGAGAGAGAGAGAGAGAGAGAGAGAGAGAGAGAATGGACCAAGATTACACAATGCATTGTTGAGCTTGTTTCATTGATCAAATGATTTAAATGATCAAGTCGCATAATATATTCATAAAGCATTTTTGTGTTGATTATAATTTGCATTTGAAGTTGTCTCTCACTTAAAATAAAGTAAGTGTAATCTCATGCATAAATGTCTAAATGCGCGCAAATTTAAATTTTAATATCAAGGATGTGACAACTCTGTCTCAGTTTTTAAACAATTACACTGCAATATTTTACAATATTAATATTTATATTATATTGATAAAATTATCATGTTTAGAACCATTATAGAACTGCAAATTATAAAATTATTATATGTAAAATTATTATTTAAATTATTATATTTGTCTTTATTTCGACTTAAATATACAAAATAAATTCTGAAACAAATGTAAACATAATTTTATGGTTTATATTGAACAAAAGGTATTTTCTCGAAATTTTTCGATAATATTATATATGTATAACAATAGCTCCACGTGTAAACATGTAATAGAAATTAATATAACTTGCACGATTGGCTGTGTTTTTATTACTATTTACGTTCTGTGTAAACTTTTTAAATATACATAATATATAATGATACATAATGATGGAAATAATACGAAAACAGTAAAAATAAAACACCTCCCTCGCAATATAATTAATATAATTAATACACTGTTTCAGTCAAGGTGTTAAATATTTAATCTAAGAGTGCGAATGGCCCTGATCTTATCGATCGATTAATTGCTATTCTATCTACCTGACAAGTGTTGTTCGATCTAGCTTAATCGGAGAGAATTAATTTTCCTTTTAATAATTTTGTGATCAATCAAGATAAAAGAATAAATATTTATCAAAACATTCTCGTCATTCGAAAATTAGTCTTTTAAAATAACAACAAACTAAAAGAAAGAAAGAGAGAAACGTGAAATTAAGGTGCAAAAAGTTTTACAGCAAAGATCGTTATTCTGTTGAAGAGCACAGAATAAATGCCATTTCCAAGACTGGCATTGGCTGCTGCAATGTAGGAAAGAACAATAAATCAAAGTTTGAAGATCAGACAAAAAGCACGAAACCATTACTCGTTTCTCTTTATGTTGTACTCCAGATGGACTGAGTACACGTAATTCGTTTCGCTTATAATCTACTTCGATCGTATTATCCTTCATAGAGACTATCAGCTTTAAGATAGCAGTCTTTGCTGAATGTAGCGCAGATTTTTCACAATTTTCTTTTGCAATAATTTCTTTTGCAATAATTTCGACATTATTTTACATTCTTATCTAAATTTAGAGAAAAACAGTTTTTTATCTAACAAACATTAATAAAACTATACAGCACTTTTAATAAATACGTATAATCGCAAATATGAAATCATTTTAGTTTCACTAATTCGATTGTATAATTTAACAGACTGCTATTAAATGAATATTTTGAGTATGAAGAATGCGTATATATATATATATATATATATATATATATATATATATATATGTATATATAGGCCTATTTATAACAACTTTATCGTTTATTTGAATCGAGATTTATTACTAAAACTTGTTTTGTCTAAAATTTACTTGGAATTGTGTTAAAGAAAATTTCATTTGAACTCTATTAAAATATTTATAGTAAAGTGCGATAGTTTTGGAAAATATGTAGTTATTCAGTGCAAATTTGTATTTTTTTAAATAACTACATTTTTTTACATTAATTTATTTCTCTTATTATTTTGTAAAATAACATTAATAACATTGATAAAATATATTAAGGCAAGATAAATCGAAAAATTTTTACGAAATATCTCAGTTTACATCAAATTTTATATTAACTTAAAATATAAAATATTGATCAATTATTTAATCCTCACATTCTACTTATATATATATATATATATATATATATATATATATATATATATATACATATATAACTTTCTATGCCAAATTTTACCAAAAATCGATTTAAAGAAATAAGGTGGTTTTATTAAAAAAATACTAGATTGACCTTCATATAATCTTAAAAAATGACTTCATTTAAAATTTAAGATTATCAACTTTTTTCCCTTATTTAATCCTAAAATTTGTCTGAATTATTTTTTGTACGATGTCAAGTTTCGAGGGAAACACTTTATAATACTTTAGGTAAAACACTGTATACCGTGGATATGCTATTCCAAAGCTTATAAATTCTAAATAGAAGATCTAAATAGAAAAAGACCTTTACATGTGTTTTCAATCTTCCTTTGTATCTAAAACAGTAAACGTTTTATCTCAGCTTAAAGTTTTGTTTACATTGTCTTAGATTAGACAATGTTTTGTAATGTAAACAGTGCACTATAATTTTATATCGTTGATCTAGGATTGATTTTAGAATTGATTTCACCATCGCATAATTATAGAAACTATCAAGGCAACTTTATATAGTTGAGCGACGCAAGAATCGATTATACTTGAACGTTATTGATTGAAATAATAAATGTTACTAATGAGGTGTGTGTGTGTGTGCAAATGTCACATGTTATATAATTATTGCATTGCCTTTTAGCTATTGAATCTTTAATAACTTGCTTTCGGGAGGAAACTCAATAAATTTAATGAACTTAACAAAAGATATTCATAAATTTAAAAATGCGCGATAAACATATATTTAATCAGTTCACTGGTAATGGCCAAAAAAAAAAAGTGTCACAACTGGTAATGGCCCATATATGTCCACTATGAATAACTTTGCCAATTTTCAACGGATTTGCAAGAAACTTGATACACCCACATTTTTCGGGTCGCTGATGACAAATTTGGGATCGAAATTTTAAAATTCAAAATGGCGAATTTAGTATGGTGAATTAATTTTGTTATTCTATTATTATATTTGTTATTCCATTAGAGAAGATTCAAATTCGATATGTTCAAGTTTGAATGTCTTGAACTAATCCGTTATTTGCGACCAAAAAAACGTACCGAATGTGATATATTTCCATAATGGAATATCAAAGTTAATCACTAGAAACCGCCATATTGGATCTGCCAGTTTAAATTTTGCAATTTTGTCTATAGATTTATCATAAGAGACTCGAAAAACGCGAACATATCGAATTTGATCTTCTCCATAATGAAATAAAATTAGTCCGCCATATTGGATTCGCCATTTTGAATTTTGAAATTTCGATCCTTGATTCGTCACCAGCGACGCAAAAAACCCCTTATAGATAAACTTTCATGTAAAATACGAATTTATTTGCTCTCACCAGTTTTGGCACAAAACGTTGATTTCGGGTGTACCAGTGAATTGATTAAAACAATAATTTCTGTCATGTATACAAAAAAGAATCGATGATGAGGAGTAAACTAAATTAAAGAGTTAATGGAGTGAGGTAAATTAGATTGGAATTAAATATAATTCCTGTATTAGCTATATTAAGGAACAAACAAATTTCTCCATGTAAATGTTAACTGTATATACATAGAATTCAGTAAATAAACACATCAGATTACACACACTACAATAGCTCATCAAAATGCACTTGTCCTAACAACGATCATAAATTATGGAATCATTGTGCAACCATTACTGCTCATTAGCTCTGATCATATATGAATATAAATTCTCTTTTTTATAATAAAATGTATATCGTATCCACTCATAAAGAAAATGTTAAATCGATTAGTCGAAAGTACCAAAGAATATTGTTAGTTCTTTTCTATTTTTCCGTCGTAAACTATCATCGAAATCACGTATATTAAAGGTTCGAAAAGAGTTAATTGCGATATGAATGATATTCGTTTAATATATTGTTCATGAAGGACGAAGAAAATTATAATATACACTCTTCTCGAATTCACAATACATGTTGAATGTCTGCTGATACGCAAAAATTGCGTATTTTAATAGTTTAAATTGTTCGAGAGTTGTTTGGGAGGCTTACTAGTGAGCTTTATTTGTTAGGTATAAATCTTACATCAAATGTATATGTATGTATGCTTTTGAAATACGAAAAAAATTCTAACATGCTTCTTTTAGATAATTATCTTCAGCTATGTAAAAATATACGTAGATTACATGGTATAATTTTTATACATTCCTTAGTATATGTGTGTGATTCATCAGTGCATATTTTTATATATTAATAGAGATTTTTTTCAAATTTTAGAATATTTAAATTGAGATAATATTGAAATGATATGGCGTGTAAAGCGCTTTATATGATATTCTGTAATACGTGTCATATACATATATAATACACGTATTATATATATATATATTATAGAATATATTACATATCTATATATACAGGGTGTCAGGGCAATCTCTTTCCAACAAAAAGTACTTGTAGCTATCTCGAGAGCTTTTCAAAACACTATAATAAAGTATTTTTTCATCGAGTACTTTTCGAGTTATGAGGCTTGAAATAATTTCTTAATTTTTACATAAACCATAAAATATCTAGTAAAATATTCATTTTTCGATTATTTTATCTTGATACTTTTATGTACAAAATAATGAGAGGAATCAATTGGTGTAAAGAAAACACATAATTGTTTCGAAAAAAAAAATATAATTGTTAATTGCAAATTACATATTTTTCTTAAGCTACGAGAGCTTTTTTTTGGGAAGAGATTGCCCTAACACCGTGTATATGCACATTGTTCAAAGATAGAATATTTTTCTATCCGAATGTTCTTTTTTCTGGAGTATCATAAACAATTAAAATAAGAAAGAATTTGACTATATTTTTAATTTAATTTTGTTAAATATTTATTATATATGTGTATAAATATTTTAAATATATTTATTGAATAAAAAAATTGATAAAAACTGAATGAATTAAATAATAATTAGTCAAAAATAAAATAAAATAAAATTTAATTCAATTTAATTTTTGACTAATAATAATAATAATAATAATAATTATTATTATTTATTCAATTTAATTTAATTTAATTTAATTTATCATATTAATTGTAAATTGTATTTTATGTAGAAAGAGTTAATTCAATATAATTTATAATATCAGTTAATTATTTTTTTACTTTCGATTTTCATAAGTAAATTATGCAAACTTATTTATTTCATATGCAGTGGCAGGTACAGTTTGAAAATTCCTAATTTAAATTTTAAAGCTCTCAGAGATTCACAGTATTTTGAGTAAATAAAAAATATCAATAATAATTTAATCCTGATTTCAATACGTAAAAGCTTCAAATATTATTTACAAAGAGATCGTTTTCAAGAGTTTTGTCATGTTAAACGTAAGACCAGACTCTCATTTAATTTCAATATTAAATAATTTCATACTGTTGACGAGAATCGGATTATCTATAATTTATGATTAAAGATTAATTATAATATTATAATATTACTGATTAATATTATAATATTACTGATCGTGCAGAAAATATTTTATTATTGCATATATGAATGTTTAAAAAGCCATTTGAATGAAATTTATCCTATTGAGAAAAAAACGCGGGCAGAATTGGTGAATTAATGAGAAAATACGCACTGCGATATACAAATGAATCCCGATTGTTTACGGCGCGCAATAAACATATTTTGCGCGAGTTGTTTTACTTGCGAACCTATTATATGCGATGTGGCGTCGAGATATCATCGAGCCACACCACGATTGTCAACTCAGCAGATCATTTTTGTGATACTAAAATCGAGTCGAACGAGTCAGATCATAAACACTAAAGTCGTTTACGGCCACATCGATCTTCCCTATGGAAGAAGAAATGCTTTGTCGTCTTTTATTTTTTTTAACAACATATTAGTGCTATGAACGGTGACAGTTTATAATGAATTGTTCTCGATATATATATCAAGAATTTATGAATATTAAAAATGTACGCTCGTTACATGTTAACTCAGTAATCTGTTATTCTCTAATAAGATCTTCTTTAATATCCTTTAATAAATTGGAGATAAGAAATTGCATGCGTAAAAGATCTTTCTCTTTCAAAAATTCAGCTCACCGAGATAATATCGCTTTCAATTTTCGACTGATTTTTTTTTCTTTAAGTTTTTGCGTGACAAATTTTCGCGCACTTCTTTATTTCTTCAAGATGACAACGCTTAACACACAATAGAATTCTCGCGCACGGATTTTCGTCTCGTCGTTTGAATCGTCAAAGTAGTAAGACTCGACGGTTGCGTCCGTCGTGTAGCACGGCTGGCCGTCTACTGGCGCGTCGCGACGCCTGGCGTCGCGACGCGTACAACGCACATCCTCCGGGTAGCAATGTGGCGATTGACATATTGCGGTATATAGAGAAAAATGCGAATTTAAGATATAGTAAAGTGAAGAAGGATACAATCTTTCATGGGCATATATAGAGCAGATAAAAATAATGCGTTCTTATAAAATTATAAATAACAAATTTCCATAAAATTGTTTTTAATAATATTTTTATCGAAATATTTATCTTTAAAATTAAAATTTGAGCATTTTTCTTGAATAACTTTTGTCAATCTATGGATTCTAATAATTTGCTATTTGCAATTATTTTTATTAAAAAGATCTTTAAAATATATGCGATAGGTTTCTTGAAATATTAAATATTGTCGGACAACCAGGGGCGGATCTATAAATCTTTCAACTTACAAAACTTTGAAGCTGATAAGTTTTTTATTTTTAAATATGTTTTAGAATTTCTTTCCACATCTTTTTTTTAAGGAGTATTCTTATTTTATTTCGTCAAAATTAACAGTTTTCGCGAAAAACACATTTAATCGATAGAAAATAAGTAATGATGGTGATAAAATGATAAAAAAATGCGTTGCAGAAAAATATTTTATAGAAGTTTATGAGGTTATTTTTAAGCTTTACTGCCTTATATCTCACCTTTAGCGAAACCTATATATCTGTTCCGGTGTTAGCGCATCTTTCGTCAATTTATTATGTGGAAATCGCTGAAGAATGCCTGAAGCAAACTGTCACTGATAAACAAATGATTCTCGTCAAATTGCAAGCTACACCAGAACGATCACATTAATGAGATGAGTGATTAATTGTATGCTATTGTCAATGTACCTTTTCTTCCAGGATGTATTCTTATCGATTTTAATTTTTTTTCTCTTCATCGATTATGGCTTGTACTGATTATATGTATTTAGTCCTAAAAGATCGGGATTCTTAAAAACCTCGAAAAATATAAGTTTTATAGAAAAATGTTATAAATAAAAATTGTAGGATTTAAAACAATCTATTTACTGATCTTACCAGTTTGACCTTGGATTGCGACGCTAAGGTTAGGACAAAGTCACCTTAAATTTTTTAAATGGAATCCTCTATTTTTGTTGCATATTGTTATTAGCTTAGCTCTTCAAAGCTTTTCAAAACACTATAATAAAGTATCTTTTTATTAAGTACTTTGTGAAATTATTTCTTAATTTTACACATAAACTATAAAATATTTCATAAAATATCCATTTTTGTGATGATCTTATCTCAATATTTTTATGTACAAAATAACGAGAGGAATCAATTGGTGTAAAGAAGATACATAATCATGTTTTTGAAGTTTTTAAGGGTTCCGACCTTTTTGTAACACCCTGAATGCATGAAATATATTATATAAATTACGTTAATATAAATTTTAACAATTATTATGCCTATTTTTGTGCTGCAGTGCTTTTTGAAAATCTTAAATTTGAAATATGCAAATTTTATATTCCATTTATTTTTAAACATTTCTGTTCTGTTAGCTCTGCTTGTTTAATCAATTTCATCATGATGGATAGGCATAATAATTGTTAAAATTTATATTAACGTAATTTACATAATATATTTCATACATACAGGGTGTTACAAAAAGGTCGGAACCCTTAAAAACTTGAAAAACATGATTATATTCTTAATTGGCAAAACTAAAAGTTATAATGCTTAACAATCAGAAATGAAGCAATTTTCTTGTTTTAAAACTGTTTCCATTTTTCTTTACTGCGACTTTATATGCTTCGGTATAACCATATTATTTCAATGAGCTACTTCATGCTATTTAATACGAAAAAAAGGAAAAGAAAGAAACGTTTCTACAACGGGAAATGAGTATGGTCAAAGATCATATAGCAACAACGATGTAGGACTGCAAAATCATGTGTTTGTGCATGCAGCGTGAATAGGATAAAAGTAGGTGAAGTATAAAATTGACAACACATTTGTAGTGATACACGTTTTACATAAGTAGCAAATATCAATAAAAAATTCAATTCAAATATTGGTATGCTGGTATATGTAACTCGCTTATTTCTACCTGTGGCAATAAAAAGATGTGGTATCAAAAGGATTCAAATTATAAATATTTTAAAAAGTTTTACATGAGAATTCTATTAAAAAGATTTTAAAATATATAAAATTGCTGATTTAAAGAATTAACAAGAAAGATTTTAAAATTTTCTTAAATTTCTTTTGAGTCGAAAATTTATCATACCGTATACATAGATATGTATGCAGGATGTATAAGCAAATATTATTCTCATTGTCAGAATTACAACATTAATATAATAGAATGATAATAGACAGCATATCGATGTTCGGAGTTTATGTCGAACTATTATTTGATCATTGAAATATAAGACAATAATGTTAATTTTAAAATAAAATCTAGCTTAAATAATTAATTAAGTGTAAAAATACTATTTATATATAGAAAGTATAATTACATACTTTTCAATAAAATTATTTTGTACCAGAATTAAGCATGGATATGGAATTATTTTAGATCAGTAGATTACTTCGTTTTAAATTCCGAATGATGAATAAACGATGAAGTTAGAACGTTTATTGCCTATGATGACGTTCATGGTTGGTCGTATTTATATTCACGTACGTTTTCAGCAAATGTAATGATGCACATGATGCTAGTTTCGTAACCACGCATTTTCGGACCCATGTTTAGAACAAAAATTGTTCTTTTAGAGATTTCCTATATGTTGTTTTGACACAACAATAAATTACCTTGTACATATATTTAAATATTATTATATATTATTTAAATATTGGACGTCATTTTAAATGCCCCAGGTAAATATTTCAAAAACTGAGATCGGTAGACAAAATATTTCAAATAAAAATTGTACGGTTTGGAAAAGAAAAAAGATAGGGATATTAGTTTGATCTCAGGTGTAGCTACTAAAGCTGTATGAAGGTCAACCTGTTTTTTTTTTAAATGGGACTACCTATTCTAATTTGTCCATATAAATCGATTACTCACAATGTAAAAAATTATAAGGATTGGATAGCTATTAAATAAGTTAACAGTTTAGTTAAATTGAGTAATTTATAGTTTATGTACAATGGAAATATATTTTATAATTTATGTAAAATTATGTCAAACTTAAAGTATAAAATACCTTGTAAACTATATTTGTAATTTATATTTATATTTTTACATACATATTTAATTTATTAATACATATATTTTTTTAATTTGTACATATTTGTACACACACACACACACACACACACACACACACACACACACACGCACGCACGCACGCACGCACGCACGCACGCACGCACGCACGCACGCACGCACGCACGCACGCACATATATATGCAGAGTGAGTCATTTTAATCAACGCACGCAAATATCTCGTAAAGTAAACAAGATGGAAAAAAAGTGTTTCAGATAAAAATTGGATGGTTTCAAGGAGGCCACATGATGAAAATGTGAACTTGAGCTTGAGTCACCTTTCCAAGGTGAAGTCAAGGTACTTCCAATTTTTTAAATGGAATTCTCCATTTTCTATTACACATTCTTATAACTTATTTCGAGAACTTTTGTAAACACTATAATGAAATATTTTCTCATTGAATATTTTTTAAATATTTCATTAAATACTTTTTTTTAATATTTCATTAAATACTTTGAGTTATGAGGCCTGAAATAATTTCTTAAGTTTACATAAAGTATATAAAATATCTCGTAAAATATTCATTTTTCGAGATGATCTTACCTCAATATTTTTATGCCCAAAATAATGGGAGCAATCAATTGGTGTACAAAAAACATAGTTGTTTTTAGGAAAAAAATATGTTACTGTCAATTGTAAATTCCTTTTCTTTTTCTTAAAAATAACTGTACATATTTAATTTAATTTATATTAGTTTAATTAAAATTTATTAGTTCATTTAATTTATTAATAATTCAGTTGATTTAATTTATATTGGTCAGTTATTAATAAGTATTGTTGACTAATTTCGTTATAGGCGTTGTTAAAATACTGATAGTGAGGCGCCGAATGATTCGCTCCCTAACATAATTCTTCACAGTTCTTTATTTAATTTGATTAATTCATTTGACATCTTATTATAATTCAAAATTATTGTTATTTTATTCATTGTTATTTATTTATGTTGAAGATGACCTGAAGAAGGAATCGAAATGTACGCTGTGTACTTCTTCAATATTTGAATATGCTATATTTATATTAACATTTAATCATTTATGTATAATGAACAATTGTGTATCAACAACAACATGAGATTCGTAGTGCTGTTTAAACCATTTTATATCTATTCATTTCATTTTGGGTAAAGTTACAATCGCCAATATTATAAAATGCTCGATATCTTCGAAACAACTAACTCAAAATGGATAAAATTATAATGTTTCAAAAAGATCGCAAAGAAGAGTTATAAGAACATATGATAAAAAATATGGCATTCCATTTAAAAAATTCAAGATGATCTTGTTCTGATGTGTATATATATATATACATACACAAAGTAAAGATAACATATTATCCATGTATGAAGAAGAGAGTGGTAAATAGTATGTGTGGAGTATAGTGTATAGAATATGATGGGGATGATAAAAATATAATATATGACAAGGGTAGATTCGAGCAATCCGTATGTGTTAGTTATTTATCCTTACTCAAAGATCTCATGTAGTTAGTATGCACTGTGCATATCAGCTTTTATTATGCATCACCCCTAATTATTAATAATTCATCTCTTTTCCAGTCTTACTATATCCTATTCCACATATATCCTATTCCATATATCATCTATCATCTCTTTCTTTTTACGTTAATGGTATCTCCACTTATTTCACTTTAGATAAAATTACAGTCGTTGACATTTTACTCGTATTATAAAAAGTTCAAAACGATTAACCCAAAGTGATAAAGTTATAATGTTTGAAAAAGTCGCAAGAAGGAATATAAGAATGCAATAAAAAATGGAGGGTTCCATTTAAAAAATTTAGGGTGATTTTGTCCGGACCTTGATAAAGCCACCTAGATCCAATTGATAAAACGGTAAATAGATCTTTTTAAACCCTACAACTTTGGTCTGAAACATGTTTTATCAAACATATAGTTTTCGAAATATTTCGCTATCCCAATACTTTTTATATATCTTATCCATATAATTTATGAAGCTATTTTATTTAATTGTCTCCGCTATTTGAAATAAAATAATTTTATTTGATATTTGACTATAAATTGATGTTACATTTTATATACTTAAGATCAAACTCGTCTTTCAAAATTTTTTTTATGGCAAGTTTCAAGATTGTTTTGCTTTTTAATTCACAAAATTATGCCTTTGTAAAATCTTCGTTTAATTAAGCTGTTTTTAATTTTATCTTAAAATCAAAATTGAGCTTTAAATCAGAATATATTTATTCATGAATATATTTATTGAAAGTAACTCAATGTCTTTGGAAATTCTAATAGCTCTTTTGGTTAAATTATAGATCAGTGTGAAACACTAATTTTTTCATTAGACTTTTAATGATTTTATTCATTTGCATAAAACTTATAAGAGAGTCATTAAAATTCACATGAAAGGTGAGTAAAATTTTAATTAAAAATTTAATAATTGGAATTTCTATCTACTTGTCGTGAGTTATTATATTTTAATGATTTCATAAACGAACGCGGTTTTCTGTTTTACGGAAAATAGGCTATGTCTGACAATCGTGATGAGTAACTCACGCAAAAACAAAAGCGAAGACCGATAGAACGTCAATCTTGTCGAAGTTTCATGATTCTAGTTCGCACTCTGCATCCTGCAACTTAGAAGATTCATTTCATAGCTTTTGACTTTCGAAACGAATATTTCAATTGTATACATATCTGTATATTGAAAACTTCGGAACTAGTAAAATCGGTGGACATTGAACATGTTTTCAATCTACTATAGGTTATCGGATATGTATGCTTTTTTTTAACTTTTTATCTTTGTTGAATATTTATACGTTTCGAGCTTTTTTCTTGTTATATTAAAAGATTTTTAATTACAAATTTAAAATATGTATTAAAATCAATTTTTTTCACGAATATAAAGATTAAACAAGTTTCTATATTTAAAAAAATTATTCTTTTCTAATTAAGCTTTTTCATTTATATATTTCTTTTGATTATATTTGATTTATTTAAATATTTGGTATCGCGTATTTTTTAATTTAATATATGCATATATGCGCACATGTTGCGTATGGTTTGAGTGAATATTTAAGATCTTTGGAAAGAACCTAATGAAAGCCCGAGGCTTTGCGACGATGCTTCTTTTGTTTAACTGCGAATTAGTATTAAACATTTTTTCTTTTTCTAATGAGATCATATATTTTTGTAGTACATTAGAAAAATAAAAAAATTAATATCGATGTTTCTATTATTGAACGACCTGTATCCTTTACAATCGATTGTAACAAAATCAATGATATTCCTTTTTCAATTTCTTCTAGAGCTTAGTGTTGAAGCGAAATAAATAACGCCGATTTTATAGTCGACAAGTCTTTTATTAATTATAAATTATAAATTATAAAAATTGTGTTTTTTTCGCACGAATTTAATGTGGAAATTTTTCTCGAAACTTTAGTTTATCATATTAGGTAAAAATCCATTCGCCTGAAAATTTAAATAATTGCCGAATGATTTCTTCTTTTAATGATTTCTTCTTTTAACTTATGACAAATATTTTATTAATATTAATTAAATATGATAAATGGTAATTAAATACACTAATTAATAAAAAATGATAATTTGATATACAAATGCTAAGAAAGATTCTAAAAATTTTAAATGAATATAAATAACACCATAAATAAAAATATTTTATATCTAAGTTATTTTAGCACATAATTTTTATTCTATAATTTTTTTAAACTTTATCGTAATCTTTTTTCAGATCATTTATTCAACATATTATTATATGATATTCTTATAACTTTAATAACTAACTTTTGGTGATTATTTACTTATAGGGATTACTTCTTGATTTCAATAATTCTCATATATGTTATCAAAGTCATCATTTTAAGCGATGTTATGAAAGATTTAGTCGACGATCGTTTATTAAATAGTTATAAACAAATAATGTCTAATGAATAATATGTTATTTCATGGCATCGTATACATTTTACTTTGACTCTCGCTGAGAGTGAACTTCGCTTTGCAATCTTGCAAAGTACGTATAGTCTGTATACGGTATACGGTGTGTCATGAAATTATATATTATTCATATATATTATTAAATCGTTTTTATGTTTATAATTTTTTAATAAGCAGATAATTTTTTAAATAATAACGGCGACTAAAACCTTCACAATATTACTTACAGTGATGACCTTGTATGTAATAACATATATGAAAATTATTATGTGAAATCGGAAGATGGTTACTAAATAATTACCAAATGATATTCTAAATCTTAGGTTAAGTTTTTATTTACCAATATATCTTATATAATTAGAAAATGTGATTATTTCTGCTTGAACATCAGTGTATGTAAAATGGAGCATAGTATAATTCTTTTATTTAATTTTTAAGACAAATGATCACAAAATCTCATAAATTTCTCATTGTTTTATAAAATGATAATTATACTTAAAAACTGTATCTTGTGAGACGATCATTATGTCCATTTTAAACTCTGATCTTTTTATGATATTTACTTTGCGAGTATTTGCTGCAAATACATATTATCGCGAAAGTTTAAACGGTCATTAAATTTTTTCAATTTATTGCAAAATGTTTTTTGACTAATCTATAAATAAGACAGACTTGTGATTTTTGCTAGTAATAAACTGTACTTACGTTGAAATCAATTTTATTACATCTATGCGAGATGTAATACGCCAAATCGATCTTGCGATTTTAATCGCCAGTTTTTTCTGTGCCTCCACTAACAAGAACTAACGAACGAGCACCTTACAGATTTGAGCAAATCATATAGAATATTCGAGATTTGTTTTTGAGATTAATTGAATTTTATCAGCGCAATCAATGTGTTGAATGTGCTGATAAAGTTCTTTGTGAAAGTAATAGTACGTAAAATATTTTTTGTCATTTATGGCGTACATACAGCTGAACAGAGATAAATAAATGATATCAAACGCATATGTATTTTCTAAATGTCATCCATTATTATTGCCGATCTTTTCATTTTTTAAATAATAAGAACTGTCTATAATAATAATTATATTTATAAGTAATAATTTAAAATAAGAGGAAGACGAAAGATATGAAAAAAGTGAGATAATTTGTAAAAGGAATATGTATTATTATCTCTAAATATATTATTAAATATACGACAATTAAATAAATCATTTTTTAATATTAATAATAATATAAATAATATTAATAATATTAATAATAATAATATAATTACATATATATATATATATATATATATATATATATATATATATATATATATATATATATATATATATACGAATATATAATATAAATAAAAATGGATCAAAAAAATTTAATTAAAATTAACAGAAAGTACATAAATGGTCCAAATGATAAATCAATAATGATAATAAAGTAGGCTTATTTTAGACCATGTAAAGCGCAGGTGATAATGCGTGACAAATAATTCTATAATTTAAAAAAAAATTCTATAATTTTTAAAAAACAAACGTTTCGGTCCCTTTCGGACTCTCCTCAGTGTGACATAATAACTTAATATATAACATATAAAAGAAATACAAAAATAAATAGATAAAAAGTGGTATCATACAGGTTCATATACAGCAGCAAGTGAACAGTTTGAATAGACAGGAGGATACAGAGCTCCTTAGTAAGGCCTACCCATCCCATCTTAAAGAAATGTGAGTTAATAGTAATCTTAATTTTTCGGCAACAGTTAGAGATCTGGCACAAAATCATTGGTTCAGTTTACATAGAATAATTGAATTCGTTGTTACTTCAAACAATCCGTGCGTTATTTCAATGAAGCATTTTTTTTGCTAAAGTTAATTCTAGTAAATATTTCAAAGTAAATATTGAAAAGAGAGAGAAAATCGAAAAATATTTCAAGTGATGTTGATTTTACCTCGTACGTTATCACGGAATACATGAGAGAATTCATATTTTTTTGCATTACTCCAAACAGATGATTTTGTATATAAGCACATGTTTAATGGAAATCTATCTATAATTCAGCTTTCTGGTCACAGTTTTCGCTTATTAATAATTCATTATCAATCGTCAATTATCAGTTCAACAATCTAAAAAATTTAAAATCTAAAAATTTGAATTTTTTCAAAAATTCAAATTTTTAGATTTTAAATTTTTTAGATTGTTGTTGATAGTTGTTGATTAATAGAAATATTTTTAACGCATTATATAAAATATGTTAATATATTTTGAATTTTTTCTTTTGAAAAACACAATAATGTCAACCAGAAGCGAGCACAGGTAGAGAAAAATTTGAATTAAATTAGATATGGTATGCTTGCTTTCTCTCTCTCTCTCTCTCTCTCTCTCTCTCTCTCTATATATATATATATATATATAGAGAGAGAGAGAGAGAGAGAGAGAGAGAGAGAAAGCAAGCATACCATATCTAATTTAATTCAAATTTTTCTCTACCTGTGCTCGCTTCTGGTTGACATTATTGTGTTTTTCAAAAGAAAAAATTCAAAATATATTAACATATTTTATATAATGCGTTAAAAATATTTTTATTAATCAACAACTATAATGAGTATACATTTGCTCTCTTGGTTCCAAAGCTTTCCATCCAGTCGAGGAGAAACTTACGCAAACTGATTAACTCTGCTTCCCTGTACCAGAAGTCTATACACTGTTCTCCTTTCCTCTGTATATATCTACGAGCGTATATATTGTTTGTACGTATATATCCGTATATATCATATGTTGTATCAGCTACATAATGTTTACCTTACGTCAAATTGTGTTTTGCACTTAGTGCGTTACCGGTCCTTGCTTTTAGTGCCCACTGAGAGGTATATTTTATGTGTGTGTGTATCATTGATTTTATTAATTTCTATATCCCATTATTGTAATAAATAAATTTAAATATATATCAATTCATGCAAGCCTCAGTATTAACTCTAACGAAATGTTGCTTCATTGAAAAATGTATTTCAAATAACAATCGTAATTTTTCTTTTAATATATAAATTATTTATTTTCTATATAATGTTTTATATCTTTTGTATATTTTGTATGATCTCTCTCTTTTCCAATATTAAGAAAAATAATATTTAATTACAAAACTAATGTCTGCGTACGCATCTTACTTGGATATTTATTTGTCTTTTGCCTTTCTATAAAAGAAGAATTTTTTTATAATATAATTTGAGAAAGCCTGTATTATCATGATTCTTTCTAAAAAATTGACAAAATGGCCATAGCTTATAGAACATTATTTCATTTAAAATTCATTCCTCTCTCTATTTTTTATTAGTTGTGAAATATTGTATTGACATTATACAGGGTGAGCCATTTTAATTAACGCACGCAATTATTTCGGAAACAAAGCATTTTAGAGAAAAATGTTTCAGACAAAAGTTTTATGGTTTCGAGGGGGCCATAAGATGGTATCATTGGTTTGACACTGAAGAGTCATTTGAAGGTCACGTGAAGGTCACTTCAATTTTTTTAAATGGAACACCCTATATATTTTTGCACACTCTTGTAGCTTATCTCGAGAGCTTTCCAAAACACTATAATTAAGTACCTTTTCGTTAAGTACTTTTTGAGTTATGAGGCTTGAAATAATTTCTTAATTTTACATAAACCGTAAAATATCTTGTAAAATATTCATTTTTCGATTATCTTACCTTAATACTTTTACGTACAAAATAATGAGAGGAATCAATTGGTCTAAAGAAAACACATAGTTGTTTTCAAGAAAAAATATGTAATTTGCAATTAACAATTCCATATTTTTTCTTAAAAACAACTATGTGTTTTCTTTACACCAATTGATTCCTCTCATTATTTTGTACGTAAAAGTATCAAGATAAGATAATCGAAAAATGAATATTTTACAAGATATTTTACGGTTTATGTAAAATTAAGAAATTATTTCAAGCCTCATAACTCAAAAAGTACTTAACGAAAAGGTACTTAATTATAGTGTTTTGGAAAGTTCTCGAGATAAGCTACAAGAATATGCAATGACAAATAGTAGGTTCGATTTAAGAAATTGAAGGTGACCTTCATGTGACCTTCAAATAACTCTTCAAGGTCAAACCAATGATACCATCTTATGGCCCCCTCGAAACCATAAAACTTTTGTCTGAAACATTTTTCTCTAAAATGCTTTGTTTCCGAAATAATTGCGTGCGTTAATTAAAATGGCTCACCCTGTATATCGCAAGATCGTTTTCGTCAATATCAAGTTTCCTCTCTTCTGATAATCACTTATCGTTCGGTTAGTAAACTTCTCAATAATGTTAGCAACTAATAGCCGATGAAAACAAGCATCAAACATTGATAGATTTCGAAAGGGATATAATCTATTTAATTAATTTTATTAAGCTTATATGTTTGTACTCTGTTTAAATGTACTAAAAACAATTGACTGTTCTCAAAATATTTTTGCACGGAAATTTTTTTCCATATACGTGCGAAAGTTGCGAATCACAAATTAAATAAGAGCATATAATTCTCTAAGTTTCACTTTACATACACATGAATTTATATTTTAAGTAGATTATGAATAAATTGAATAGACTTGATAAATTGAATAGACTTGCTAAACTTTTATATTCAATCTCCTATAAGAAAGATACATAGCATTTTTTAGTGAATAACAAAATTGAATTTCATATAACGCGAAGAAAAAAGATATATATTGAGCACTCTCTTCTTTTACTATTTTTCTTGTACAATAAATAAAAAATATTTTATATAAAATGCATATAATATATTCCCAATTAATTTTGTTAAAAATTTTTTAGTTCAGTATTTTATCATTAAATATTTCAGAGCATACATATATATGCATCCATATTATTATACTATTTCCAAATAGTTATAAATTATTATATGTAAAAATAAATAACATATTTTACATACATGATGATTCAGATTTTCGCTAGAGAGTAATAGTAAGCCTCTATTTAAGAAATCTTTTAGATAAAATAATCAACAATATACTTTAGCGCATGACACAAAAATCAGTTTAGCAATAAACTATATTGTGATAGAATAATGTCTTTTCTCTTTGCCCATGTCAGAAGATATTTTCTTCATTTGTACTGATTTTCACGCCTTGATCTCCAATCATTTTTCCATTATCTCGCCTTTACGCACGCTTCCGAGGATATTTTGCGCGTACCTTTAACCTTCACCTTTTGTCCTTGATTCTTGTGCCTTGAACCTCGAAGGGAGAATTCTTAATGGGTTACACATAGACTCGGAAGGACGAGAGTTATGCGCTTTTCCGTAACAGTTAAAGATTCATGAATCTCGGGTAGAAACAAAACAGTCTGTTTTATCTTAGGCTTTATCGACTTTCACATTTCCTCTTTTTTCAAGAGAGAACTCGATTCTTATCATCCGTTTGTGTCCATGAACATTAAAAAAACTTGTTAATAATTCGTAACGACGATTTCGTAAATCTATTTAATATTTAATATCTAATATTTAAAAGTTTAAAAAAATGATTAAAATTTTATTATTTTAAATTTTAAAATAATAATCATTTGTATATAATTTATATATGATTTTTAATTTTTATTTGTATATTTTAATCAGTCATAATTATATAATCATAAGTTCTAAGAGAAAACCAGAATGAAAAAATTCTTGGTCTCTTTATTTGCATTTTTTATGTAATAATTTCTTATTTATTACATATAAAAGTATTTATAATTTTGACTTTGAAAAAATTATCACATTTTCTTTTTAATTTTGTTATTTTGAATTTGTCAATTTTGACATTACAAAGATTCATTTTTAGCGATCTGAAAAATCCTTAAATTTGAATTAACATATTGATTAACATATTTAACATATTGATTAACATATTGGAAAATATTTGCTAGACTTTTAATATATACGTAATTCATAATTTTTCCGCAATACGCACCCTATATTTATATTAATTATAATTATTTTATTAATTATATAATCATCATTAAATATAATAAATTTTTTTTGAAGTTTTAGCACACTTTTATTTGATTGTAACAAAATTTTCAAATCTCATTATTATATCGTACGTATGATAATTATAACATGGTAAAATACATTAAAATTGCTCTTTTTTCAATTTTAACCGCAAATTTCTTAAAATAAAAATTATGACATAATAGAACAATTTAGATTTAAAATACTATTTATAGAAAACTACGTGAAATGATCATCCACTTTCTTGTGTTCGAACAAAAATTATGTTTTGTTAAATTATATAATTAATTGATAATCACATAAGTTATAAAATTAATTGATAATAGTGTACGAAATGAAAGAGAATATTTAAATACAATATTCTATTATAGAATAGATATAGTTCTAATGAACATTAACCCATTCAGACCTGAATTTTTTCTGGTAATGTAAAAAATTATATATTATTATTATTATTATTATTATTATTTTATTATTATTTATTATTTTTTATTATTATTATTATTTTTACTATTATTTAGTCCACCGAGAGATCGCAGGGAAACTAATTCTAAAAAGTAACTATTTCACATAATTTTAAAGTTTTTGTGCATAATTATGTACATAGGGTCTGAATGGGTTAAGAAAAGTATTAAAACACCGTTTATGTTGCTTTATCAATTGTTATATCTGAAAAAAATCCATGTTAAAAGAATCGTATAGCGCATATAATTTCTGTTTCCACTTATTTTGTATCTCGTTTTTCGTCATTCTGCTTTTCAATAGATCCTTTTTTTTATAATTTTGTATGGAATGTTTTGTACGGCATGTTTTGTACGGAATGTTTTATTCGGAATATCACTTGTCTCTCGAGGCAACAACGTGATCAATTCAGTCCTCGTGTTGCTTGTTGCGAAACAAGCTTATTGGAGTAAAGGTGGAGACTTTTCGTTCACCAAAGTAACCAAATAAGAGGGAAGAAATATTCATGGAAGAAAATAAGAAATATTCATATTTTGTAGTCTTTTATGCACTTCGCGTATCTAACAATATAATAATGATTGTAAATCACTATCTTTAAAAGTGAGGTTCTTTGAAGTTGTTTTCAGAAAACTCATGAATCGTTTTTTTAGAAAGAAATTTTCTCGACTTTAAAACTCTCCTCTAAAGATTTATTTTGCATACTTTTGTCATTTTTTACGGATCTTGATATTTTTAGTATTATTGACATCTATAAAGTATGAAATAAATTTTTTAAACGTATTAAGATAAGAAATGATAATATTTTCGACTTTCTGTGGAACAGAAAACTCGTCAGAAAATTTGTAGGAAATAATATTTGTGAAACGCGCATAAATTTAATTGAAATTTTCGCCGACCATTATGTCTTATAAGCATAGAGAGCATTTTAGCTAAATAATACACATTTTGCATAACGTATTTCATTATGTGTGATATATTCCAGTTTTCCATCAGAAAAATATCCCTCCCTTTTCCGCCTATTTCGCTCTCTGGAATACACTTTTAGCGTGTTAATACGATATACAAAGCACGATAGCGCGCGTTTTAAAGAAAGATTTTTCACACGCCATACACGCCCACGAGGCGCACGTTTTTCTCGACGCATATGCATAAATGAATCAATATTAAATCTTTTCTTTCAACTTTCTTTTTTCGTCTTCCGAACGGATGTACAAATGGCAATCTGATTGATTTCCGATACTCAACGCGCGTGCAGATTTTCCAACATTTGCCGAGAAAGACGTGCTATTTGCGATAATATCGATCGCATAAAGATCCTCGGGACGGGAATTGTAATTAGTAGTCGAGATGCATTCCAACTCCCGGTTATTTATACGCGAACACGAACGAGTCTGCAAGCACTAAGGAGTAGACGTAGGACACGGAAATCGCACAAGACAGATATCTCTTGTCGATAGGAAATAGGAATAACGATATACTGATATAAGGATTTTCATTTATGACCTAATTTTTTAATTCTAATTTCAAAGAATTCCTTATTCAAATGCATCTCGCTATTATAAGCATTTCTTGAAAAAATATCAATTATTTTAATTGTATTATGTAATGTAAATTTATATAATTATAATTACAAATAAAATTTATAATCTAATAATTTAATTTAGTATATATGCATATATATAATGTTGAAATTATTTTGTGCTTTAATTTAACTAATTAGAAAGAAAATGTAAAAAGTCTTAAGGGGTCAAGCCTACTCATAAAAGTCAAAAAAATTGTTTTTTAGGTTTTTACAGTTTTTGAAGTATATCTAAAGCATATTGAAAATATTTTCTAAAAGTTTCAATTTAATCGGATGGAAATTGACGAAGTTATAAGTGTATATGAAGTGCCAGAATGGATTATTTCATTTAAACACGACTATAAAGTTTTTTTTTTATCTGATGACTATCAAGCCAATAAAATTTAAATTAAATAAACTAAAATTATATATTCCGGGTCCGGAATAGATGATTCTATGTCAGTTAAAAATATCTATATTTTATTTAAGCGTAAACTTGAAACAAAACTTTAAACGCGTGTTACTCTAAATCACTTTTTCAAAGTCGGTGAGCAAGATATTTCGAAAACCGTTCCATCGATTTGCTTGAAATTTTACAGGCTTCTCCTACACATAAAAACCTAGTAAATGAACGAAAGATTTTTTTATTAATAAACACTTTCATTTTAATAAAAAAAGGAACGATTTTTAAGTCGAAAAGAATATCTTACAATTAATGTCAAATGGCTGCCATTTTGTTCCAAAAGACAATTTTTCGATTAACTTTTTGTTCATCTACTGGACAATTTTTTACATTAACTACATTTTATCGAATTTTTGATATTAGATGAATCAGCTTCGAATAGCACTGTTTACTCCGCGCAGCGCTTTTTAAAAAACAATATCCGAAAAAATAGTTATAACTTTTATATTTTTCAATATTTTATTTGAAAAAAAATAACATTCTTAATATTTGTACTTTTAAATAAAAATTTATTTGTAAAAAAAGAATTATTACACTTTTCAAAAAAAATTCCCAAAAATCATTTTTTTCGGCCTGCTGACTAGGCATCACCCTTTAAAAATCTTAAAATAAAATTTAAAATTTAATATATATTTATTAAGATATGCATATGCAATATATAAATGTTATATATCTTTTTTATATTTCAGCTGATATATTCGATAAGGTTGATGAAGAAATCAAGAAACTCGTTGGTTTGCGGGCCAATTGCGTTGGTGGTGGGAGAATTGAGCATGATCCTGATGAAAAAACTATCAAAGTTTATGGATATTCGCAAGTAAGTCCCAGGATTTATTGAAATATTTTCATTTTTAATTATTTTTACGAATTTCTAATTAATTTAATGAATATAAAAATTATATATATATCTATATATATATATATGTATAATTTATTTATTTATATATACATATATGTTATATATATATGTATATATATATATATATATATATATATATAATTCAATCAACAAAAATTTCACAGCAGAAGTAAATGATTCACAAAAAATAAACGATTATTTATGCAGCGCAATATTCCATTAAAAATAACTATAAGAATAGTTATTTCATAAATAATCGTTTATTTTTTGTGAATCATTTACTTCTGCTAAAATTTTTGTTGATTGGACTTATATTTTATCTGTCGAAATAAATAATATTGATAATTTATTAACATCAGACTGATCCATGTCTAAATAATATTTTAAATACGTGCAATTTTATATTGCATCACAATACATAACGGCATAGATATTTTTACTTCATATTTTTGCTTATCACAAGTTTTACGCCTCCGCAACATCAAACTTTAGCAGATTAAATTTGCCTTGTCCGAAAGTATCTCACGCAATCGAATAGAAAGTTTTATGCGTTTTATCAGCGAGTTATACGTAGATAAAAGAGCACCTAGCATTCTTATTTCTAATATTTTTGTATTACATTATATAAATGCAACTAAACAAATATATAATAAAAATATATAATAAATATATAATAATATAAACAAATATATAATAAATATATAATAAATATATAACAAATATATAATAAAAAATACTTATAATAAAAAAAAATTATTCAAACAGAATATTACCCATACGGAAAATAATTGGTATTAGATATCCACTAGATATCCTTCATGGGCACTAAGGATATCCATGAATACGAAAAAGTATATTCGTAAACAGTCATTAGAGATGCTGTAGATATTCAAATGTCCGCAATTCGAAGTTTCATAGATATCTACAGAATATGTAAATCAATATCCTGTAGATATCCGTACAACGTTCAGTGGATATTTATATAGATACATTTATTAATATAGATACATTTACTATTATGTATTAATATTTATTTTTGCATGGATATTTATTCTATCTTCTATGATATATATATAACGAAATTTGCCATAAAATAAAATTAACCGTCTGCAGTTAATTTTTGGAGCTCTGAAGCTTCTCTCACAAAAGATAGAAGAGATACGGCTATAAGAGTCTTCGAGCTAATGTGCTCTTTGACCGATAAGCCATGACTCGCGGGGCCTGTGCCGCGGCTTTATACATATACTGTCTTAGATGGCTCTTATTTTAGGATTAAGCGTTTTCCTTTTCGCCACTTAGCAGCAAGGTGTGAAACTCGTGGAAATATATGAATATCCATTGGATATCTTTGGTAGCTACTTGGTGAATATACACTCACACTCAAAAAAACGGGCTACTAAATTTTAGCAAAATTTTTTAACATCTTTTAATGACAACAAATCAGCAAAAATCACCGTATTGATATGAAATAAAGCTCAAATTAAACAGTCCTCTTAAAAACTAAGAAAACCAAATTTGAGTTACAAAAAATGTTTTACAAAATGACAAATGTTGAAGATAGATTTTGAGAAATAGAAAACAATTCTTTTTTAAACTGCTGCATTGCTCAGGAAAATCGGCTCCCTGGTACAAAAATGTTTTTAATGCTTATTTATTTTTTAACAAATCCATATTTTAATAAATTTTCTACGACCTTTTTTGATAAAGTTATACCATTTTGAAGAAAATGTTACAAAATGAAACTTTCCTTGTAAAATCTGCAATTCAGAAACAAATTATCATGGAAAACTTTTTCAAAAAAGAAATTAAAGTGTAACTTGATCCAAGATGCTTCACATAGAGATAGACGGTCAGATTTAAATCTTTCCTCAAAACGAGATATAACTTTATCAAAAAAAATCGTAGAAAATTGATTAAAATATGAATTTATTAGAAAATAAATGAGCTTTTTTAAAAACTCATACATTTTTGTATCAGGAAACAAAAATTTTTGTAAAATTTTTGTACCAGTTAAAAAAAAATTTGTCTTTCATTTCTCAAAGTCTATCTTTAACGTCCGCCATTTTAAAATATTTTTTGTAAAATATTTTTTGTAACTCAAATTTGTGTTTTTGCTTTTTAAAAGAAATGTTCAAGCTCTATTTGAGTTTTGTTTCATTTTAATACGATGATTTTTCGCTGATTTATTGTTATTGAAAGATGTTAAAAAATTGTACTAAAATTTAGTGGCCCGTATTTTTTGTGTGTGAATGTATATATGTGGATAACATGTGTATATCTAGTGGATATTTTTGGTAGCTATTTAGTGGATATAGATATGTGGATGTTATATATACATCTATTAGTTATCTATAAAGGATATGGACCTCATATAGATATTTGGACATTTATTAGATATCTATTAGATAAATTTTTCCGTGTGGGTAATAACATTTTATTGTTTTTAAATTTCAACTAAGTTTAAAGAGCACACATACTTTTAAATAAAATTAATGATTTAATATTGAAGCATTTATTTTATTGAAAAGTATCGCAAAAATTTTACTATTTTACATAATTCGCCATGGAAAGTTCTGCGAAGCGTATAAGTGCCATAAATCTCGAAGCTCTGCTCGATCTGATTGACCTTTAAGTGTAAAATTGCATTTGCATTTACACAAACTCAGAAATATTCATCGTCTAATACTTTCGTAGCGTTCCTAGATCTTATTGAGCGATTTTATTTTTTCATTTTTTAAAGTATCTCGCAAGCAATATGAATCAATTATTATGGACGTTTCAAAATATCTAATTATTATAATGTCATGCACATACACACATATACATATAATTCATCTGTATGCTATACTAGACTAGCACTATAACTAGAATTTTTCTTTTATTTATCAATTCTCTTATATTTTTATTTGAAATAGAACTTTCTTGAGGCAACTTTTATAACAACATTGTATCTTTTATTAGCTTTTAGTAAAAGAGCCTTTTAACATTAACTATTATTATGATTAAATTTTAAATGAATTCTTTGGTTTTGTTTTATTTATTATGACAAAAGAATATATATCATTGTAATTAAAAATGGAATTACTTTAATCGGTATTTAAAAAATAAATTTTATTTAAATTTTGCAAATTGTTCTTAAATATAGTATAAATTTTATTACTGTATGTATTGAATTGGTAATTTTTGTTATTAAAGCACAGCTTGTGTAAATAAAAATAATCAGACTATTTTTTAACAAATCAATAATCTATTTAACAAATACAATTGCAAAGTTATTTCTAAATAAATATGAAGCTAGATATTTATATTATCTTGAAAGAAATATTTTATATGGATAGCGTTTATAACGAATCAATATTTTATAAAGGAGTGGAAGCATTTTAAATCACTCACCGACAGTTTAAATCGGAATTCGCCATCCACCTTAAAAAGTGAATAATTTGTATTACGAAAGGCGAGCAAAATATTGATAGGGAATATTTTTACACCGATGCGTTTAAAAGATTAAAGGGAATAGAAGAGAGATTTGAACGCATATTAAAAAAAAGAAGATAAAAATACGAGAGAATATATATTGTAAGCTTGAAGGCTGCTCTCTCTAAATCCAGTGATGTTGCAGAGAAAAAAAACAAGTAAGAGTTAACAGTCCGTATGATAATAACTCAAATTAATAAAAAAAAAGGCTTAGGACCGTGGCATAGGATGTCAGTACGAAATAACAAATCAAAAAACAATTCAAAGACAGAAACCTCGTATATTAATAGGCTAGTTTAATGAGTAAAATTGTCTGTCAGAGAAAAAATTCAAATAACAAATTGTAAATAGACAAACGTACGTTTCAATCCTATACAGATCCTTTTCAATGTCTTAACAATTCAAAACAATATAGTATAACGCAAACAATTACAAAGGCGAGCGCTATAATCTAAAGGCCATGGCACACAAAAAAACGTAAGCAGTAAAACGTAGTCAGTAAGCAAATTGACCAATCATGATTGAGCAGTAAGCAGCCATATTAAAACGTAAGAAAACATAAGAATTCCGATTGGTCGATTTCCTTACTGACTACGTTTTACTGCTTACGTATTTTTGTGTGCCAGGGCCCTAACAAAGAAGGTCAGATGGATATTTAGAACGGTTAAACATTTTTTTAAAAAACGCAAGAACAATGGTTGAAAATAAACGCGGTCAAAAACAGTCAGAAACAGTAACGCATGTATAAGGAAAATTAATGAAATGTTAAAAATGTATGGCTATACAATGCTGTAAAGAAAGTACAGCTCACCTCGCTATCAAAATATTATAAACGCTATACAAGAAATCGGAGAGAGAACGTGTCTCGTTTCAATCCCTCGTTGAATCTGTCCGAAAATAAAAATTACACGTTGTCCAAAGAAATAAGAGTCATAGTGATAAAATTTGAAAATTATAGTCCAATGATGTAAAATATGGAAATCCCTCTAAAATCCAATCTCTCAAGGCGCGTCAAAGAAAATGATTTGAAATTAACGGATAACGAGGTGGCAGCTGGCCTATAAGCAAAAATCAGACTGATGTCTTATCTCGATCTCCCTCATTATCACATTCCTTCATCCTTTTCGTCTTGGCTTTCTCGACCTGATTTGTGCTTATAGGCCAGCTGCTACCTCGTTATCCGTTAATTTCAAATCATTCTCTTCAACGCGCCTTGAGAGATTGGATTTTAGAGGGATTTCCATATTTTACATCATTAGACTATAATTTTCAAACATTTTATCACTACGACTCTTATTTCTTTGGACAACGTGTAATTTTTATTTTCGGACGGATTTAACGAGGGATTGAAACGAGACACGTTCTCTCTCCGATTTCTTGTATAGCGTTTATAATTTTGATAGCGAGGTGAGCTGTGCTTTCTTTATAGCATTGTATAGCCATACATTTTTAACATGTCATTAATTTTCCTTATACATGCGTTACTGTTTCTGACCGTTTTTGACCGCGTTTATTTTCAACCATTGTTCTTGCGTTTTTTAAGAAAATGTTTAACCGTTCTAAATGTCCATCTGACCTTCTTTGTTAGACTATAGCGCTCGCTTTTATAATTGTTTGAGTCATACTATATTGTTTCGAATTGTTAAGACATTGAAAAGGATCTGTATAGGATTGAAACGTACGTTTGTATATTTGCAATTTGTTATTTGAATTTTTTCTCTGACGGACAATTTTACTCATTAAACTAGCCTATTAATATACGAGGTTTTTGTCTTTGAATTGTTTTTTGATTTATTATTTCGTACTAACCCCCTATGCCACGGTCCAAGCCTTTTTCTTTTATTTATTTGAGTTACAGAGAAAGTTGGAGAGAAAGCAATTTTAATTCTATTTTGAATATTTCATATATTATTTTTCGTGTATCATTGTTTATTCATTACATCAAACAATGAATATGTATTTCGATTATCAATTTCTTTAAAAATATTCCGGAACTTGTGAAAATGGAATGATTTTATCAGTAACAGTTAAATAAAAAGAACTGATATGAAGAATGATATTATTCTAGAGAAAATTTAATGAAAAATGCCGAGTGTTGTTTTATCAATATCTAATGGTATCAAATATGTATTTTATAGACAAATTTAGAAAGTTGTATACATTGTAAAATAAATATTGTATAATTGATAATATCATTTATAATATTCTATAATTGATAATCATTCACGTATCACACGACTCTTATCTAATATATTTTTTGTTAATATAGAATGATTTTTGATATTTCAATGTAATCTATTATATATACTATTTTATATTATTATTATTATATAAATACAGATTTATATTCACCTTTCCTAAACAATACGCATATACAAAAGACGACATCTCGAAAACATTTTCATCTTATCATTCCAAAAACAGCTTCGGGATATCTTCTGGTCTTTTGGATATGTACGCTGTCTGAGTTATTACTTTTAATGCACTATTTTTTACTCTCAACGTTTGCTTTTATTCGCTTCTAAAAAATTTTTTATTTTTATACAAAAGTCTACATCTAAAAATTTTCATTTTCCTTCTTTTTACATTTTCCTTTTACTTTTCGTGCGCATTACTATAATTAGCTCAACTGTAAATGTTAAGCTTCTTTTTTTTTCCAAGCTGAAAATATAATATAAAATTTATTTTCTCATACACTCACACTGGCGCGCACACACACGCACACACACACAATTTATTATTTTAGAACAAATTTCTTAATTGAATTTAATAAAATTATTTAAATTTTGTTGTGTAGTAAAGATCTGACAATATTATATATTAATTTTAACTAAATATATCTATATATCTATATTAATTAATTATTAATTTATTTTACAGGGATTTGGTAAAGCTGATCATCAAGTGTCAGTTGAGTTACTGAAGAAAAAATATCCCGATTATAACATTACATGCTCAGACGAAGGTTACTAATCAACAAATAAACTATAGCTCATATTTATTTTGCTTGCTTTTCTTCAATTTAACGGATATAAAAATTAAAACGCTTTGCTTTGTATATTATTTATAAAATGTATATACATATTTGAATAAAATTAAATGTGCTCTAATCGTCTACAAATTTTATAAAATATATAATATGTTAAAATATAAAACGTGTCTAGCGCAAGAGTTCAAGTATAATAATGGTATAATGTTATTTGTCAGTATATTACATCTGTAACGTATATTTACAGTATAAGTATAGAATATTCGAATGATATCATGTGCTGTGTGGGCAGTGAAAATGCAACATATTTTTTGTCTCAATAAACACAATTAAACACAATATAAAGAAAAGTTTTCGCATTGTTCTTTCTAAAATATGCATGTCTCTTTATTCTAGATAATATTACCTAAAAAAAACCTTATAAAGGTAAAAAAATACGCCAAGTACATAAAAAAATCAAAAAATTTAAAAGTGATAAAAATAAAATTTTTTAAAAACCGATATGAGATCAATACTATTAGCCAAGTACAATAAATTATGTGATATTAATTCGTAATCGATACTAAATGAGTTAAGATTACTTTAATTCCTAAAGCATTTTTTATATGATGTATATAATTTAAAAAAGTTTTACACAAATTCTAAATTGCATAAATGACTTTCAGGTCGAAGTAAGATATGAAAACTTGGCGTGCCCCGTATTTAAATCATATAGTTTAAAACAGAAAAAAGCTAGATTTTTGATGGGCCCAATATAAAATTTAAAATTATACTACGGACCGCGCACGCGTGTAGCTAAATTTCGAACTTATATATCTTGTCTCCTCTGTATTACCTGGAAATCATCACATAGAAATTAGGCAAAATGGAATCTCTTTTTTTATGAGTTTTTTATTTTCTCTGGAAGGAAAGTTTAATTGTTGTAAGTCGGATTGAAAAGTTTCGCAGGTCGTTTCTGGCCCACAGGCTGCCTGTTGCATATTCGTAGTCTAAAGTTTATTTTATAAAAATGTAAATTGTACTTACTAAATGAAAGGATTAACAAATATATATTGTATAATCAAATTCTTTATTTTATTCAAGATATGTAAACGACGGAGCGGGAGGGGGGGCACGCCAAGTTTTCATATCTTACTTCGACCTAAAGGTCATTTATGCGATTTAGAATTTGTGTAAATTTTTTTTAAATTATATACATCATATAAAAAATACTTTAGGAATTAAAGTAATCTTAACTCATTTAGTATCGATTACGAATTAATATCACATAATTTATTGTACTTGGCTAATAGTATTGATCTCATATCGGTTTTTAAATATTTTATTTTTATCACTCTTTTAGATTTTTTGATGTTTTCTTATGTACTTGGCGTATTTTTTTTATCTTTATAAGGTTTTTTTTAGGGGATCTCACTGCTTTTTGTAAAAATTTATATTATTTCTACAGAAAATATATGTTAGATTTTTTAAAGATATTTTTTTATGTACTTGACGTATTTTATTTTACCGTTATAAGATTGTTTCTAGAGGGACCATTTTTTTGTAAAAATTTATATTATTTCTGCAAAAAATATATACGCATTTTTAAAAATCTTTACTAAGGGTATGTCGCGTATTTTTACAAGGCTTCATTTTCTAGATATTAGAGTTCATTCCCAAGAGGTGGTTTTTGAATATTGTAATACGATAAATTAGTCTCCTTAGAAGTCTTATCTAACGGCACAGTTTTTATATTTTTGTGATACCGTTTTCGAGATAGATTAGATTTTATCCCCAAGAGGTTTTTGAAAATTGTTATGCGATAAATTAATCTCACACGTATACACACACATATACACATGTCACACGTATGCACACACATGTACATAAATGGTTTTGTTTCTTAAAGCATTTTTGCACACTAAAGCGAATAATCATATATACGCGGTATGAACGCAGCTTGAGGGACAAAATCGCTTTGAATGTGTGCGTGCGAAGATACGTTCATGAGTCTGAACCTTATGACAGAAAATGAAAAATGTCACAATTCTGACATGCGATTATCATTTCTCGGGATTGACTGCACCCCGACTGCAGTTTGGATTTTATTCAAACTGGTCACAATCGAAAGCTTGTATTCACATTATATTATTATAGAAAAATGCCGTTAGATTTTTAATTACGGCTTTAGTTTCTGAAATATTTCAATCGAAAGTTTATGTGACGTCATTTAACGTAAAATTCCGGATAAGCTACTTGGTAGCGCCGCGTCGAGAACAGTGACTCTCAATGCTCGGATCCAATTTTTTATCAGTTTTTTATGTACTTGGCTACCGCGTCGCTTGATCGGTAACATAACTATAAGTGTTGGTAAAGTACCGACGCTTTTAGTTATGTTCAAGTGAGAGCGTCTTCCCATCACAGTTCGGCTGCGACTCCGGCATCCTCTTAATCTTGATTATTTTAATTTTATTCATTCTTTTGGCATTACTTTATGATCAATTGCGTTTTTTTATTTAGTCTAATCATTAAGTTCTGTTATTTTATCTTTTAAGTTCTGTTATTTTATCTTTTATTTCATGGTGTTTCTGTATAATATCCCTAGTAGCACAAAACATTGGCAAAATATTGGTACACCTTGGCTCAATATTGGTTATATTGGAAATGTCTTGGTCAATATTTCCCAATGTAAAACTAATATTGGTTGTTAACAAAATGCAAGTGTTCTGCTAATATTGCAGTGCCCATGATGACCAATATTGGTTACTAAATAAATATAAATGTGTTGCCAATATGGTTGCATTCATTATAATACCAATATTAGTTATGAAGTAAATGTAAATGTGTGCCAATATTGCACGTTCACACATTATATGTGAGCTTCGCGCGTCGCCACTAAGTCGCCACGAAAAGGAAAACACCTAACCCGAGAGTGGGACTCCATCTAAAGCAGTATATAAGGCCGCGGCACAGGTCCCATGAGTCACGACTTATCAGTCAAAGAGTGTGGACTATTATAGCCGCACTTCCTCTAGCTTTTGCGAGGAGCTCCAGAGCTCCATAAATTAACCACAGACGGTTAATTTTTTTTTTGATGGCGAATTCCGTCATATATTAGAAACTGATCTATTCAATTAATACAATTCAATATTGGCTCAAAATGAAATCGCGTCTACTTTGCAATATTGGACCAATATTGGAAATATTGGATATATATTGTTAGCCAATATTGCTCCAATAAAGTGTGCTACTAGGGATTTTTATATTCCAATATACATATGTATACATATATATATACCCACACAGCACATTATACTAAACGATAACGAAAAGATGTCTTTTTTAAGTTATCTTTTCGACAAAATATCTATAAAGACATCTTTTCGCTTTGTCGAAAAAGATGACATAAAAAAGACATAATAGTATGTGGCACGTGTTTTTTCGCTTGCCGCTACGCGGCCATTCTTAACTTATTTCGTATTTAATATTTATCACGAAATGTATATAAAGAACTAGTAATTAATATAAGATCTGAAGCATATTTTTGTCTCTTACGAGCAGTAATGCCACAAAGAGGATACTGCTCACATGTATCAATCAGAGAGAGCCGTATTGCCACATATACATATGTTACGTAGAGTTATTGTATGCGTGTGAGCCGTATCCTTTTCCTGACATTACTGTTTATCAGTTTAATTTCTGACAAATTGAATTTAAAATAATTTATTTAATAATCTGGATTTCTTGTTGGGATTCAAAATATTAAACAGATTATTAGAAATTAGATGGATAAATGGGAAAAATAATTAATTTATTGCGTGTATTGAAGTATTCCTATTACCGAGTGTCGATAATCTATACAGAATGAATCAACTCACGTAGAAAATTATAAACGGCCCAATACTGAGCCAATATCGCTGCCAGTCGTGCCAGTACCGGCTGCCGGTAGTTACCAATATTGGACCAATGAAAGTCAAGTACAGGAGTGTAACACTATGCCATGAATTTTTATTATTTTTTTTTTTTATGGGACATTATAAACCCGACAATTAACCAACAATGGGACAGCATTGTCTGCCAACGCTTGGCTGCCGATATTAAACCAATATTGGGCCCGTTTTTCAGCATCGGCATTTTCCACGTGGGAAGTCATCTTTTAGTCATCATATGGACAAGACTAAAAAGTCACTCAATTCGGATCATGAGATGGCTTTTAGTCATCTTTCCGTCGACTTAACGATATCAGTAAAAGATGTTTGTGACAAAAATATGTACAGTTTTAGTAGTACTTTAGACGACTCGGTATTGTAGTTTTCTATTATTTTTGTAACCGGGACGTAACAATCAATTATCTTAGGTAAACGATAAAGACAATTACATCAATTATTTTAACCGAGTTTTCAAATTTTGTCCCCACAAGATACTATTAAAAATCGATTTTGCACCGTCGAGATACTATTAAAATCCAATGGCGATCTTACGGGATTTAGCGTGACCGGAAAAAACTTGCTACGTGCTACTGTAGGTAAAACCTTTGCATTGTTGATAATAAAATAATAATTTGATATAATAAATTGTTCATTTTGTTATTCTTGAGATAGGTATATAAAAGATTTATACATTTTTGATAATAAAATAGCTGTATGATCTAAAATACTCGTATGATTTAAATAGTTCTTGTAATTGTCTTCAATATAAACAAAACGGCTAGTAATATCACTAATCTTCTATCAGAGAGAAGACAGAGATGTCATGGTCTGCTTTTAGGTGATCCCTGAAAGCGATACTCCCTCTATGGACATTGAAAACGTGAACATGAACTACAAAGCCAATTTTCATGAATGTTCTCAGAGGGTAATATATAATGTGCACAATTTCTGGTTTTGTTCCGTGCTATGTGCACGAAATGCCGGTAGCACCAGTATAACAAGATACTTATATATGTAAATTGATAGTAAATAAATTATTCAATCGCGAAAGATACTGTAATATTCAAAGGTGAAATAAATATTTTTCTATATTCATTGTCATATTTATATCTTTTTATTTACAAAACACAAAATGCCTGCTGTGGGATAAAAACATTTTTAACCGTATTTCTATCAATCTTCTTAATTAGCAGTAAACTGATCTTTGATTTTTATCAATCATTTTTTTAATTATTTAAAAATTTAATTATTAATACATGTATAGAATTTGTCAAATTAATCACTGATTCTTCTGAAGTTTTTATAATTAAGACTCAAAAAATATAGACGTTGCAAAATATTTTAAGTCTCTTTCTTTATATAAAATATAAAGAATTTATATGTTCCACTTTAATATAGCTAACATTATTTTTATATATTTTTATTATAATTTTCATACCAACATAATATTTTTATGCATAATATTTTTATGCTAAATACATATTACAAAATATATGACAAAATATAGTACAAATTTAATATAAAATATAATTCGAAATTTAATACAAAATAATTTATTACATGGAATAATTTATTACATGAAAATGTCCAAAATATACGTATAATATAAAATTTACAAAAAATTTTTACATAGTCCAGACGAGACTGATCAGCGAAGATTAATTACGCGACATTTATTATTAATAATAGATATGCAATAATAGAATTTTTAATAAGTTTTATATAACGTAAATAATCGTGATCAAAAGAGTCATTAATAAAATTATTGATCGTTTTTTCGATTGTAAAAGAAAGTGTTTGCATTACTGGCGCATTTTGTATATATTATCAAAGGAAATATTCAAAATGAAAAGATAGAATAAACTTCGAAATCAACAATTAAATTACTAAATAAATCGCGATTTGAAATTCGCGAGAAAACGCTACGAATAAATAAATCGACAATAATCAGAATATTCGATTGCGAGATACGCATAATTTTTATAATATGATAATCGAAACTAGACTATCGATCAATAGACACGCGTGCGATATAATTATTATCACACAAATGATGACAGACGAAGATATTTTGGCATTTGTGATCCGTATTGTTTATAAACATAAAATTCACTGTCCGATTTATTTGCGATTAATACGCGGCTTTATACGAATTTCACGATTGAGAATAAAATACATATTCTATTTCGCGCATGATTAGCTGAATAAGATGAAATGAGCTCTATAAGCTTTAAAATATAATTAAAAATCGCGTTGTAGCCACGTTTAATAGAAAATAACGGAACGAATGATTTTCAAAGTCCCTCTAATAATCGATGTAATTGTAGAGTTTAATAAGATTTAAATAATGTAAAGAATCACGTTTAAACAGTCATTAATAAAGTTATCGATCGTCTTTTAAATTATAGAAGAAAATATTTGCACTACCAGCATTTTGCACGAACTATTAAAAACAATATTCAAAGACGTGGAAAGATAAACAAAGCTTCAATGTATAAGTCAACGATTAAATTATAAGATAAATCGCGATTTAAAATTCCCGAGAAAACGCGACGAATAAATAAGTCAATAATATGCGGAATATTTGATCGCGATACATATAATTTTTATAATATAATAATCGAAGCTCTCAATAGACACGAGCGCGATATAATTATTATCACGTAAGTATAGAAAATCAAAAATATTTCGACAATCATTTGAGGTCTGTAATGTTTGCGAATATACAATTCACCGACCGATTTACTTGCAAATTTTTATAAGATAAATCGCGATTTAAAATTCGCGATTTAAAATTCGCGATAAAACGCGACGAATAAATAAATCGATAATATTCAAAATATTCAATTGCAGATACGCTAGTGACATACCGGTAATCCGATAAAAAGAGGAGCGATCTTAAAAATGGGGAATGATTAACATCTTGTTTCTACATCAGATTTCGCAAGATTAATCTGCGAAGAAAAGTTAAGTGATCCATTGAACGTCGGGAACTTCACTGTAAGAGAGAACGAATCCTGGATCTTCCGGACTATTCTCGATAGCAATGATTTCAGTAATAAATCAACAACAATTATCCCTCGTCATTATCTTCAATTCACGAAATTGATATGCACATCAAAAAACATGTTCTTCCATTATTAAGAAATATATTTCTTTATTGAAAATTAAATGGATAACGACCTTTTTTTTATTGAAATGTGATTACGAACGATTATATTTATAAATAATAAAATACATGCATTATTGGAGTTTGTGTTAAATGTGCGAACACATATAATTTGGAGTACCGTTCGCGCGCGCGAGACGAATCGAACCCGATATCAGCAAGATATTAAATTAAAAAATTTCATTTCGAACAGTGTGTAAAATAAAATAAATCAAATAATTTTAAACAATTAATTCTGGATTAATTCTCTAGATTCTTATTCTTATAACGTTTAAATTAATAATTTCTTTTCTTTTAATCAATATCTTACTGATATAGGGGTACCCATTCGATTTGTCTCGAAATTTTTAGATATTCGCACATTTTATGTAACATTTATGTATAATTTCGCGTATATATAATATATAACATTATTAAAAATTATAAAAATATTTTGGATACGGGAATTTGTGCATGTATTTTATTATACAGATATATAAAATGGTATATACCTAAAAACTAATATTTCAAAATGGCGATGGATGTCCAATACCTGCAAATAGTTTCTTAAAAGAAACTAAAAATTAATGTTAATATCTCCAGCATCTAGAAATAATTTTTCCAAAGAGACAAATTATATTAATTAAAAATATATTCGTTCGTAATCATTTTTATCAAAAAATTTATACAAACTAATTACAATATGAAATTACTTGAAAAATTAAAATTTATACACAACACTACATTCATATTTAATCTACTAATAAATCTTTCTGGCATTACATATAGACAATAATAATACCAATCCTAATAATGATAGAACATTTTTAACGAAGAAAAGAAAAGATATATTTCTTTCATCTAAATATATATTATTAAATTAATTCGACGTTAAAGAAGCGTATCGTCGTTGAATTACTACCGAAATCATTGCTTTCGGAAATTGCCAGGAAAACCTGAGATTAGTTCCTATAATCTTACAATAAAAATTTCCAATTTTTAACAGGGCACCGAACTAGACGATGCGAATGGATCTTACAAGAACCGGTGAGAAATAATTCTCCATGATGAAAATCGTTTCGATTCCTCGACGGTACGAGCCACGCAACTTTCATTAAAGTTTATTTAACGGAAGGAACAATGATAACTTTTTTATTAAAACGACAATCTCGTCTAAGAACGCGAAAAAAAACGCGAGAAAAACACCGTCTTTTCGCAACGGTAATTTATTAATTTATTTATGAATATTTTCCGATACGAAATTCATAAATACAAATATAACTGAAAAAACAAATTATTAAATTCATAATAATTAACTCGCGATTCTATATTGAAGGTGATCGTTAAATTTTGTGAAGCTAATATTTAATCGTTGACTTATCACATCGAATCTTCACTCTCTTATTCGACATTTCTTTATATTTAATTAGCAATATTTAGGAATATTATTTGACGAGACGGACAGCGATAAAATTCTTCTGTTAAAATGATAATCTTGTATAAGGACGCGGAGAGAACGCGGAAAGAACACGGTATTTTCGCAATCATAATTTAATAATTTATTTTAAGGATATTCAGTTCCGCGCGATATGGAATTCATAAATAAATAAAGCTAACGGAAAGCATATCATTAAATTTATAATAATTGACTCGCGATTCTGTAACGAAAGCGTCCGTCAAATTTTATAAATACAATTAAATATTTACAATTAAAATATCAATGTTTGATTATAATTAAAATACAATTATAACTATTTATAATTTGCAATTTACAATTTACAAATTTATGATGCTATCAATATCAAATAATAATATTCCATTTATTCAAATATTTAATAACATCGATATAATAATTTGATATTGATAGTATTAACATTTGGATTTAATATTATATTTGATTTAATACACATATATTTTTAAGTTTAAAAATAAAATATAACATGTTAAGATTTTTTAAACGTTAATAATTATGCAATTTCGTTACTATTTCTGACGATAATTTTGATAATTTAAATTTCACCTTTAAAACATTTTTATTTTTAAAACATGTTATATTTATTTTTACAACGTTTTTAAAAATAAATTCAACTTAATTAAAATAATTTTAATTTATCCCTAGGATTATTGGAATATTAAAAGAAAGAATGAATCTTACTTAATAGCCCTAACTACCTTACTATTAAAGGATTCTAATAATTTTAATAGCTCTAACAATCCTACTATTACAGAATTCTAATGATCTTAAGAGCCCTAACAACTCTAATATTAATAGAATAATTCTATTGATTTTACTTAATAGCCTTAACAACCTTACTTCCTGATTAACTAAAATTATTCGAGATTTGAGGAACCTATCTCTAATCATCACCTCACCTAATCATGTATATTTTAGTCACGTGCCCTAACCGCGTGCCCTAACCGCGTACCCTAACCGTACTTTTCAGGCCAGTTGAACCTACCTTTCGTTGATCCTGGCCACTTTCTTTCTCGATCTCTAATCAGAGATCGAAGAAGGAGATAATTACTCCTTCTTTTGCCGGATAATTACCGGCAAAGGAGCGTGAAATATTTACGCTCATTTAGTAACGATCCTTCGATTTCACGATCGTTCGTTAAATATTGAATATAACTTTATTTTAACTGAAATAAAGTCAAATTACTATAAATTTCTATAAATTATATTTTATAATAAAATATAAAATTAATGTGTGTATTTATCATATTACAAATTATTTAATTAATTAATCATTTGGCTTCATATTAAGTTAAAGTAAAGTTTAAAAACAATATCTACAAACAAATTCTACGATGGATGAGCTATGAGCAATTAGAAGATAAGTGCGTATTATAAGAATAAATTAGCATCAAAAATTGATAAAATTGATAATTGTTAATGCGTGTCCTTTATTTAATAAGTTAGACAAAATCTTTACAAAAAAATCTTTTCTTGATCTCTTCTTTTTTTAATTAATATTTCAATATATTTTCGCAATAGATGCAAAGCATAAGTTCGAAAGAACTTATTAAAATTATTTAATTTAATATAATTAATTTAATTTAATTAATTTAATATAATTAATTTAATTTAATCCATCCTAGCTCATCCATTTTAAGGCAACGGATTTATCTACAATCTACAATCTACAATCTACAATCTACATCTACATCTACATCTGCAATCTCTCCGAATCCGTTACCTTAAAGTTAAATAAAAGTTTTTTTTACTCACCGGCACTGATGCGCAACGGCGGAGTTGTTGTTATCGAAGCTAGTTGTCTGTAACGTACAAATATAAAATTCATTTATAATAATGCTCACAAAATGCAAATAATATTAAAAAAAATTTTTATCACGCAGAATTTTATATCCGATGTGTAAAATAATAAGCAGATAAACACGTATGGAAAAATTTTATAAATTTTTGAATCTGTTTTCTAAATAGAAAATTTTATATGACTTTTATAAAAATCTTTCTCTTTAATTCATTTAAATAATAAGATCGAATTATCGATGTTTATAACAAGTTAACGATTTTTATAACAATTAATATATAAATAATAGATATTCACCATCAGGTTGCTCCGTCGATGTAAGATGCCTCTCCCAGGCCTCCTCCTCCTCTCATGTTGTTGGCGCGCGATACTTTTAACGACACTCCCGCACTCGCGAGCGATATTTTTATATCGCTATTTCCGTTATTTTACGCGCGATACATAACGGTATCCACACTATTTCGGTACGATAAAAAATTTTCTATTTGATCGCGCGATGTATATACTTAATATGTATATACTTTGAACGGCACTTCCGGTTTCGGTACGAACGAAAATCCCATTTCACTTAAGAGAATCAGCTTCGAGTCAACAGGTCGGGAATGCAACGATACAACAAGCAAGGACTAAGCCCAAACCGGAAAGAAGACGAAACGATTGACGGAAATAGAGGAAAATGAAGTTCACCAACTCTTTTTCGCGCATAATTATCCTATCTCGTATCGAACCTGGACCCGCTAAGCACGATTTCAGGTGCTCCGCCTGGACATATTATACCTCCCGCGGTTGCTATATGCTACACCAGGCTAATAGACGGCAAAAGAAGAGGATACCCACATTTTTTAAATGCTAACATTCAGCAATTTAGAAAATGGGGAGGCAACCCCTTTTACCGAGCGAAAATCGTGCCTAGGGGAATCCACTCGACTCCTCGACAGGGTTAACACACGCAGTGCGTGTGGCTGTAGACGAGCAAAGAGAAGGAACTCATTGACGACCATTCCGAGCAATCGATCGAGTTCTAACTAATTCGGACCGAATCACTTGACGAAGCACGAAGCACGAAGAGCGAGTGTAAACTCGAAACATCCCAGTTAGTTGGCATCGGAAGTAGAGACTCGTGACAATAAATGAAATTGGGATTTTATATGAAAAAGTCTAAAAGTTCCGCGAAAACGCGACGACGCGAGAATACTACAATGCGAAAACGCGGTAAGGAAACGCTGCCGTCCGCGACACGTTGACGGCACCGACGACGCGAAAGGGTACTTAGCTTCCTCTTCAGGCTCCTTAAGATTTATCCTAAATAGAAAAATTTAAGATAAACCTTAAGACACCATCCAAGTACTAAGCCCTCCCACCGCGACAAGGTGTACCCCATGGGAGGGTTATATTATATATAATTTTATATATAATATATTTTGTGGAATTTATTTTGTAATATACTATATAAATTTAAATTCGCAAATATAAACGATAAATAAAAATATAAGTATAAGAGAAAATATATTACATAAAGCAATGTTCAAAATAATTGTTTTAAAACTAATTATTGCGCGGAATTAATTTTTACTTTTAAATAGATGTATTTTAATATTATAAATTGCATAATTACAAAATAATTTATATTTTTGAGATATAAACTTTTAGTAATACGATAAATAAAAAAATGTCTATTTTTTTATATATGAAATATTTAAATAAATATATTAATATGAAATATTTTATAAAACATAAGAAGTATCTGAAAATATTAATAAAAAATTTTATAAATGTTTTAATCATTTTAAAATAATATGGGATATTTTTTGTAAGTATATGTATTATATATGTTACAATTTAAAATCACTATTGAATCACTATCAAAGAAATAAAACGAAACGTAAAATATGTATATTTTGAATATATACTAATGATAAATAATTTATATATTATTGCGTCCGCGGAACGATATATATCGAACGCGCGCGACACAATCGGCATACGCTGACGCTCGTGCACTCGTAACTAATAACGCGATTTAAGGTGCACAAGAATTTTAATAAACCGCGAGTAACATACAAGAATTCAAAATAATCGTAAAGCAGATCACAAATAGACGCGCGTCTGCACAGCTTGACAGCTGGTCTCAGACTCTCTGACAGTCGTTGTTTATAACAACATCTTGACAACGCGTGCGGAAACGATCTTCTTCGAAAGAATTCGACGGGTGACGAATACATTCAGCGGGACGAGACGCGGGGACGCAACAATATAATAAATAATGAATGTGATAAATAATTTATATTAATAACTTACATGATATCTCTCATTGGTCCATCCAAACCTCCTTTTTTCTTTTGTTTTGTTCGCTTTTTCCTCGTGGCACTTCAATCCTCGTTGCACTCATTTGAATTCCTCATTGCACTTACACTCATTCACGAAAAGTTCCTCGTTGCACTTGCAATTGTGTTCAGAGAAAGAATTTGATAATATATGAAACGTCTCACATCACTACTTCACTACTCAAGAGCCACTGAGCGAATGATCATAAGTCAGAAATATTACCGCGGTACTGTTTATATCGCCAAGGTTGACTATGGAAAGAAAGAATTTGATAATATGTGAAACGTCTCTCACGTCACTACTCAAGATCACTGTGCGAATAATAATAAAGCCATGTAACATATTAACAATAGCGCGATACTGTTTATCAAGGTCGAACACGGTGTTATTGATAATTCTCTCGTTGCCGAAATATTTTCTGTAATATAAAATATTTGCGTGAAGAATATTAAATTATAGAAGTATTTTAATTTATTGATTAAGATTAATTGATTATTTATTAAACTATTTATCACTCATGAAGTCTTTCGTTATGCTAATTATTTGCATCTATACTTCGATTGTTTTACTTCGTGTTCTCTCACAATCCAAATTATATTGAGATTGTCAAGTAGAAAAATCAAAATGATAGAAATCTAAGATAATAAATAATCATTTCGTTGCGAGCTTTACGGACAATAATTATTTTTTCAATGATACTTAAAATAAAACGTATTTCACGCGTGTTCCTTTGATAATCAAAATATATTTGAATTATGAAAGAACGCGCGATAAAACAATTGAATTATATACGTAAATAATTAGCATAAAGGCTCCGTGATGAATACTTAATAAATAATCAATTTAATCAATAAATTGAAACACTTCTATAATTTAATATTCCGCGTTAGTGCATATTTTATAATATATAAAATATTTTGGCAACGACTTATCAATAACATTATGTTCGATTTTGGCGACGTAAACAATAGGATGCTATTGTTTGTATGTAATGGTTTTGCTATCATTTATTCGGTGACACTCGAGCAGTAAAGTAATGATGTAAAATGCTTCGTATGTTAATTAATTGTTTAATAAATAATCGATTAATTAATCTATAAATTAAAATACTTCTGTTATTCAATATTTATCGTTAATGTATATTTTATAATGTATAAAATATTTCGGCAACGAATTATCAATAACATGGTGTTCGACTTTGGCAATATAAAATATAAACAGTAGCGCGCTACATTACGGCTTTGTCATCATTCGCACGGTGACTCTCGAGTAATAAAGTAGTGATAAGAAACGCTTCGTATATTGTAATTTTTGTACAATTAAACACGATTACGATTAGTATCAAAACATAATTTGCTATAAATATTAATAATTAAAAATTAATTAACTTTTGATAAACGACATGAAACTGTATCGCAACGATAAATATTTATTGAATCGTAATCATTCACTACTGCGAATAAAAATTGAAACAGAGGATACATGAAAGGGGACAAGAGAATTAAATATATTATGATCTTTTGATCATCGATGCTTATTATAATATTTCTTTAATTAAATATAATATAATTCAATTGTTTTATCGCGCGTTCTTTCATAATTCAAATATATTTTGATTATCAAAGGAACACGCGTGAAATACGTTTTATTTTAAGTATCATTGAAAAAATAATTATTGTCCGTAAAGCTCACAACGAAATGATTATTTATTATCTTAGATTTCTATCATTTTGATTTTTCTACTTGACAATCTCAATATAATTTGGATTGTGAGAGAACACGAAGTAAAACAATCGAAGTATAGATGCAAATAATTAGCATAACGAAAGACTTCATGAGTGATGAATAGTTTAATAAATAATCAATTAATCTTAATCAATAAATTAAAATACTTCTATAATTTAATATTCTTCACGCAAATATTTTATATTACAGAAAATATTTCGGCAACGAGAGAATTATCAATAACACCGTGTTCGACCTTGATAAACAGTATCGCGCTATTGTTAATATGTTACATGGCTTTATTATTATTCGCACAGTGATCTTGAGTAGTGACGTGAGAGACGTTTCACATATTATCAAATTCTTTCTTTCCATAGTCAACCTTGGCGATATAAACAGTACCGCGGTAATATTTCTGACTTATGATCATTCGCTCAGTGGCTCTTGAGTAGTGAAGTAGTGATGTGAGACGTTTCATATATTATCAAATTCTTTCTCTGAACACAATTGCAAGTGCAACGAGGAACTTTTCGTGAATGAGTGTAAGTGCAATGAGGAATTCAAATGAGTGCAACGAGGATTGAATGCCACGAGGAAAAAGCGAACAAAACAAAAGAAAAAAGGAGGTTTGGATGGACCAATGAGAGATATCATGTAAGTTATTAATATAAATTATTTATCACATTCATTATTTATTATATTGTTGCGTCCCCGCGTCTCGTCCCGCTGAATGTATTCGTCACCCGTCGAATTCTTTCGAAGAAGATCGTTTCCGCGCGCGTTGTCAAGATGTTGTTATAAACAACGACTGTCAGAGAGTCTGAGACCAGCTGTCAAGCTGTGCAGACGCGCGTCTATTTGTGATCCGCTTTACGATTATTTTGAATTCTTGTATGTTACTCGCGGTTTATTAAAATTCTTGTGGACCTTAAATCGCGTTATTAGTTACGAGTGCACGAGCGTCAGCGTATGCCGATTGTGTCGCGCGCGTTCGATATATATCGTTCCGCGGACGCAATAATATATAAATTATTTATCATTAGTATATATTCAAAATATACATATTTTACGTTTCGTTTTATTTCTTTGATAGTGATTCAATAGTGATTTTAAATTGTAACATATATAATACATATACTTACAAAAAATATCCCATATTATTTTAAAATGATTAAAACATTTATAAAATTTTTTATTAATATTTTCAGATACTTCTTATGTTTTATAAAATATTTCATATTAATATATTTATTTAAATATTTCACATATAAAAAAATAGAAATTTTTTTATTTATCGTATTACTAAAAGTTTATATCTCAAAAATATAAATTATTTTGTAATTACACAATTTATAATATTAAAATATATCTATTTAAAAGTAAAAATTAATTCCGCGCAATAATTAGTTTTAAAATCAATTATTTTGAACATTGCTTTATGTAATATATTTTCTCTTATACTTATATTTTTATTTATCGTTTATATTTGCGAATTTAAATTTATATAGTATATTACAAAATAAATTCCACAAAATATATTATATATAAAATTATATATAATATAACCCTCCCATTGGGTATACCTTGTCGCGGTGGGAGGGCTTAGTACTTGGATGGTGCCTTGAGGTTTATCTTAAATTTTTCTATTTAGGATAAATCTTAAGGAGCCTGAAGAGGAAGCTAAGTACCCTTTCGCGTCGTCGGTGCCGTCAACGTGTCGCGGACGACAGCGTTTCCTTACCGCGTTTTCGCGTTGTAGTATTCTCGCGTCATCACGTTTTCGCGGAACTTTTGGACTTTTTCATATAAAATCCCAATTTCATTTATTGTCACGAGTCTCTACTTCCGATACCAACTAACTGAGATGTTTCGAGTTTACACTCGCTCTTCGTGCTTCGTGCTTCGTCAAGTGATTCGGCCCGAATTAGTTAGAACTCGATCGATTGCTCGGAATGGTCGTTAATGGGTCCCTTCTCTTTGCTCGTCTACAGCCACACGCACTGCGTGTGTTAACCCTGTCGAGGAGTCGAGTGGATTCCCCTAGGCACGATTTTCGCTCGGTAAAAGGGGTTGCCTCCCCATTTTCTAAATTGCTGAATGTTAGCATTTAAAAAATGTGGGTATCCTCTTCTTTTGCCGTCTATTAGCCTGGTGTAGCATATAGCAACCGCGGGAGGTATAATATGTCCAGGCGGAGCACCTGAAATCGTGCTTAGCGGGTCCAGGTTCGATACGAGATAGGATAATTATGCGCGAAAAAGAGTTGGTGAACTTCATTTTCCTCTATTTCCGTCAATCGTTTCGTCTTCTTTCCGGTTCAGGCCTAGTCTTTGCTCGTTGTATCGTTGCATTCCCGACCTGTTGGCTCGAAGTTGATTTTCGTGAAATGAAATGGGATTTTCGCTCTTACCGAAACCGGGAGTGTCGTACAAAGTATATATATATTAAATATATACATCGCGCGACCTAATTTTTAGTCGTACCGAATTAGTGCGGAAGTGCCGTTTAGTATCGCGCGTAAAATAGCGGAAATAGCGATATAAAAATATCGCTCGTGAGTGCGGGAGTGCCGTTAAAAGTATCGCGCGTCAACAGCATGAGAGGAGGAGGAGGCCTGGGAGAGGTATCTTGCATCAGCGGAGCAACCTGATGGTGAATATTTATTATTTTTATATCAATTGGTATAAATTGTACGCATAATAATTCGGTCTTATTATTGAAATGAATTAAAGAGAAAATTAGAGAAAAAGATTTTTATAAAAGTCATATAAAACTTTCTATTTAAAAAACAGTTTCAAAAATTTATAAAATTTTTCCACACGTGTTTATCTCTGCTTATTATTTTACATATCGGATATAAAATTCCGAACGATAAATATTTTTTGAAATATTGATTGCATTTTGTGAACATTATTATAAATGAATTTTATATTTGTATGTTACAGATAACGTAGCTTCGATAACTCCGCTGTTGCGCATCAGTGCCGGTGAGTGAGAAAAATTTTTATTTAACTTTAAGGTAACGTATTCGTAGAGATTGTAGATGTAGATGTAGATTGTAGATTGTAGATTGTAGTAAATCCGTTGCCTTAAAATGGATGAACTAGGATAGATTAAATGAAATAACTTTTAATAAATTCTTTCGAAATGCTTTGCATCTATTGCGAAAATATATTGAAGTATTAATTAAAAAAAGAGAATCAAGAAAAGAAAATTTTTTTGTAAAGATTTTGTCTAATTTATTAAATAAAGAGCATTAATAGTTGTATCAATTTTATCAATTATTTTTAATGCTACTTTATTTTTATAACGCGCACTTACTTTATTCTAATTTCTTATAGCTCATCCATCGTAGAATTTGTTTGCAGATATTGTTTTTAAACTTTACTTTAACTTAATATAAAGCCAAATGATTAATTAATTAAATAATTTGTAATATGATAAAAGTTATACACACACATGAATTTTATATGTTATTAGAAAATATAATATACAGAAATTTGTAGTAATTTGGCTTTATTTGAGTTAAAATAAAATTATATTCAAATATTTAACGATTGATCGTAAAATCGAGCGATCGTTACGATGAGCGTGAAATATTTACGCTCATTTACCGGTAATTAATCGGCAAAAGAAGGAGTGTTTATTTTGCTCCTTTTTCGATCTCTGATTAGAGATCGAGCGAAAAAGTGGTCAGGATCAACGAAAGGTAGGGTCAACTGGCCTGAAGAAAAGCTCGCACGCGGTTAGGGAATGTAATTAGGGCACGTAATTGAATATACGTGATTAGAGATAGGCTTTCCTCGAATAATTTCACTTAATCGAGAAATAGGATTGTTAGGGCTATTAGGTGATCATTAAGATTTTTTAAATTTTCCTTTCAAGAAGTAGAGGATTGTTAGGGCTATTATGTGATTAATTTAGGTGATTAATATATTATGTATCTTTTAAAGAATCAGGAAATGTAGGTTTAAATAATATTAGGGAAAACAGATTAATAAATAATTCAATAATTATATTATTAATATTAAGAATTTTTAAGGGGTCAATATTTTTTGTGTTTTTTTTTATAGGTATTTTATTTATATAAGGATGAAAATTAAATTGTTAACACTCAGTAATTTTTATAGTAATACGAATTATTTTGCGGAATTTTATGTACTTATGTAATATGAAATTTATGTACTTTTATGTAAAATACGAAATTTTATGTATGTGAGAGCCCAACACTACCCCGGCGGGACCGCTAAATAGGTCCCGTCGGGGTGTGCATAAGATGCATTTTCCCCACGTAAAAAAAAAAAGGATTGTTAGGGCTATAAGGTGATCATTAAAATTGTTTTAATATTCCTTTAATGCTAAGGAAAATATATTAAAATTCCAATAATCTTAGGGATTAATCATCGCTAATCTTGTCTGGACTATGTAAAAATTTTTAGTAAATTTTATATTATAAAATATTATCAAGCGACGCGATAGCGTCGCGACGCCAAGTACATAAAAAACTGATAAAAAATTGGATCCGAGCATTGAGAGTCACTGTTCTCGATGCGGCGCTACCAAGTAGCTTATCCGGAATTTTATGTCAAATTGATGTCAAATAAACTTTCGATTGAAATATTTCAGAAACTAAAGCCGTAAATAAAAATTTAACGGCATTTTTCTTATATAATGTGAATACAAGTTTTCGATTGTGACCAGTTTGAATAAAATCGGTGCAGTCAATCCCGAGAAATGATAATCGCATGTCAGAATTGTGACATTTTTCATTTTCCTTCATAATAAGATTCAGACTCATGAACGTATCTTCGCACGCACACATTCAAAGCGATTTTGTCCCTCAAGCTGTGTTCATACCGCGCATATATGATTATTCGCTTTAGGGTGCAAAAATGCTTTAAGAGACAAAACCATTTACGTACATGTGTGTGCATACGTGTGATATGTGTATATGTGTGTATATACGTGTGAGAGATTAATTTATCGCGTTATTAATTTATTAATAACAATTTTCAAAAACTTGGGGGTAAAATCTAATCAATCTCGAAAACGTTATCACAAAAATATAAAAACTGTGCGTTATAAGATAAGAATTCTAAGGAGACTAATTTATCGTATAATAACAATATTCAAAAACCACTCCTTGGGAGTGAACTCTAATATCTAGAAAATGAAGCCTTGTAAAAATACGCGACTTACCCTTAGTAAAGATTTTTAAAAATGCATATATATTTTTTGCAGAAATAATATAAATTTTTACAAAAAGGTGGTGGTATCCCTCTAGAAACAACCTTATAAAGATAAAAAAAATACGTCAAGTACATAAAAAAATATCTTTAAAAAATCTAACATATATTTTCTGCAGAAATAATATAAATTTTTACAAAAAGCACTGAGATCCCCTAAAAGAAACCTTATAAAGGTAAAAAAATACGCCAAGTCCATAAAAAAATAAAAAAATCTAAAAGAGCGATAAAAATAAAATATTTAAAAACCGATATGAGATCAATACTATTAGCCAAGTACAATAAATTATGTGATATTAATTTGTAATCGATACTAAATGAGTTAAGATTAATTTAATTTCTAAAGCATTTTTTTATATGATGTATATAATTTAAAAAAGTTTTACACAAATTCTAAATCACATAAATGACCTTCAGATCGAAGTAAGATATGAAAACTTGGCGTGCCCCCCCCCCCCACCCGCCCCGTCGTTTACATATCTTGAATAAAATAAAAAATTTGATTATACAATATACATATACAGGGTGACCCATTTTAACTTAGGCAGCCAAATAACTCGAAAAATAAGCAAGATAGAGAAAAATGTTTTAGACAAAAGTTGTATGGTTTCGAGGGGGCCATAAGATGGTATCATTGGTTTGACCTTGAAGAGTCATTTGAAGGTCACGTGAAGGTCACTTCAATTTTTTTAAATGGAACATCCTATATATTTTTGTACATTCTTGTAGCTCATCTCGAGAGCATTCCAAAACACTATAATTAAGTACATTTTCGTTAAGTACTTTTTGAGTTATGAGGCTTGAAATAATTTCTTAATTTTACATAAACCGTAAAATATCTTGTAAAATATTCATTTTTCGATTACCTTACCTTAATAGTTTTATGTACAAAATAATGAGAGGAATCAATTGGTGTAAAGAAAACACATAGTTGTTTCGAAGAAAAAATATGTAATTTGCAATTAACAATTCCATATTTTTTCTTAAAAACAACTATGTGTTTTCTTTACACCAATTGATTCCTCTCATTATTTTGTACATAAAAGTATTAAGGTAAGATAATCGAAAAATGAATATTTTACAAGATATTTTACGGTTTATGTAAAATTAAGAAATTATTTCAAGCATCATAACTCAAAAAGTACTTAACGGAAAGGTACTTAATTATAGTGTTTTGGAAAGCTCTCGAGATGAGCTACAGGAATGTACAAAAATATATAGGGTATTCCATTTAAAAAAATTGAAGTGACCTTCACGTGACCTTCAAATGACTCTTCAAGGTCAAACCAATGATACCATCTTATGGCCCCCTCGAAACCATACAACTTTTGTCTAAAACATTTTTCTCTATCTTGCTTATTTTTCGAGTTATTTGGCTGCCTAAGTTAAAATGGGTCACCCTGTATACAATATATATTTGTTAATCCTTTCATTTAGTAAGTACAATTTACATTTTTATCAAATTAAGCTTTAGACTACGAATATGCAACAGCCTGTGGGCCAGAAACCTGCGAAGCTTTTCAATCCGGCTTACAACAATCAAATTTTACTTGCAGAGAAAATAAAAAAACTCATAAAAAAAAGAGATTTCACTTTGCCTCTCTATGTGGTGATTTCCTCCTCCCTGGTAATACAGAGGAGACAAGATATATAAGTACGAAATTCAGTTACGCGCGTGCGCGGTCCGTAGTGTAATTTCAAATTTTACATTGGGCCCATCAAAAATCTAGCTTTTTCCTGTTTTAAACTATATGATTTAAATACGGGGCACGCCAAGTTTTCATATCTTTCTTCGACCTGAAGGTCATTTATGTGATTTAGAATTTGTGTAAAACTTTTTTAAATTATATACATCATATAAGAAATGCTTTAGGAATGAAAGTAATCTTAACTCATTTAATATCGATTACGAATTAATATCACATAATTTATTGTACTTGGCTAATAGTATGGATCTCATATCGGTTTTTAAATATTTTATTTTTATCGCTCTTTTAGATTTTTTTATTTTTTTTATGGACTTGGCGTATTTTTTTACCTTTATAAGGTTTTTTACCTTTATAAGGTTTTTTTTAGTACATATATTTTGGACATTTTCATGTAATAAATTATTCCATGTTATAAATTATTTTGTATTACATTTCAAATTATATTATATTTTACATTAACTTTTGTATTAAATTCTGTATTGAAAGAAAATAAAAAATTTTTCCTCCTCGATGGTATCTCCACCTTAACGAAGGCATTTGCCGGGTGAGGAGATTTGAGTACTCTAATGAACCTGAGAGCTATGCCGGCGATAACATACGCCGATATTCATATAGACTTTTCTTATATTTAAGATAATTTTAAGTATGATTTTAAATATAAAAGTGAATTATGAATACCATCCGTAGTTACTGATAGGATCACCCATGCCGGACAGGTCAAAGGGGGAGAGACTAAGAGAGATATCAAGATTATATAAATATTTGTTATATTAATTATATTAATATTTTTAAATAAAATGAAAGAAAAAGGGACAATAATCGAGAAAATAGAAAAAGACAACTACAGTGATTTGAATATCTATACGTGAGAACAAATGTCCATAGAAAGTATTCCGGTGGACTCCATAGGAAGGAATAAGCATGACAAGTGATGATAATTTTTATGATGTTAACACAAATGAATACAATAAACCATAATAATTCAAGAACTCGAAGAAGAGAATATATTGGATAGAAATGCATAGTGATTGGAAATGATTAGAAATTAAAAGACAGTATGCATACTGTTAAATTTTGTGCCTTTATTTTGTTTAAATAAGCAGCAGTGCACAATATAACATAGGATAACCTCGAGGTATATATGCCAATTAGACGTACTTGTGATTATATCTTTATTAGTTAGACTGGATACAAGAATTGATATTCGTTACTACAAGTAAGATTACGCGGGAAAAGAGATAAAGGAACTACTCCTCTCTCTGTACATTACGCTAAGAACGAAAAACAAAGCTCTAATAAACTGCCATCTACGTGCGCGCTTCAGAACTAAAAAATAAACTAGAAACCAAAAACAATACTAGTTATTGTTATGAAGCATAAAAAAAACTAACACATACAACCTATTTATTAATAGTAATACTATTTTGTAATTATATTAAATTTTATAATTTAGTACATTGTATTATATAAAGTATTAAGCATAAAAGTATTATGCTGGTATGAAAATTATAATAAAAATATATAAATATATAATGTTAGCTATATTAGAATGGAACATATGAATTCTTTATATTTTATATAAAGGAAGAAACTTAAAATATTTTGCAACATCTATATTTTTCGAGTCTTAATTATAAAAACTTCAGAAGAATCAGTGATTAATTTGATAAATTCTTTACATGTATTAATAATTAAATTTTTAAATAATTATAAAAATGATTGATAAATATCAAAGATCAGTTTACTGCTAATTAAGAAGATTTATAGAAATACGGTTAAAAATGTTTTTATCCCACAGCAGGCATTTTGTGTTTTGTAAATAAAAAGATATAAATATGACAATGAATATAGAAAAATATTTATTTCACCTTTGAATATTACAGTATCTTTCGCGATTGAATAATTTATTTACTATCAATTTACATACATAAGTATCTTGTTATACAACACTGGTACACTACCGGCATTTCGTGCACATAGCACGGAATAAAACCAGAAATTGTGCACATTATATATTACCCTCTGAGAACATTCATGAAAATTGGCTTTGTAGTTCATGTCCACGTTTTCAATGTCCATAGAGGGAGTATCGCTTTCAGGGATCATCTAAATCAGGCCATGACATCTCTCAGTCTTCTCTCTGATGATACTACCACTATACTATGGATTAGTATATATTATTATTAGTTTATTAAATCTTTTCGCTTTGTCAAAAAGATAAGTTAAAAAAGACACTCTTTCGTTATCTTTTTATAATATATAAATAATCTACTACAATATATAGTTGTTGTTATTTCACTATATCACCGACGAGATACTATTAAAGACCGATGGTCTTATGGGATTTAGCGTGACCAGAAAAAAACGTGCTGCTGTAGGTAACAAAATCTTTACATTGTCGATAATAAAATAATGATTTGATACATAATTTGTCATTTTTGAAACAGGTACATAAAAGATTTAAACATTTTCGATAATAAAACAACCCACACAACACCAAGTCGTCTAAAAGTACTACTAAAACTGGACATTTTTTTGTCACAGACATCTTTTACTGACATCGTTAAGTCGACGGAAAGATGGCTAAAAGTCGTCTCATGACCCGAATTCAGTGACTTTTTAGTCTTGTCCATATGATGACTAAAAGATGACTTGATTCATTCTATACAGATTATCAACCCTCGGTAGTAGGAATACTTCAATACACGCAATAAATGGGCTATTTCTCCCATTTATCCGCCTAATTTCTAATAATCTGTTTAATATTCTGAATCCCAACAAGGAATCCAGATTATTAAATAAATTATTTTAAATTCAATTTTCCACGTAGAAAATTATAAACGGCCCAATACTGAGCCAATATCGCTGCCAGTCGTGCCAGTACCGGCTGCCGGTAGTTACCAATATTGGACCAATGAAAGTCAAGTACAGGAGTGTAACATTATGCCATGATTTTTTATTATTTTATTTTTTTTTATGGGACATTATAAACCCGACAATTAATCAACAACGGGACAGCATTGTCTGCCAATGCTTGGCTGCCGATATTAAACCAATATTGAGCCCGTTTTTCAGCATCGGCATTTTCCACGTGGGTTATCAGAAATTAAACTGATAAACAGTAATGTCAGGAAAAGGATGCGGCTCACACGCATACAATCATTCTGCGTAGCACATGTATGTGGCTCTCTCTGATTGATGCGTGCGAGCAGTATCCTCTTTCTGGCATTACTGCTCGTAAAAGGCAAAAATATGCTTCAGATCTTATATTAATTACTAATTCTTTATATACATTTCGTGATAAATATTAAATACGAGCTAAGTTAAGAGTGGCTCGCCGCATAGCGGCAAGCGAAGAAACACGTGCCACATACTATTATGTCTTTTTTATGTCATCTTTTTCGACAAAGCGAAAAGATGTCTTTATAGATATTTTGTCGAAAAGATAACTTAAAAAAGACATCTTTTCGTTTTGTCGAAAAGATAACTTAAAAAAGACATCTTTTCGTTATCTTTTAGTATAATGTGCTGTGTGGGAATAGCTGGATGACCTAAAATATTCGTGTGATTGAAATAACTCTTGTAATTGTCTTCAATATAATCAAAACGGCCGGTAATATCATCAATCTTCTATTATCTCCGGGTCCACCGGGTCCACTTGGTGGTCACGAAAATTTACCCAGGGCTGTCCTTCTTTAACAGTATCTCATCGGTGATTATATGTATAATAGAATAATAATCGATAATTGAAAATAACGGTCGTATTTAATAGAGCACTACTAGCACCGATAAAATACTGTATGATCTCTAGTTTTTGGCTACAATACTAGATGTCATGCAATGTAAGATTGATTTGTATCTACATCTTATTCATATTCTTAGTCATATTTCAAATGAGTAATTGTAATAATTTAAGTAAGTAAAAATATTTGTAATAATGGCTAAATTGTGTGTATTGATTTCATATCAGTTTCTAAAATTTTTCATTTTTATCATTATATTTTTTCAGATTTTTAGATTTTTTAAAGACATTTTATGTATTTTATGTTTTTTTATGTATTTAGCATATTTTTTTACCTTCGTGAAATTTTTTTAATGGTTTTATATATATATATGTATATAATGTATATACAGGGTGACCCATTTTAACTTAGGCAGCCAAATAACTCGAAAAATAAGCACACTACGAAAAAATGTTTAGAATCAAAATTTTGTCATTTCGAGGGGGACGTACAATGACGTTAAAATGAGCCCCCCCACCCCTCCTCCTGGGCGGTGAGGGGGGGCAAGTTTGTAATCTTAAGTGGGAACCCCTATTTTTTATTGCATATTCGGAATCTTTGGCTAAAAACACATACAATTTGTCTGAAACATTTTTCTCGATTCATGATAGATGGCGCTGTAATCGACGAAATTCAATTTCTTCGATTTCTCTTACTGAGAACCCATGCTTACGATTCTGCAATAAATTAACAATAAAAATACCACGTTTTCATTGTTAATACTCGAAATTAGTCTTAAAACAAACTTCTCATTATTTTTTATTACTCATTAATTACTTCTCAAGAAACTGCTTTTAGCGTAACCCAGGAACAACGTCGTGGACGTAGCAGTTTTCTGTTCCCTTCGGGGTGCTTGATTAACGTGAGTCCCCTCGCCTCTCACAATTCGGGGTGCTTGAACGTGTGGTAACCCAGCCAGTGAAGGCAAGGTCGTGTGGTGATCCAGCCAGTGAAGGCAAGGTCGTGTGGTGACCCAACCAGTTAAGGCAAGGTCAAGTAGTGACCCAGCCAGTGAAGGCAAGGTCGTGTGGTGACCCAACCAGTTAAGGCAAGGTCAAGTAGTGACCCAGCCAGTGAAGGCAAGGTCGTGTGGTGACCCAACCAGTTAAGGCAAGATTGCATTGTTATCAGCTCTCTCCGCATGGAGGAGATGCTCAAAGTGTGCACCATTATTTTCTAAGGATAACAGTAATCGACAGCGAAAGTTACGTTGTACATTTTCTAGCATTAAAGGAGTTATAGCTTCACAAGCTCTTCTTATTCTTTCCATTATATTCAATCTTGTCGTTGGAGCTTTACTATACACTGCATCTTTAACGTATCCCCATAAAAAGAAATCAAGGGGGTTCAAATCCGGTGATCTCGGAGGCCACAGAACTGGTCCACCCCGCCCTATCCACCGATTTGGGAAATGATTCAAAAACATCCGTACAATACGAGCATAATGAGCAGGAGCACCATCTTGTTGATACCATAAATTTAGTCTAACTGCAAGGGGAACATTCTCTAGGTATGCTGGCAAATCATTTTCGAGGAATTCTAAATACATTGGACTATTAATTGGACGTTCAAAAAAATGAGGTCCAATGACTTGGCCATTGCAAATGCCTACCCATACATATAAACTCCAACGATGTTGATTAAGCACCTCACGATACCAATGTGGATTTTCTGGTGACCAATAGTGGCAATTATGCCTATTGAGACTACCATTGCTGATGAATGTTGCTTCATCACTGAAACAAACATTACTAAAAAAATCTGGATTCTGATCTAACATCTCAAGAGCCCATCTACAAAATTGTACTCTGAGTACGTAGTCGGCCTCACTTAATTCCTGTACCAGAGTAATATGATACGGATGGTAATTGACTGATCGTAACAATCTATGTGCCGTAGTTTGAGGGATTCCCAGTTCTCGTTCTATTTGACGGGTACTAATATGGGGATTTTGATGAACCATAGCCAAAACTGCGAGCAATCTAGGGTCATTATTATTATGAAGTCTATTCCTTCGCCTTTCGCGATGAAGTGGATTATTACGAGATCTCCTTTCAATGTTTATAATTTGTTGATCAGTAGGATGGCGGCGATTTGGGAATCGCTCCGCATAAGTACGGGCAGTAAGTCTGTAATTTCTACCACATTCGCCAAAGGTTATAAGAATATCGACTACTTCTGTAGGCGTATAATTTGCCATTTTATCAGAATTTTATCAGAGTACAAATGTTAAAAAAATACATAAACACTTGTGACTTTGGCACTAAATGGACAAAATTTTGGAGGGATACTTAGAGGAACTCCATCAGATGGAAAGTCCAAAATGTCTTGGTACTTTGGACCATTCAAGTTGCCTAAAGGGCAGGTTACGCTAAAAGCAGTTTCTTGAGAAGTAATTAATGAGTAATAAAAAATAATGAGAAGTTTGTTTTAAGACTAATTTCGAGTATTAACAATGAAAACGTGGTATTTTTATTGTTAATTTATTGCAGAATCGTAAGCATGGGTTCTCAGTAAGAGAAATCGAAGAAATTGAATTTCGTCGATTACAGCGCCATCTATCATGAATCGAGAAAAATGTTTCAGACAAATTGTATGTGTTTTTAGCCAAAGATTCCGAATATGCAATAAAAAATAGGGGTTCCCATTTAAGATTTCAAACTTGCCCCCCCTCACCGCCCAGGGGGAGAGGTGGGGGGGCTCATTTTAACGTCATTGTACGTCCCCCTCGAAATGACAAAATTTTGATTCTAAACATTTTTTCGTAGTGTGCTTATTTTTCGAGTTATTTGGCTGCCTAAGTTAAAATGGGTCACCCTGTATATACAGGGTGTAACTAAAAAAGCGTCCACGGAGCAAATAGCGTTATTCCTGATTAAAAATAGAGTCGAAAAGTCCTGAACAATTTTTTTCTATAATGCTTAATAAAGCGGTAATTATTGAGTAAAGTTGCGCCCATAAGCATCGACCTTTAGCCGAGCGCTTCAGTGAACCGCGCGTCTGATAGTGTACGTGAGCGCTCCGCTGCTACGGCGCTATATTTTTATGCGTTATAATAATGCGAAAAACTTTATTTTGCATTAAAAATCATATTTCTTTCGTTTCCTTAAAGAAAATTTCGATAAGGAAGCTAAAGGTCGATGCTTATTGGCGCAACTTTACTCAATAACCGCTCAATTACCGCTTTATTAAGCATTATAGAAAAAAAATGATTCAGGACTTTTCGACTCGATTTTTCCGTGGGCGCTTTTTTAGTTGCACCCTGTATATATCTTCTGCTCTACATAAGATTCGAACAATTGAAGCTAAATGAATCGATATTCGTTTTATAACAAACGCCGCTTAATCAATTTTGACATATCAGACGCCCGATAAAGGCGTTAGAAAATTTCCAGTTATTCCAGTGCATTCAACAATGTTTTCCCGAGCCTCAAAATCAATTGTGAAATTTCTTACATCATGCCAGATCCACAATGATGGAAAAAATTTGAAAGTATTTATATGATTTTTATTTAAACTTGTATATTGGAAGATTTATGTTATGATAGTTTTACTTTATATGTTTTTCTATACACATATTCGAATTATTACATGAATTATATCTTTATTTATTTTATTTTCTTCATATATCTATATAAACATATAATTAAAAATATTTATATAGATTGCCGAAGAAATCAGCCAAATTTTATTAAATTCAAAAAATAACGTAAAATTGAATACTCTTTCGTTGTATGATGTGGCGGCTATCAATAAACCTTTACTGAGTTGTAGTGGAATATACAATTTTTATGATAATCAGCTATTTAAACAAATCGTAAGTTGTTTATCTCTCACAATTTGTTTGAAAAGATTTTGCATAATTTGTATATTGGCATAGTTATTATTAATAAAAACAATTTTGATTAAAAAAATTATTTCTCGTTGCCTAAAAATAAAAGAATAATTTATTTAAATAGCTATCAGGAAAATTAAAGAAGAAATCCTGTTCAATCGAAATATGTCAACCAAAAGTGAGAAAGATAAATGATGGTATCAATCTAAATTTTTCTAATCATCAAGGAGATAATGGAAGGGTAAAGAATACAAACGTGTTCATATCTTAATTATAATTATAATTATTATTTGCTTATAATAATTTTATTATGAATTCTATTAAAAGCAATAATATAGAGTTTTACGAATTTGATAATATAATTAATAACATTATTTATTAATTTTAAATATTAAGCTTATAAACTGTCTTTTTTCTTTTTTCTGATATGAAATTGCTTTTATATTTTTTATCTAAAAAATACATTACACAGTTGCATGTTTTTAAGTATATAATACAATATATTAAATATAAAATAATATTTAGAAAAATGCGGCCTATATTATCTTTTTTACATCAAAGAATTATATTATCTTTTAATATATTATCTTTTTCATATCAAGAATCAAACAGAAAAACTTGTAGAGGCTCTGTATCGTTTACCGATAGCTGAAAAAGTTTCGGCATTAAGCAGTCCTTCGATGCCTTCTGAGAAAATAATATTTAAGGTAAAAAAATATATATAAACACTCTAATATATCTATAACTTTAAAAATATTAGAGAATTTGAAAATCTTAATACACTATACATATTTTTTTCACATTGCAAGACTATTTAATTCAAATGTTAGAATATGGATATATAAAGATAATTATGATATTATTAATTTTTATATTTTAATTTAATATTGTTTTTTACATCTTAAACAATTTTGAAAAAAAGTTCTAATAAAAATACATACATTTTTGTACGGACACAGAATAATGCTTAAATTTTTATAACGATTAGTTAATCTAAAGTTTTAATTCAATTTAAATTAATTTAAATCTAAAATCGCTAAATTTATATTATAAATGTTCAATTATTAATTGTTTGCTACTTAAATTATGCACGTGTCTTACATACGTAGAGACTAATATATCACTAGAGAGTTTTACGAAACGTGGTAATATATATATTTAAATAATATTAATATATACATACATATATATATGTATATATTTGTGTATGTATATATGTATATTAATATATACAGGGTGTCAGGGCAATCTCTTCCCAAAAAAGCTCTTGTGTAGCTTATCTCGAAAGCTTTTCAAAACACTATAATAAAGTATTTTTTCATGGAGTACTTTTCGAGTTATGAGACTTGAAATAATCTTTTAATTTTACATAAACCATAAAATATCTAGTAAAATATTCATTTTTCGATTATCTTACCTCAATACTTTTATGTACAAAATAATGAGAAGAATAAATTGGTGTAAAGAAAACACATAATTGTTTCGAAGAAAAAATATGTAACTTGCCATTAACAATTACATTTTTTTTTTTCGAAACAATTATGTGTTTTCTTTACACCAATTGATTCCTCTCATTATTTTGTACATAAAAGTATTAAGGTAAGATAATTGAAAAATGAATATTTTTACTAGATATTTTATGGTTTATATAAAATTAAGAGATTATTTCAAGCCTCATAACTCGAAAAGTACTCATTGAAAAAATACTTTATTATAGTGTTTTGAAAAGCTCTCGAGGTAAGCTACAAGAGATTTTTTATTGGAAGAGATTGCCCTGATATCCTGTATATATCGCTCTTTCTTTATAAATTGTCTTAACTGTATATACTATACAAATTTACAAAACAAAACAAACGAGTTTTTTTATTAATCACTCATTATGGCCCAATAATCTTTTAAATATTTTATAAATACAAAAAAATTGTGTACTTATATGTTTGAGTATATATCTATGTAATATAAAAATAGAAATTGTTTAAAAATACAAATTGTTAAATTATACAAATACAAGAAAAGAAGTAAATTCAATCAATTCTATGTTTTTTAAACATAATATTTTTTAAACATAAACATAGTTACGTTTTTTATTATCATTTTAATATTATATATTTGTAGGAATAATTTTTTTAGAGAACGAAAAAATAAATCTTAACAGTTGGAAACATTCATTTATTTTTAATATTTTTAATAGTGTTTGAATTTCAAGGAGTGCTCTTATTTCAATGATTATCATAATATAAATTTGCTGAATCAACTGCTACATCACTTAAATAATAAGGATTTACACAATAAAAATTGTATTCATATGTTGTATTGTACATTCATATGTCATATTTCTAATACGGAATTTCCACTATTTCTAAAAGATATCGTATTTGATTGAAGGAATTATAATTTCATACAGTCACCCAAAATCTTCACAAAATATTTTATGATTCATCACTCGAGCAACAATTTCTTAGATACTTGAAGATCAATCATTATCTTAAATAAAATAAATAACAAGACAAAATGTGCATTTTTTATATATTCTTAAATATTTCAATTCTTAAAAAATAAAATTAAATATTTCAATTCTTAGAAAATAAAAATAAAATATTTCAATTCTTAAAAAATAAAAAATTTACACAGAAAAATCATTGATTCATCAAAACAAGCAAACGTTTTATTTCGAAGAAATATATTTTTCCGAACTTTCAAGTAATTTATTGTATTGTATGTAAAAGAAACGGATACAACATCAAAATGAAAGAGTTTGATTATAGAAGAGTATTTCATTATTTATATCATAAATATTTCATTATTTATATGATATTATATGAATAAAAATAATTTCGCATGAGAAAAAAACATTTTTAAAGAAAAAGTAATTTTAGTTTGAATTGCGTATTTGGTCTCGAGATTTATCAGAAATTAGACTTTAAATTTGAAGAAATGGCACTTGAATTGAATTAATCGATATTTGTTTTCAAGAAGAACAAAATATATAATAAAAATTAAAATTACTGACAAAATAACATGATAATAGTGTGACATAATTGTGTTTTTCTTCAATTTATATTTATACTGGTTTTAGCAGATATATGTGATTGGTCTTAGCAGATGATGGTGACTTTAAAAAAACTGAAAAGTTCTGAAATTTTAAAATCTCTATTATTGAAAAAGGTGAAGAAAAATACGGAATAAATATATATGAGATTAAATTTTACTAAGAAAGCAAAAAATATGGTCAAAAGATATCTAATATAATTGCCAAAAATAATGTCAAAGAATATCTATATATTTTAGAAAGATTCCTCCAAACAAAAGTAGTAGCATTATTCGAAATTATTTAAAATATAATTGTAATAAATAACTAATTGTAAGTTATATACAAATATCTTGAAATTATAATTGCAAGAGCAACAATATCACTTAAACATAAACAAAAATTCTCTTTGGTAGGAATTTAATACAAGATGACATTTTATTATATATTAAATTTCCATAAAAATATTAGAATAATTACCTTTAGCATATAAAGTTTCTTGTTTTCCTGTAATATCTGTAAAGTTTTCGTTATAAAAAATAAAATCTGCGATATATTAAACAAATTAAAATTTATATGTATCATAGTTAATATTTTGGTGAATTTCTTTGTTTGTAAGGGAAACATAACTAAGGAAACAAAATGCATTAAAAATGTTTAAAATCACTTTCATTGCTAAATTTTTTCATTATAAACAGATAAATTTTGAGAATAACAGTTAATTATTTTTTTCTAAACTGTAATGAAATATAGACAATGAAATAAAATTAACGAATCTACAATAAAATTAATCAACGCCGAAGATATATTGACTTATGAAGGACTTGGAGGAACTGACTTTGAAATCATCTCTCTTCAGGCTAACAACGTATGCAAGAGGATGCATCCTTACACGAGAATCTTGAATGAGATGGGTTATAGCAGTATGACAATCTGGCAAAGAGATTACTCAACTGCCGTGATTCACAAGTGGTTCCCTAACTTGATGTGTTCTCCATTTCATGATATACATTACATTTTGCAAGGGAAGATTGATCGATTGATCAAGAAAAAGAAAATCATTAATTCATCATGGAATATTCCCATTGCAAAACAGAATAATCATCAAATGTTGCCGGCATCTTTATTGAAATATAATAAAAACTTGACAAAAGGATTGATGAGGAAATTTAGAAACATATCTCCAAATATAAAAACACGCGGAAGAACAGAAAAATCAACCAATTACTGGATGATTCCGGAAGTATTATTAAGTAATAAACCGAAGCTGCTACATGATATTTATAGTCACATTAAATTTTCTTCGTTTTCATTAAATTGTATAAATTATAAAGATAAAAATAATCTTAAAGTCGCATTTAATAGCAACAACAAGAAAAAGACAAGCGATACGTTAAATATCATTGAAGAAGAAAATTGGATTCAGCAAATATCTTTTAAAATCAAATCTATATTTACAAACGTGTATGCTAAAATTCGATCGTATTCGACATTGGATCTATATTACTCGGAAAATATGTTTGCGACCAACGAAAAGATTCTGGTCTTCGATATAATTTCCAATAACATAATTCTTTTTGCATCAAAAGATTGCGAGTCGAAAACTAGTTTTCGGAAAAAGATAGAAGCGTTTTGCGCGAAACAAAAGAAATCTCTGAGAAAAAAGGTAGACAAAGATGATATTTGTAAGAAAAGAGAGACATCTTGTATAACATCGGAGAGAAAGTGTCAGAAAAGAGAAAAGATGTGTGAGAAAAAAAAAATAGATTGTTCTAAGAGGGGAAAACGAACATGTAAAGACCAAAAAGTAGTTTCTTGCAAGAGGAAAAAAAGTCCTTGCGAAAAAGATGTTCGCGATTGTCATAAAACTCGAAAAATGAAGTCTCAAGAAGATCGATGTAAACAGAAAAAAAATGATACTTCTAGAACAAAAGATCTTTGCAAAAAACAACATTGTATGGAACAAGAGCAAACTTCTCATAAGGAAAAAGATCTATGTAAGAAAGAAAAGAAAGAAGAGATCAAGAAGCTAAATTGTTCGAAAATTAAAAAAATTAAACCATGTGAAAAGAAAGAAAAAAATGATACTTCTAGAACAAAAGAGAATCTTTGCACAGAACAGCAAGTGAAACAAGAACAAATTTCTGATAAGCGACAAGAAATAGATTTATGTAAGAAAAAGAAGAAAGAAGAGATCGAGAAATCTGATTGTTCTGATTCTAAAATAAAAAAAATTAAACCATGTGAGAAAAAAGAATGTCCACCTGTAAAAAAGGCTCTACATTGTCCAGAAAACGAAAAAAATTAAGTATTTTTTGAGAAAATGAATAATAAATTGAAAACACTTTTCAGCAAATGTTAAATATCTTATTAAAAAGTCTATATTTATTTTATAAATTTAGGAGAAAGTTCAATTTCATCGAATTTATAATCTCGATGAATATTTAATAATAATTAAAGAACAATTTTTTTGTAATATTAAATTTGTAAAATATTTTTTCGTAAATTTAGTGAGTAATGAATAAATATTACATTTGTAGAATAGTGCGTATTTTTTACTGTAGTAAAATACCGTTGTAATATACTGTAGTAAGTAATAGTATTAATAGTAGTAATAATATTTTAAATATGGAAATAATTCTACCAAGTATTTTAATTAAGCGCTTATATTCTATCATATCGTATTACTCTTTTACAGTTACAAACGAAACAAGAAAGTTTGGTTGGAAAGCTTCGAGAATCTGGAACAATTAAAGTAAGTTCCAGGACATTTATTCATTTTTCACATTCATTTTTTTAAATGTGATTTAATTCTTTTTTTCTTATGTTTTTTCTTTTCTTATGTTTTTTTTCTTATGTATTATATACTATTCCCCATTATGGACAAATTATTAAAAATATTAGAAAGAAATTTAGAAAAAATATTAATATAAATTATATAATAGAAAAAATATTAATATAAATAGCAATATAAAGAGAATGATATAGTATATTTCAGTTTTATATTGTTTTTTCTCTTATAAAATTGCATGAAAAATTAAATCAAAGAAATTATGGACTACAAAAAATGAAATTAGAAAATCACAGAAATGCTTTGAAAAATTGATCGCTATGGCTCCACCTCCCTTCTGCCTCTTTTTTTATCGAAACTACTGTATATGTATACTGTATATGTATACTACTGTATATGTATACTGTAAATGATAATATTTTATTATTTTAAACTACTTAAAAATATAATCTTATAGTTGTATAGCACAATGAAACATAAATAATGAATAAACATGAATTTCATATCTCATCGTCTTTAAAGAAAAGAGAAACATCAAGTTCATTACAATCTGCCAGAATTGTTCGAAAGCAGGAAATTAATAGAAAACAGGAAATAAATAAATTAATAGAATCTTTAGTAAGATTCGAAATAAAGATTCTTTTATCGAGCATCTTTTTATACGAATAGCTTATGGGAACCAATATTTCGTCAGATTTTTAGCAAGATCCCGATTCAATAATTGATGATAAAAATTATTAAAATTTTTTTTCTCTTCATATAAGCATGCTACCAATTTTCATCGTTGTGACGATCATCATCTTGAGGAAAGTTCAAAGTTATCATACTGTGATAAACCGGGCAATGACGATTACTTTCCGCTAGGCGAAGAATATGAAGATGAAATCGGTATAAATGATCAAGAATTGGGAGAAAAACAAACTCTTAGCAAGAAATCATCGTATTTTAATGATAAATATGACAATTTTGATTCGATGATAATGTTAATGTTTGAAAATAACAAAAGCATCAACCGAAGACCATTGACACGATTTATCACGCATATACATTTTTTAAGTATTAAATTGGCAGGGAGTGAAAAAACAATGCTGATGATGAAGAGAATTCCCAATAAAAAATATTGTCAAAAATTTCCAAACTTTAATTAAGAAAGTAGTAGAATTCAAGAGTCGAGTTTTTCATTCTAAACACAATACAATGAAGCTTCGAGACGAGAAGAAGCAAAAGAAAATTATCAATAAAAATGAATGATCGACAAATCCATCTGGTTCTATAAATCAAAAGATTTATATTAGCATATTTAATTGGATTCTAGCTTCGTTTAATATTCTTTATGAGCTTTATCTTCGTTGAATTTCTGTTATTATTTTTGCGTTTCTTATATAAAGATATATACAAGCATTTTTGTTTTAAATACTAAATTCTTTAAAGGAGGGAGGTGGGCCAAAAATCGAGACTAACATGAAAATAATAAGGAAGCATACAACAATCCTCCACTTTAATACGTAAAACCTAACAGGCAGTCAGTGGCAAAGAACTGCGGTTAGGTGAACCAGACTGTGGCGAGGGTTTACCTAGTCAACCAAAAAAGAATCCATGTGATCCACCTAAGGGCCCCTGTCAACCTGCTGACCCACCGGGCTATCCCTCAAAACCGAAACCCAAAAGAAAGCCATTTTGTGTAAAATGTCCACCCAAGAAACCATGCAAAGATGAGAAATGCTGAATCGCAACAATAAGAGACAGAGGGTACGTGGAGACATTAGCAGCTACCGCTACTATATATTATCTGGAAACTGCGAATTTTTTATTTCTAGAAAAATAATATAAATATATATCTTTCTATCTTTATCTTTTTTTCTGAACTCGCAGATTGTTCAGAAGCTAAAATTGAACCAAATAGAAGCATTCTTAAAACACTTATTGAGATCTTCTATTGGAATACTGGAGAAATATTTTGATTTGAAAACTGAATATGGCTTGAAGCCTATTTGGGAAACAGAAAAATTAGAGCTTAATCGATGGAATCGTAAATTTTTAATGAAGATACTTAATTCAAGATCGGTTTGTATAAGAGATTTCTATTCTTTCTTGAACAAGTCTAAAAGTAATCTTATAATGCGTAAGGCATTAAATCGGATTTGCGAGGAATCAGAAAGATATTCTTCAAAATATTTAATCATGACAGAATGTAAGCAACTCTTTCTAAAAAAATCATCAACAGCAAGGCCACTTTTCTATCCGATGGTAGCATTCTCGCCTTCTTGTCCACCATTTTTCAAATTGTATCCGCCAATTGAAAAATATATTACACCATCTCTATCTTGTCATCATAAATCAATCATTTTAAAATGTCGAGACATGTTAAATTTTTCATGTTCTCCGCTCTGCCCCGTTGTACAGTCAAAACTAATCAAGAAATTGCCATCCCTGAAAATCTATAACAAATGTCCATTATCACTGAAAAACTTGAAGCCACCATCATCTTTTTTATTTAAAAACTCAAAACTTAATTCTTTAAAATTACAAAAGAATAAAGAGATGTTGACTCATCGCTATCCTTCTTATCTAGTTTCTTCACATAGAGTTCATAGACGAGAATTTCATATCACTTCATTCTGTGTCGCTAATTCAAATTCTGGCAAACCTTCCGGTAACAAGAAGATGGATGAAGTTTGTAAATCAACTGAAGTAAAGAAAACCAAGCAGCATGGCCAATCTTGCAATGAAAAGAGTAATGCTTGTCATCAAAAGAAAGTCAAATGCGACAAACGCCAATTACCAAAAGAAAAGAAAGTAGAAGCTAAATCAAAACCAAAGACAGAGCGAGAGATCGTGGATCCTATATGTAATAAAACTTGTCTTGCGAGAGGCAAATGTGAATGGCCTCATACTGTTCCACCACCAAAGATGGAATATGTCAAAGTGACGTGTCCACCATTGAAGTTTATGAAACCTAATTCATGTCCGTCAATATCGGAACACCTCCAAAATGATACTAAATTTCATGTAGAGACTAAGAAGACCAACTTTCAGAAGAAACAGATTTGTGCCCCACCGCCATTACCGAAACCACCATTTGAACCCATACCTCTTTGTCCTTGTCCACCGCCACGTAAAATGCATCCTGGCCCATGTCCAGGTTACGAGAGCAAGCAAATTCATAAACCAATCTTAATGCAACCGTGTCCATTGAAGAAGAAATATTCGTGTTCTACTGATATACATTATTGTCCCTTGCAGAAGAAACCGTGCAATTTAAAACAGGATACTAACTGCGAACGTAAAAGGAAAAAAAAAACGCCGGCAATATAATATATCGAGCAAATAATATGTAAACATAAGTAATATGATATTAATTTTTATTCTCTTCCTCTCTCTCTCTCTCTCTCTCTGTCTCTCTCTCCCCCTCTCCCCCTCTCCCTTTCTGAAATACAAGAAACTATGAAATAAAATAAAACAATTTACATTAGTCAAATTTTTATGTATCAAATTATTTTTCCAATCAAAGCAAATTAAAAATGAAAAATTTAATATACAGAGTGATTCGTAATTGTATATACAAAATAATGCAAAGTTTTTAACATTAAAAAAAAAAAAGTATGTAAACATACAGCTGTAACCGTTTTATTATCGAAATTATAGGAATTATAACTCGGCATATGCTTAACATCTTACAACGAACAAGAAATTTATGGTTTCAGGAAAGCTGAATTTGTTGTAATGAACATTCCGAATATCTCCCGTGGAATTGCAATGTTATAATAGTCAATAAAACACTATAAAATAAGTCTTTTTTTTTAATTGTCCCTGCTATTATGTCGACAACAAAGCGATTACGCGCAGTTATGTTTATATGAAATATTTTGTTTGTTTTTCAATGTAGAATCTCTGCGTCATTTTATTATATACAATTACCCTGTATATGACATATTGATTTTGTGCGTAAAAATTGCTTTCACTAAGAAACAGAAAAATTGTATTACTTTAAAATATCCATAAATTAATGATTATGATCCACGACTTGATTATATACATTTTTATGAATAGATTTATGATGAAATGATTATAAAGCATAAGATTCATGGAAAAATAAAAATGAAGATAAGTGAAGAACAAAAAATATACAAGATGCACAAAATAGTGATTCCTGCGAGATCTATGAAATTAGAGAATTCGGTCTCCTGGATCGATAATTGTTAACAATATAAGGCTGACTCGTTCATCTTTTTTAACTCTGCGGTCGATAGTGTATTTATCGATATCTATTTGTTTGTTTAACGATATTATCTTATCTCTGTCCAAATCTTTTTTTTGCAAAGAAAAATACACTACTGATCGTGAGAATTTAGTGCAAGGTGAACAAACCGGCTACTGGTGGATGTTGCTTGTCGCGTGACTAGCAGGTTATCTATTCTAAAATTATACTGTTAAAACATATGTAGACGTTAGAGGACATGCAAAAATTCTTAAACATTAGCTAAAGTTAAATGAATATATATATATATATATATATATATATATATATATATATATATATATGTATATATAACATCGGAACACATTGAATTAAATATATATAAACACATTATATACATTCGAAATAATTAATACCTTTTCATTTAAAGTCGCTTCCGGAGCTAACTTCAGTCGAGATTGCAAAATAGGATTGTCAAAATCGATATATTTAAATAGACACATGTTTGGCATAAACATAACATGCGTATATGACATTTCTTTTGTTACGTGATATCCATATAAACTATTGTTAGTTTATTTCTATATGTAAGAAAAAGAAAAAAGAAGGGATGCAAAAGTAAATTTCATATTTAAATAGAAAACTTTGTTGGTCATGCGGCATTCGATATGCATTTTATTAATTTTTTTAAGAAAAGTTCAAGTCTTAAATTCAAATAGATCTCGCAGCTAATTATACACACAAAGAAAACATAATGTACTAGCTTTATGTGCATTTGTGGATTGACATTTTAATTTTTCTAAAAAAGTAAATGATTTAGTCCTAATCTCGATATAAAGGTAGAACTCATTAAGAAATTTATGAAAAGTTCGAAAAATCTCTCTCTCTCTCCCCCTCCTTCCCTCTCTCCCTCTCTCCCTTCCTCTCTTCCTCTCTCCCTCTTTTATTTTTTATTTTTCTCTAGCATTTTTTAGTATAAAATATAACTAAATTCCTATGACACACTAAAAAATACTTGTTTCTTGTCAACAAAATAAAAAAAAATTGTACGAAAAACTCTCTTTAGTTCATATATTATATATTAAATAGATTAAACTTGTAGAGCTACACATCAATTAATTGAATTCAATTAAATAATCATTGATCTACAGTTAATTAGTCCATCAGCATCATGTAAATAATAAATAATAATGGTAATAATAAAATCTTGTTTCGATTTTGTTAAATGCAAAGATGTACGAAAAAAAGTTGCATTTTTCCAAGAATTTGATAGAAGAGATTTCTCGACGAAAACTTTACTTTGCAGCTGTGCCTCTGTCCAGTGATAGGTCGTATCCATTGCTGCGACACATATGTCGGAAATACGGGGGGAGGAAGAGTTGAAGAAGAGGGGACAGAAAAGGGCAAAGGTGGGTGGTTGTAAATAGGAAATCGATTTCTACCGCTAGAGATCGGTTCCGTCGTTTGATTCGATATCCCATGGATATCTATCGTTTGTGTACGCGATAGTAATCGTGGCTATACGCGCGATACTGGCCTTTGCCATAACAATTTCGACATATAAGCGGTCATGTGTACGTATGAATGAGCGCACGCTACGAAAAATCGGTATGAAAAACGCCTCGTTACAATAATATCGACATTTATATACGAATCTGGGGGTCCGTCCCGGAGGAAGTTCGACCGAGCGGTAGAAAGACGAAAAAGGTTCTTATTATTTTATTATTGGGGTGAGCAACCCTCGCGTTCTCGGAATGACGCTTTACTTTTATCTCCCATTGTCTGTCTTTCGATTCGGTTTCGACGTTCTCTTAAAGGCTTAAGCGCCGTTTCTAAGCATCCAAAAAGAGGATAACCCAGCCTCTTTATCACGCTTTCTGATTCACCAAAGTAGAAACAACGTCAGTGCATTAAAGTTTACATTTAATCTGTTAAAATCTTCATATATGTACATAAGTAATAGTACGAATTATATGTTATTATACATTATTTATTGATAAGATTGCATAAAAATATAAACATTTTTTATTTTCATTAAAACTACATTTAGAAAATTGATAACTCAGGCTACGCTAGATTAAAGAAATATTTTAGCGGTTTGATTGTAATCCAAAATTTTCGATTATTTGTTAAAAGTAGATCCTTAAATAAAAGCATTCAGTATAAATTTTGCTACACAGTTTTATATATATATATATATATATATATATATATATATCAATTGGCGAAAATCTAAACAGTTTCAATCGCACGCGCGAAATCGCTTTCAATGAAAGAGTTATCTTGCGCTCGCGGAAGCTTCTCCCACGGTATTCTCCTAGCAGCAGATTTTACCGGTGCAAGATATCGCAAGCGTTATTGCGAGTGTTCACCGTGATTGGTTGGATTCGAGGGTATCGTCTCTTTTTCCACCCTCTCAGTCGACCAATAAGTGACGTTTCCAACCGAGAAAGGGTACGGAGGGTAGGGAATCCAAAGGGGAGGGTGGCAATTCGGTGAGAGAGACGGGATGTGCAATGAGGGTTTCGAGAGGGTTGTCGAGGAGAACGAGGAGGAAGAGAAGCGAAAGGGGAAGAGGAGGAGGAAGAGGAGACAGAAGGGGAGAAAATTCTCCGCATGGAAGAGAGTCGAGCGGGCGGCCGGGTTTCTCGGTGGAAACAAGCGGGATGGATAAACTTTGGAGCGACTGTCCCAGAGGCTGATGCATAATTCAGGAATCGTCACCGGCGAGGATATTGCCAATTTGGCATCGATGAAAATACGATCGGATTTGTGTCGGCTACCCTCCCTTTCCCCGGACGGTCCCGCTCGTTCAACCCCCCCGACGTCCGGTGAATTTAACACCTTCGCCCGATCACCCTGCCGTGCATAATTGCATCGCGACCAATCCGCAACTATACACACGATCGCCTCTCTAATAGCGTTTGCCGTTTTCACGCCGTTTCCGATATACACGGAGTAAAGAGTTCTTCTGTGTTGGCAAATTACGACCTGCAGCTTTATCGTCGCGCGGCGCCGTTTGTGTGACAGATAATAATAACGATGGAACACAACGAGATAATAATCTAGAAACACATTTCTTCAAAGTAGTAATTATTATTTTAGTCAATATTATGTATACAATTTTATTTCGCCTTGTTGAGATCTTTTGTGAGATATTAAATAGCTATCTTTTAACATCTACAGATATTTTGAAATATCTGTAGATCGTCGCTACCGCTTGATATAAAATATACTTTAAAAAATATCATATATAAAATTGATTACTTCTATACAGAGTCAATATTGGATGTAATCAATCTTATCATAAGGTAACAGTAAGCTACATCGAGTTTTGACACAAATCGGAATAAGTATGATTTTTTCTAAATTTATAAGCTTATAGAATATTTTGAATTTTCAAAATGGCAATGTTGCGTTTCTGATACTGATTGATGAAAGATTATCGATTTTTCATAGTTTTTACCGTAAGAATTTTCGAGAGCGATAGCTGAGCAAACTGTATAAAGGAGGATCGTTCGACATTTTTCACGGTTGTGGGGGACAATGTACGGCATGAAATATTTATATAGGAAGGGGAAAACCGAGATATGTTGTATATTGTATATTATATATATGTATACATCGAAGCATGATAAAAAGAATATATTCAGGATCGATTCAATTTGTCAATACGTCGCTAATTGCATTATTATGCCATTCCTTTGTGTATGGAAACGCCTCGATCATCAATAATCTATAAAAACCTGACATTGATAGCGATGAATTGACGAATGGAGAGAGAATTCACAGAGATTATGAGAGACTTATGATTCCCTAATATGGCTTAGATTAATGAATAGAATGATAGTAATAAGTTTTATGATAATCGTAATTGTGTTGCCAGACAAAATATTATTTCTCCGCATTTTGAAAAATAAAAGAATTTGTGAAAGTACGGTAATAATCATTAATTTGTAAATCTTTAAAAGAAATAAAACATTTCACACAATTTAAAATATAATTTTAAAAAAAGAATGAAAAACATCCTGAAACTAAATTGAATTTTTTTGCTAAAAACTCAACTTATTTGATTACAAGAGAAATTTATTTATTATTTATAAGATTAATAATAAATTATGGTAATAATTGTGGTAAATGTTTACTTTAGGTTACACAGCTCGAAAAATTTTTATTTTCACACATGTTGTAGAGGATACATTCCTAAGTAATACACCGTTTGTGGCGATCTCTTTTCGTTTCTGAGATATGCACTTTTAAAGTTTCATACTTTTATATCATCTTTTCGTTATATCCTATTTATGCATTTACATTTTTTGCTTATATTTGTTCATCACGGTTTCATATTATATTTTACTTGTGTGTTTATATTTTTTGTTTACGTTTGCTCGTTGTCGCTTCTATATCGCTAAGCTATACAATGGCTGCGTTCAGCAGAGAAAGCAGCTTTACAACTGTTGCAAGATTTTCGATTGAACGCCACCTATCGCTTTACGCTTTTCCAACATGTTTGCTCAGCGGTCGCCATTTTTTCCAGCATAATAAAAGTACGCTGATTAAGCGCAACACGTTGGAAAGCATACAACCTTAACCTAATATTAAGAACAACAATATGTAATAAAATAATGAAATATATTATTTGTATATAATACAGATCATAATATAAAAAATTTCGCATGGACAAGTCAAACTACTAAATTATTTCTACAAAAATATTATGAAAGAAAAAGTAAATTTCGCGATCCTAAACTTAAGAAAAAGTTATTGTGGGCAGAAATAGTAAAAGACATGTATATTTTTTTTTTAATAATTTCACATTCGTACCAACTTGTTTTTTCACACTTGCACCAACACAATTTCATATACATAACCTGTATTAAGTACATATACGCATACATAGTTCAAAAAAGTGCGTTCAGCAGAAGACATATTCTGCTAGCAGCGCCGCGCAAAGCGCTTCCTAAGCTGCTTTTTCTGCTGAACGCAGCTAATTATTGTTTAGTTTCGCTAGAAATCTTGAAATCTAGAATATATGTATTTGTAAACTTTGCTTTGTCTTGCAAAGTACATGCGTGGATACCGTGTGTTTCGCCCCCCTACGGGGGGGGCTCCACTTTCGGCAGATATAACCTAACTCAACCCGTGTCTGAAGTGTGGAATATACCTGGCTTCGCATAAAAAGTTGCAAACTTATAAACTCATGAACCATATGAACCATGTGAAGCGAAATGTCATATGTCAAGATATTTCCTACACTTCAGACACAGGTTGGGTTAGGTTATATCTTTCAAAAGTGGTGCACCCCCATAGAGGGGGGCGGAACACACGGTGTCCACGCATGTACTTTGCAAGATAAAGCAAAGTTTACAAATACATATATTCTATTAAATATATTTCTTCTTAAACATACATGATGTGATAAAATTATATTCTATTCATGAAACTTTTTTTGTTAATCACTATTTAATAAATAACAAGCGGCTAAAACCTTCTGAAAATTATTCAGAAAGATGACCCCGGTAAATGGAAAGAGAAAAATATAAACATATTTAGAATGTAACGAAAAAATGATACAAGTAAGTATAAAATTTCAAAATCGCATATCTCAGGAACGAAGAGAGATCGCCGCAAAATTCAAACGGTGTATTACTTAGGAATGTATCCTCTACAACATATGTGAAAATAAAAATTTTTCGAGCTGTGTAACCTAAAGTAAATATATTATATATATTATATATATTATATATATTATATATCTTATATATATTATATCTTATACAGGGTGACCCATTTTAACTTAGGCAGCCAAATAACTCGAAAAATAAGCAAGATAGAGAAAAATGTTTTAGACAAAAGTTGTATGGTTTCGAGGGGGCCATAAGATGGTATCATTGGTTTGACCTTGAAGAGTCATTTGAAGGTCACGTGAAGGTCACTTCAATTTTTTTAAATGGAATACCCTATATATTTTTGTACATTCCTGTAGCTCATCTCGAGAGCTTTCCAAAACACTATAATTAAGTACCTTTCCGTTAAGTACTTTTTGAGTTATGATGCTTGAAATAATTTCTTAATTTTACATAAACCGTAAAATATCTTGTAAAATATTCATTTTTCGATTATCTTACCTTAATACTTTTATGTACAAAATAATGAGAGGAATCAATTGGTGTAAAGAAAACACATAGTTGTTTTTAAGAAAAAATATGGAATTGTTAATTGCAAATTACATATTTTTTCTTCGAAACAACTATGTGTTTTCTTTACACCAATTGATTCCTCTCATTATTTTGTACATAAAACTATTAAGGTAAGGTAATCGAAAAATGAATATTTTACAAGATATTTTACGGTTTATGTAAAATTAAGAAATTATTTCAAGCCTCATAACTCAAAAAGTACTTAACGAAAATGTACTTAATTATAGTGTTTTGGAATGCTCTCGAGATGAGCTACAAGAATGTACAAAAATATATAGGATGTTCCATTTAAAAAAATTGAAGTGACCTTCACGTGACCTTCAAATGACTCTTCAAGGTCAAACCAATGATACCATCTTATGGCCCCCTCGAAACCATACAACTTTTGTCTAAAACATTTTTCTCTATCTTGCTTATTTTTCGAGTTATTTGGCTGCCTAAGTTAAAATGGGTCACCCTGTATATGTTATTAACATTTTTGCTCATGTCAAGCATCATTGTTGGACATTTTTTTAAGGAATTTCTTATTGAGATGGAAATTAATAAGGCAGAAGCTGAAAAAAATGTAATGGTCTTGTAAATTTATTTCTCGGACGGACTTGGTGACTCTTGGCTACCGGGTTCCAGAAGGATACGGGAAGAAGATTTATGATACCGGATGCGCAAATACGGTGGAACTTCCCCGTATCCGGACTAGCGAAAACTTTTGTCGGTATACGCCTGGCGCTTTTTTTTTTCTTTCTTTTTTCTTCAATCCACAACCGCTAAGAACACGATGCATTCTCTCATATATATAAAAATATGTAAAATACGATAAATGTAACGTTTCACCGAAATATAAATTTTGGAATAATAAGAACTGATTAAAAGAATTCTTTTAAATTATATAAATTAAATTATATAAATTATTAAGTTATTTGAATTACTTTTACTTCATTTTTTATATCGAAAAATATTTTTAAAAAGTGCTAAGAATTTCTAAGAGTGTTTAGAGAATTTTTCATGAATGTTTTAAGAATTTGTTATGTAAGTTTTTTTCTATATTATTTATTATAAAAATATTAATGTATTTATCAAAATATTAATGTATTTTTATAATATAAGTTTATTATAATATAATATAAATTTATGAAAAATATAAAATCTGTTCTAAATTTAACTATTTCTACGTTTCGGGTAATAATCTCGACCACTCTAGACTTCTTGTGTTTTCAAGTAAAAATTCGAGTTATTTAAGTTGTCAAAGTTCTTGCATTGATCCTATTTACGCGGAAGGATCCACAGAAAGGAATTTCAAGCGAAGAAGACGCGCTATCGGACCGAGAGTTAAATTAGATTTCGTACTTCCGGAACGTTGCAAGAACCTTAAAAGAGGAGGTAAGCGGGGGCAAACATCTTCCTTTTCTACGCCTCTCGGTCTTGTTCGTTTCTGTTTTATTTATTTCCCGTGGTCCTCTTGTAGTCGAATCGACTAACTTGTTTGATCGAAGAGTTTGCTAGTTTTATAATATTTTCTCTACAATTTCGCAGATTTACTACTAAAACGAAGAAAATCGTGAGAAATTACTTCATTTTATTTGTGAAATTTTAATTATTGATCTTTATATTATCTTTATATTATTATAATAATTCCCCTAATGAATCTATATCAGATTTACTTCATTTTAATTTATTTTATTTTTTTTTAGCCAAGTCATCTCTTACCAATATTTACGATTTAATTATAACTTATATTGTTATAATAACTTATAATTATAACTTTTATTTTGGATTACAATGATAAAAGTACGTGAATGCAATGGTCGATTTGCTTTTGAAACGATAGGTATATTTCTTTGCACTTTTGAGAAACACGATCCCAAAGTCTGCTTCTCTTCAGAAATGGCGACCAGAGGGTTTAGTACTCTTGAAACGTAGCCAGAAGAGTGTCGATTTCACGATGGTTCGTGGGACCAGACTTTCGATGACTTTGCTACGTGTCTGTGAGACGAAGAAAGGGTGCGCTCGCGAAGAAAATTTTAAGGACTCAATTATTCTCGACTAAAACTAGTGAAGGCGAGAGGTTATCGAAAAAAGTCGAAGTACGAATAGAAGTACCGATAACAATAGGTAGTTCTCGACAATAAAACAAGTACTCACACCACAAAGATCATGCTATTGTAACCTATATAAATATATGTTGAAAATACACAATGTTTCAAATAATAATAATTTATAAATAATCATTATTGCGTGATGCATTTAAAGATCGTTTTTCACATTAACTGTTTCTTTATTTAAATTAATTTTCTCTTCCGTTTATTCAATCTTTATTATCGAATATTATCGAATTTAAATATGCATTAAATTAATATGTTAAAACTAATAATTTATCCATATTTTGTAATAAATTAATTGACAATATGAAAAGAACAAGCATTGACAGGATGATATTTATGATTTCCTCTTCAAGCTCATCCGTCTTTCGAGATTATTGGTGACGTTTAAGCTTCCACGCTTCACACGTGCATTAGATCGTATCGATCGCCCTCGCCGCTTCATTGGCTCGCTATTAACCCCTTGATATTTAACCCCGTAATTACTGCAGCCTCGCCTTCACAGCGATCCCATGTGCATTCAATGTGCGCACAGAACAAGACCAAACAAAAAGTAATTACTTTTTTTTGTATATTGTATCGTTTTTTTGGCGCAAGCACGAATACATGTGGTATAATAGTTTATATAGTAAAAATATTTTGTATGTTTCTTTATATGTTTATGATTAATTGTAAATGCTGTTAAATGATTATAAATGTACATATCTATTTAAGTATACACAATTGATATATTTATTGACTCAACAATAAATTCGGAATTAACTAATTCTTCTTTCGTTTTCTCAGTTTCAAATTCAGTAATTTATTTAAGAATACATTTTCTGATTCCATACAGAAAAATTCGCGTCGTCTGAAAAAACGGGCGACATGTGAAGAGATCGGAGACGGCAGATACGTGTCATGATACCAGTATGATCTGGCAAACTCGCGCACAAACCCCTCCGCTGGGATTTATCTCGCACTGTGATTTCTTGATTAGCAGCGGGTCGACTGGTTGCGGTTAACCGTTGTTAGGTTGTCACTCGATTGGTATGCATGGACTGGGATTCATGCCCACCGAACTGGCCCCCGAACCCACCTAATCTTCTCCTACGCTAGAATCGGTAGAACCGCGAAACCAACCGGGAAAAAGCGGGTAGCTAAATTTACAACATTATCTTTTTGTCAATTAAAATGAAAGCTCTATTTCTGTATTAATTATTAACTTTACGAAGTTTTTTAATTCTAAATACAGAATTGATTTGTAATTATAATGTACGATAAATATGAGTAAATGAACGAGATTGTACGACAATTGTAAAGTATTATCATAACATAAGAATTCATAATTAGAAAATTAAATTATTAAAAATTTCTATTCTTGAGTAATATTTATTATGTAGGAATTAAGATAAAAGTTATTGTATTTCTATGTTTGTAATATACGGCAGTGTCTAAAAACTGCATTATAATCTTAATTCTTATATATATTACTTTTCATACGCTTTATTTAGAAAACGGATCTATTTTAATTCTCTTTCTCCTTTAAGGATGAATTCTTTAAGTATTGATCATATATATATATATATAGAATTACTATAAAGTCAAATTCTCTGTGATAAGTAGAGCCGTCATTTTTCTCAGTAGTTGACTTCATTCTAACTCATACATTCAACTCATGCCCTTCGTCGACTACCCTTCATCGTAACTCGCATTACACGACAAACATAAGGAGGTAAGGAGGTTTATATAATGTGTAACTACCCTTCACTACTCTTTACTACAGTAGCGCGAACGAGACATCGAAGAGAGACAAATAGAAGAAATTATGGTCTGCACGGATATATACAATATATATATATATATATATATATATATATATATATATGTATGTATATGTATATGTATGTATATGTATGTATGTATATTCACCCCTTTTCAAGAGCGAAGGCAGAATAAGAGAAAGAGAGATTGAGGGGTTACAATTTCCCATGGATAATGGCAGTTTGATTACCCCGTGACGCCGTGCATCCTGTTAAGTGGCACGTCGGGCCATAAATGGCTGATGTGGTATAAAAAAAGAGCAATAGTCTCACTGTGCGTTACTGGGTGGCTCGTTCAAAATTCATTTCAGGGACGTTGACACTATAAAAATGAAAATAATAAATTTTTAAGTATATATTGTGGCGACCTCTTAATTTGCTGTAATATGTGAAAAAATATTTGCAAATAGCAACCATTAAGCAACTATTAATTATACACAAAGAAATGTACAATATTGTTATTCTGTTATTATATAATAATATTTTTACTTTTAATATATATAATGTTAGAACAACAAAAGAAAATTTATTGCAGACATATTTTTTTTATCATAACATTTTTTTATCATGTAAATATCAATAGCACTTACATGGAACTTAGTCATATTTTTTAAAACAGCAAGGATAATAAATTGAAAATGAAACTATCATAATTAAATTTTATATTAAAATCACAATGTTTTATAAATTGTTCTCGTAATTAGATTTTGTGTGTGCATAAATGTATTTTAATTTTATTTTTTCCAATCACCTGGTATATAGAACCAAAATGCATCACAGGCCCACAAAAAAAAAAAATTTGTTTGACTATGAATCAGAACATAGTATTCCCATGTATTTTTCGACGCTGAATCCGAATCCGATGTCCGTTTTATCGTATCACGTCAGGTTTAAGGGCAATTCAAGGTCATATCGTTGAAAAGCGCATTAATGAGGCCAAATATTGTATCTTCATGTTTTTGAGGTTGCTAAATCCAAATCCGGTGTCCATTTAACCATATCACGTCGAGTTCAAGAGTATATCAAAGTTGAATCACACCCTAACGCCTCCCTGCAGGGCAGCGCGCCTTCGCTGGCTTCGTTACTCCAGAGAATCGGAAAATGGATCATTCTACACATCCTTCATTGAGGCAGTTGTCACCATTTCCAGCATCCTCTGGGGCAGCAGGCATTCTATATGCACGCACGCGCGCGCGCGCACACACACACACACACACACACACACACACACACACACACACACACACACACGAACACACGTACACACGCACGCACATACAGACCTCATGCACTCGCGCACTCATGCAAACGCCGGCGTTAGCGTACACACACAAAAGTGTGTGTCTGGTTAAAAAAGCTCAAACACGCTTATTTAATGATTTACTCACTGATTTTTTAAAGATATAAATCGTTACTGAACGTTCCAAAAAATTTATTCTCAGGCCTTTGGGTTGTTTGGGAGTAAAGTCGCTTGGGGTCTTAGAGCTCGAGGTTAGACTCTCAGACCTTCAATCTGTCTGGGGGCTCTTTTCAACGATATGACCTTGAATTGCCCTTAAACCTGACGTGATACGATAAAACGGACATCGGATTCGGATTTAGCGTCGAAAAATACATGGGAATACTATGTTCTGATTCATAGTCAAACAAATTTTTTTTTTTTGTGGGCCTGTGATACACAAAGAAATGTACAATATTGTTATTCTGTTATTATATAATAATATTTTTACTTTTAATATATATAATGTTAGAACAACAAAAGAAAATTTATTGCAGACATATTTTTTTTATCATAACATTTTTTTATCATGTAAATATCAATAGCACTTACATGGAACTTAGTCATATTTTTTAAAACAGCAAGGATAATAAATTGAAAATGAAACTATCATAATTAAATTTTATATTAAAATCACAATGTTTTATAAATTGTTCTCGTAATTAGATTTTGTGTGTGCATAAATGTATTTTAATTTTATTTTTTCCAATCACCTGGTATATAGAACCAAAATGCATATTCTTTTGAATTGTGCGCGCGCGTGCGTGTTACGTACTTCCAATCGCTAAATACACTATCGAAAGTTTTTTCATTCGTGGATCTCGAGTGCGTGCACTTGATTTTCTTGATAATGCTCGAAGGTCGCAATTGCTAGCGACCAATTTGTCAGCACAACTATAGTGTTTCATCCAAAGTCGAGGGTTCACCATGGGACCATAAAAGACCCATGAAACTCGAAGTGGAAATAACAATGCTGTACAACTCTTGTCCATAAATTCAGTACGTTCCAAACCCGTTTAGTTGAACGTTAGCAGCGTGTTACGCTAACATTGCTAACTAAACTTTATAATATAACGAGCGAATCTCTCTCTCTCTCTCTCTCTCTCTCTCTCTCTCTCTCTCTCACACACCCCTTTCCTCCCTTCCTCCCTCTTCCTCTTTCTCATCTCTCCCCCTATCTTTCTCCCTCTCTCTATCTCTCTTATAGATTTTTTAATATAAAATAAATTAATCCTTGCATTGTATTGTCACTTTTAGCATCTTTAAAGTGTACCGAGGGGTTATTTTTATCTGGCACATTTTTCAAAAAGATAAAAATATTTTAAAAATCTGAAAATATCGTCTTCATATGCCTTCTTTGATATTTTTAAATAAAAGCTAGAATAATAAATGTGCAAAATAATTTGTTTTAATTACAAATATATAAAGCAAAATGCTCAAAGTGAATCACTATGAGAACATTGAACACCTTGGTAGGGTCAAAAATAATCCGCGTACATGGAGTAAGGATTAATATATGCATATAATATAATAATATACATTTATAATATACTTATAGTATAATAATATAGCGTATAAATATAATATAAATATTTAAAATAAATATCTATAATAAATATATCTAAAATAGACATAAATGTAATTAACAAATATAATTTTGTTTATGGTTCACTTAATATTTTTGCATATTCCATGAAAATTATACTAATATAAGAGGAACTTGTAAAAAGTAAAAAGAAAAGTAACTGTAGTTTATAGTATGACTTTTCTTTCTCATAATTTAAGAACGGAAATAATTTTGTTTCAGAAAAAATTATAATGCTGTTAACGCGAGAAATAGTCAAGCTATGAGGAGTGAAGCTATTTTTGTATAACGGTACATTAGAGTTGCTAATATAATGTAGTAAATATAGAAAATATTTATTATCGCCGCAATGACTTACTGACAGCAAAAAGCCCATGATTGTGAAAATGCAGTAGATTCTTTCGCGTTCCACCGTAAAGTTTTCATTTTATATAATATAAAAAAATATATGCTTTGAAAAATGATAACAAAAATAATACGTAAATAACAGAACATACAGACAGAAATAATACATAATTAATCATACATAATTAATCATTTAAAATATTTTTTTTTTAATATTTAGTAAGAATAAAATGGAGAAGCTTGTTACATGGCACACTCTTAAAATATGCTCGCGAAGAGAATTGCAAGATTGAACACGGCAATGTAACGACACTTTGGAACTTTTATTCACGATAGCTGTAATAAGTTTACCCATTCGTGCACAAATTTTTTGACATCCGGTCGCAATAAAAGCACCGCTGTGGCGAACGGCGGCACGTGTCGTCACGTGTCGTTGATTACGGTCAAACCTCGATTTACTTCGGCATGTCCACGTGTCCAAGTGAGCAACACTTTGAATAATATTCACGTGGTATTACACAGGTCGAAATCGAATCCCCGCGAGTCACAGTGTCTCTATATTCTGTAATGCATAAATCAAGAGTCGGGGGGAATGGCATTTCTACCCAGTCGTATATTACTATAACACCTCACTCACTCAGTTCCTATCGAATATTGGATTATTGGATACGTGTTGAATCGACTGTTGCGCGATAATGACGACGTTGAGGCCAACACCATAGCGATACCGTTAATAAATTACGATACGTAAAGAGAAGAGTTTTTTTTCTTTTGAGACCTTTTATATGACAGTTGAAATTAAAACTAATAAAACTAATTTTGGTAAATATACATAATAGGTTACATCTCATCAATTTTATCGTTAGTTAGATATATTATAGCAGAAGTTATTCTAAGTAATTCCCCGTAAAAATCAAGTGAAAGCCAGCATTTATCTATTTATCATCTTCTAATTAGAAAATATTTGTATTTATCTTATTAGTTATTATTTAAAGAATTTTTTCTCATTTGTTTCATTCTATTAGTAAATTTCTAAAATGAAAAATTAATATTTTTAATATATTTTTATTACAAATTGTTAGCTATTAATATTTATGAAATTTAAGTTGGAGGGTTTCGCCCCTTTTGCACCTTTATGCCAAAAAACTTTAACCTAATCTAACCTAACTCAACACAACTTATAATTTTCTAATGCCATTTAAGAATTATGTACTCCGAATAATTTACTTTATTTCTCGAAAAAAATAAGATTAAGTTAGAATTTCTTTAAGATAGGGACAAGGAGAGGGACAATTCTTCGTAGACAGATTTTCAGTCACAAAACAACAGATTATTAAGGTATACACAAACTTTATTGTCAAATATTTTGTTATCTCTTAAACTGATACCGTCCCTTAAACTGATACTGACCTTTACTTGATTTTTGCGAGAAATTATTCAAAACAACTTCCCCTATAATATCTAAATAGCGATAAAAAATCGTGTAACCTCTTATATATATATCCTAATTCTATTATATTCTAATTCTGTAATTTTATATCCATCGGAGTATATTTGAAGTATATTTTTCAATATTTTTCTGGACATAATAATTAAATATATTTTTTTAAGAAATTTTCCTCAAAGAATACTTTGTACATCGCTTTGATACTCTTATTAATTATAATTATCGAATTTTGATTATATTTTCTTTCTCTTACTTAATTTACTGTAAGTTTTTTATTCTCTATATAGTTCCGTTTTTGTACAAGATTTTTCTGGAATACATGATAATAACGTTTCCATAATTTTCACAGAAAATGGCGCTATCGCGCCAGTGAAGAGAGCCTTTATGGCGCCAGACAGCGAAATTACGCCGATGATTCGAAAAGAATATGCTTCGAGAATTCACAACAAGCTCGAATATTCATCTATCCGTGTTAATTATCCGGCAATCATACGATGTGTTGCCTATTTGCCGTGAAATGTCATCTCGAGATCCAATTTTTTTATTGTCTGCGCTTTTACGGGCAGCACAACAAATGTTGTCCAACTGAATAGGTTCTCGTGTAATAAAAAAAGTCCTTTTTATTTGCGAGAAACAATAATCAGGAGTTGGGAAACTGCGAGTCTTTAACGCGGTGATGACCATGAAGATATAATTACATTTACATTAATCATTTAAATACGAGGTTCATATACACACACAAACGCAATAGACTATATACGTCGAAGTGTTATTATTTGAACAAGAAATAAAACACGCAATCGTGTTTTTTTATTTCTTTTAAATGTTTTAAATATAGTTTAATATAGATTATGTTCAAAAATGAAATTAAAATGAAAATATTTTATATATAATTAATAACTTTCAAACATTTATCTATTTGTCTGATTTATCTATTTGTCTTATCTATTTGTCTGAACGAGTTAAAAGATTGATATTTCTCGAATCTGTTTTAGAGAAACTTCTTCCATATTTTTTTATAATTGTACTGTATGTAGTAAAATTTTAAAAGAAATCAGACAATTTAAATCATCGATATTATTATAAATGTCATGATTTGAACAGAAAGTCACTACATCAATGAGAAGATAAATAAGATACAGTTCAATTCAATTCATGCAACATTAAAAAAAAATAGATAAAAGGACAGAGAGAGAGGGGGAGCGAAAGGAGAGGGAGAGAGAGAGAGGGGGAGCGAGAGAGAAGGGAGAGAGGAGAAAGGGAGGGAGAAGGAAAGAAGAGAGGGAGAGAGAAGAGGCAGGGAGGGAGGAAGAGAGATCTCTCTCTTTCTCTCTCTGTCTTTTATATGAGCACATGATTATGAAAAGCGACCATTGATAACGCACGTATACTCACTTGTCATCATCGTCAACGTCGTCATTGAAAAGGCATGAAATCGCATTGCAAATGCGCGGGGTATTAATTTTAAAAACGCGCTAAGCCGTGCGAAATTGCTGCAGACAGAAAATGAAAAATCATTCGCATACTGTAAAAATTTTTTGCTGATGCTTTCGAAAAAAAAGGACGGATATGATTCCTTTATATTTGACGGCGAATCGAAAAGCAGTCAATTCTTGACGAATTACAAAAAATTAAATTGCAGATTCAAGATAAAGATTCAAGGCAAAATAATATATTCATAAAAATAGTAAGTAGTAGTATTAATATTGAAAGTTCCCGAAAATTTAAATCTTGTCTTGATTTTAAGTGAATCTTTGTAGCAAAGATCTTGTTTTAGATTGTCTTGATTTTATTAACAATTTTTATCTAATATTGAACAATTGCTTATAATTAATAAAATTTTTATAATGTAATTTAAGATGAATTTATTATTAAAATAATTATTATATTTATGTCGTTTACTTCTCAAAACACAATATATTTATTAAGGAGTAAATGTATACAGTGATGCCAAAATATAAACGCGGTTCACTATTTTTTAATAATTACAATTTTATATTTTTATTGTATTGTTTCAAACTATATTAATATATAAACGTTTTTATTTATTAAATAAAATTTTTTAAATTCGTATAACATAATGTGATTTTTTCTCATCACTTTCTAAAATATATATTTTAGTTTTTTCTAAAAAGCTAATAATCTCGATAAGACCGATAATCTTGATAATTTTAACAATTTCTAAAATTGTCTTGATAACTAATTAAAAAAAATCTTGTCTTGATTTTGGTTCGAATTTCAAGATAAGACAGTATCAGGATATGTTTTGATATTTCGTGCAACCTTATATAAAATGAATCGTTACCGATTTTAAACGGTGTTAATCTATTCATTTGTCCAATCGAAATGGGAAAAAATGATAAAAAATGTCACTTGCAAGACAACTTTTTTCAAATATACTTTTATATGCTCGAAAGCGAATGTAAATATATTTAATTGCAAGTTAACAGTAAATAAGAGAAAGAGAATAAGAAAGAAAATTTCATTAGTACATTTTATAGCTTTGAAATCTCTCTCGGTAGCTAAAAGTTCATTTTTAATATAAGAATATTTTTTCAAATTTTTCAATTCTTTAATAATGTAAGAATCATTTCTTTCCTTAAAATAAAAATCTAAAATATATAGACATTCAAAGACTATAAGCGTTTGATTTTAAAATTAACTACAATAGTTCTTGAAACGAATATATAATTTATCACTTTTTTATCATATGTTTAAGCAATTTCCTTGGAGTTGTTGATGTCTGGAATTGGAAAAGTGAAAAATGAGCTGCCGACGCAAAAAGCTGTTATAATTCTTTTGACATGTTATCGAGTGTTTCCATGCGTATGTCGCGTAAACGTGTTATGCTCGTGACTAATCGTTCGTCTTTACCGTTAACTTTCCGCGCTTCACATACGTATGAAAGAGAAAAAGATAATGGCAATTCAAATAAATAGTCTCCACCTTGGCAATCATGCGTTCGTGGTATTTTGCATAAGCCATGTTATCTATGTCAGCCCGATAGTGCGCCTTTGGCGTACGAGGCCACAAACGAAATCAATCATTTCACTGGACAGTAAGATATCGCCGCTAGCTGTTTTGCGACGATTCATCAAGGCGTTGTTGCAAAAACTTTCTAAGGAAACGAAGGTCTGACTATCCAACACGTCAAATGTTTCGACTTCCTAATTCTACTGGGGTAAAACAGTATAATACCACATTCGCTTAAATTAATATGAAATGCATTTATGATGAACAAATTTTATCTAGTGGTTAAAATTTACTAATATTACAATTAATAAGTGCGTCTTATAAGTACAAATTTTTATCAATTGAATTTTATTCTAATTATGAGATCAACTTTTCAAAAATACTAAAATACGTTTTCAGCGAAAAAACGTTTCAAATAACTTTACTGTTCAATAAAATTATGGCATAAGTAACTTCATATCAAAATTTGAATTTATGCGAAATTTTGATGTGAACTTACCTATGCGATAATTTTGTTGAGCAGTGTATAACCAATAAAAATAATTTATTTTTTAAATTGTACAATTTTACGATACATAACAATTTTTTATATTTTAACTGAATTAAAATGGCTGATTGAATATTTAAGGATTGTATTTCTTTATTTCTAAAAAAAAAAAAAACATTGACATCCATTTACTGCCTAGACCCTCGACTTTGTTTCTAATAATACCTGTCTGCTTTATTCTGTAGTTTTCCTTTTCTACATTTTGCTCATAATCTGCTAGAAAAAATGTTATAATAGAATTAGGACATATAAAAGGACATATATATAATAAAGCATTTTTACATTTTTAAAGAAAAGTACATCTTTATATTAAATAGAAAGAAAGAACATTTGACGCGCGACTGTCACTAATTATATTTTATAAGTTATATCTTCAGAATATCAGTTTTTTATAATATTTAAGAAAAGCGTTAAAATTATCAAACTTTAACTTGTTACATCTTTTAAACCAATGTCGTTCCCCATTTATTTTTTACGGGGAATTATTCAGGACAACCTTCTCTAATATATCCAAGCGATGATAAAATCGATGCTGTATAACTTTTTATGCATTTATTTACCATATCGATTCATTTGATTCTCATTTTATTAACATGTATAGAATTATTGGTAAGCTCATTGTATCGGAGCAATGAATGACGCTTTCTTCCTGCTGGCACATATTATACAATTTTACCCTATAACAACAGAGTCAGAGTTTTCAATTTAGTCTCAATTATCTAAATAGTGTGAAAAATAAAAAAGGAGAAAGAAGATGTCCCTTGATATTCCTGAACTAATACATAACCTAATACATAATCAACTTTTATATTTTTTCTCATATATTTATATAAAATTAATAAAAAAATATTATTATTAATGAAATAAACGCACATTTAATGGATACTCTTTCCATTTGAATATGCGGGGGGTGCATGCGAAAGCTTGGCGCTTTTTTGAAGGAGATGCGATCACGGCCGTGGAATTCGATACTCTGATCTTTGGACCGATTCCGCACGACCACACCTCACGAGAATCGTCAAAACGTGACTACTGTGAGTGCCAAGCTCGGTCAGTCATGATATTCATGGCTTGAGACCTCTCCTTGGGGCTAGTATGGCGACCTGATATCCTGCGAGTTATTTGATCTGAGAACGGGAGATTTGAATATTTCGGAAAAGAGCTTCATGTATATTTTATTTTCCCGTTTGTCCGACCGCAGGACACAAATACGAACGTTGTAGAGGTAAAAAAAACCGATCGCCATTTTCCGATACTCGATGAAAGCATCTAATCACGAATGACAGCGATTCTCTTGTATCCAAAATAAAATAAATTACATTCATATTGTTTTTCTCTCTTTATGTTTGTAATTAAAAAAAATTAAAATAAATATATAAAAGGAATAAGACAATAAGAGCCAGCGCAGGTTTTTTTGCACGTATATTATGTAATGATTGATAGGTTTACAAATCATGCACCATTTCTTCGATTACATTAAATATTTAAATGATGCGAACGTTTCGACCCTTTTTTTGGGTCATCTTCAGCGCAACGAATTAAAAAAATTATTTAGTTTATATAATAATACAGTTTTTTCTTATAATTCTGTATTATAATTATGTGTATATATGTACATATATGTTATATACAGTACCGGCCAAAAATGTATCACTTTTTTGTTTTTTGAGAATAACTTAATTCAAAGTGAATAACTTAATTCAAAGTGTATATATTTCTGTCTAGTCACATGTTTTAATAGTAGGTATATAGATTACTTAACAATAGACTTTTCATTAAATAATGAACGCAGCAACTTAAAAAAAATTAATTAAATATATACACTTTGAATTATGAAAATCAGTTATGAGAAAATAATTTTAAAAACATTTATATCTGTAAAAGACATTTGAAAAATGGTGATCTTCAGTATTAACTCCATGCTATACTATACTTTCGTGATTGTCGAATGTTATAATACTGTAACTTTTTAATGATTTTCAATTATTGAAATACAGTAATGTTTAATAGTGCATATTATACGTAAATATGTTGCGCGCGCGCGCGATGAGTAGTATTATTTCAAGAACAAATTCATATGACAAAGACAATAAAATTAATAAATTAGTTGTTCGATCATACTTGAAGAGTAAATTGTGATATGATCTTTGAAGAAGATATAATGCCAACAAAATTTAGTGAGGCTGAACGATATTTCATATGCACACACACATTCATATTATTAAATGATTGAATAATAATAATATACTTAATTATTGAATAATAGTAATATATTTAATCGTTAAATTAACATATTTCATTATTAAATTTGCCATTTTTTTAAAATCATTGCGTGCAAAGTTAATACATACAATGTGAATATTTTTTCTCACCAATTTTCTTTTAATATTCTTTCTTGTCGAAGATTACTCTTTTGAAAGCATAACAAAAGGCGAGACATTATTTTTTCGACGAAAGTATACCATGTTCAAATTATTCGTTGTGCGTTTCCCCTAAACGCGAGACTGCTAATCTCATGCAAAATTGTGAAACCACGAATATGCGTTCGCACTACGTGACAGACGAAACGCGGCTGATTGAATCAAGTCGAGGATCTGCACGCTCTGAGGATCACCCGGCGCAACGTCCATATGGCGCAACTGTATTGTTAGTGAATGCACACGCGTGCACTATTTTGCAGCTCAAGGGTGCGGTCAGGATTTCGTGATCTCGGTTGTGCGCTTGCGGCAGGTGCATAATGCCCGCTGCGGTTCTTGACCACCATTGACAAGCCCGATGGTCTGATCCCGGGCGAGTAACAGATTTCTTGGCGGCGATTAGGCATATGTTCACTAGGTGAACATCTTTTCCGCAAAAAAGAATACAATAGCGGCGGTGAAGGATGAAGTGGCAGGATGAGAGAAGAACATCGAAACGCCGAAACACATGACGGCGAAACCGCAGATCGATTTCGGTCACAACTGCCGCTAATTCGCGTCGGTTTTGTTCACCCCTTTTTTGCGCCCCCGGTAGCACGCGATCGCTATTACGGGATCCTGCTGTCTACGCATCGTCTGGGTGTGTTCATTTATACAGAATCTTGAATATGAGAAAATAATGAATTTTAGGAATTTTTTTACACATTAGAAATTATTATTACTTTTAGCGTTTTGCATATATTTTTGTAAATGTTTAAAAAGTACGTCAGTATTTTTAAATTTTAGATATTTAGTTCTTTTTTATTCAGTTTTTATTCGAGTTTTAGTTGTAAATCTTTCCGCGTAGCATTCAAAAATGCATAGCAATGTGACATCGCTGCTTCTCGTGTAATTGTTTGAAATGAGAAAACTCAGTCCAGTTTTATTCTATAAGATATATATTTATGAGATTTATTTACTAAACATAATTTTATTAAAGAAAATTGTGTGTGTGTGAAAAATAACAAAATTATATCATTTTAAAATTAGATAATTCAATTTTGCTGAAATTTATTTTAGAAAACTATTATTTATTAATTTGTTTAAATTCTAATTAAATTTAATATCTTTAAAAAAGTTTCTCTTTTATTTAAAAAAAAATTGAAGTTATTAAGTTCATTAATTTTCAAGATATCCATACCAATTTTAAAAATAGTATTTCGAGGAAAGTGCGTTTCAAATTTTGCAGATCCATTTTAAAGTCTGCGCGTAATTCTATCCAAAATTTTAACTCTATCAATAGCTCTCTATCAATTTTGTAAATTTTTAATAAAATTTAAGATATTCTCTCCAGATATTATACTTTCAGAAAATGTAAATATGAAAAATCAATTTTTTTTTACTCTCTAAAGTAGATTGGGCTCTTATAATGTTTGTCTTGACGTGCTTTCGATTCTGGGAAAAAATCCTATTCCAATGAAATAATTACAATCTGAACAAAAGATAAATAGTGTCATTGGACGTTATTTGTGGAGCGTTTACTTCGTCTATTCTAAAAAATTCATCTAGATCCTATATGTATATATTATGAAATTAATAAAAAGATTCTAGATGTAACGCGTGCCAGTTTCCAATATTTCAGAATAAACAGAAGCGTCCTTTTCCCATTTGGAGAATATCGATGTCACGCGATTTCGCCGAGAGCATCCATGTCGTGAGCCCTTTACATGGCCATTTAGGCTTTCTTCGCCTACTTCCTCACGTGCACGTTTTGGACTAACAATTTTATGCTCTCGCATGGGTATTCTTTTCTTTCTCTTCGGGCTTGTCTCTTGTTATGTAGGTGATGCGGTCACGAACGCGGTGATGTTTTTGACGCCGCGATGAAAGACTGAATTCGTTAAACAATCGCATTCGCCGCCATTGTTGATTTTCTGGCAGAGTTGGTTCCTTGAGTGCCATTCTCTAAACATCGACATCACGCGAGACATATATAGCTCCACATAATTCCGACAACGACAAGGAAATTCAGTTGCTAACAATTTGCTCTTATTTCTACAATTAGACTTGCTATTTGTTTGATTCTATGCTTTAGAATTTCATACTTTTTATATTTCTGTAATATAATTGAGACTGCACTACTAAAATAATAGCTCTTATCCTTTTATTATGTTTTTATGTGATTTTTATATTTTAATTTTGTTCTTTTATATCAATACATAATATGCAAAAATAGTATAATAAACATAATAAAATGTAAATAAATAAAATGTAGGTTTTTTTTATGTGATTTTTATATTTTAATTTTGTTCTTTTATATCAATACATAATATGCAAAAATAGTATAATAAACATAATAAAATGTAAATAAATAAAATGTAGGTTTTTTTATAAATTACACTAATAAATATGAAAAATGATTTCTGCCTTTAAAATAGTCAATTCTTATTAATTTTGATATAAGAAAAAAGAATGTGACAATTAAAACTTTTACAAGGGATATTAAGCAACACAAAAATTAAGAAAAAATCTGAAACTTTGCATAATTATAAAATAGTAGGTCCTAATAACGAAATAATTTTTTGTTGATGCTAAAAAACGGTTTTAGGGATAAAAACAACCCTTTAAAAAAAAATCGGTTTTTATATTCCGAAGCGAATACCATCGAAACGAAAAGAATTATGAAAAAATTGTTTAAATAAAAGTTTTATGGTTTCAAATATACTTTTGGCGTACATGGATTTTTCAAAAATGGTAAAATTTTTCAAAATATCTTTACCACTCATTGTTTTTAATATTTTGAAAAAAATTTTCAAATTATATTAAAGTTTATGTTACACCAAATTCAACCATGTATAATAAAGTTATGTTGCGGAAATTAATTTTTGAGAGATAAAATAAAGACGCACGCTATCTATACCTATATCTATATCACGCTACTAGTCTTATTCGCTCGCTGTTTGACCGCTTATCTTTTTTTTTTTCTTCATAAAGTTTCGCAATATACGATAACGATGCTAAATATTAGTAACCTATAATATTTGTAACCCAGTTACGTAAATAATCTTTGTATATACTACATATATTATAATAATATAAAAAACAAAACAAGAATCTTATAATATTTGAATAATATTAAAAATTATCATATTTTTAATATATTTATATTTTTTTAACTATTATATTCTTAAAATAATATTTTACAAATTAAATTTTAATATAAAAGTATAATAATACTCGAAAAATGTTTAAATGTTTATAAAATTTTTCCATTAAAAATTTTAAATTAATTTTAAAATTAAATTAAATTATCAAATTAGTATTTATCTTATGTAATTGTTGCAATAATAATATTCGAAGAAATGTCTAATTTTTACCCCCCATTTCTGGAGGAGATGGGACGACTCTCGTCGCCGCGTACTTCTATTCACGCAGATTGGCCGATCTTCTTTAATTAATTTTTCGTTAATTATTGCGAATATCGCAAAATAGTATAGGACCTTCCCTCTTAATTTGAGCCAATCTACCTTTACACTTCGGGACTGCGAAAAGTTTTCAGATACCCTGTATAGAGATAAAAGAAAATGTCCATCTGCGGATATAATAGGCATAATGGTATAACTGAGTCATAAAAGTTAAAGATTGAATAGTAGATTCGACCTTTTTTACTCCTAAATTAGTTAATGTTCTTTCAGAATGTATTTCTAAATTAAAGTCAGTTTCGTTTGCATTATAAATTGATCCTGTATCGATTTTCATCAATGTGTGTTTTAATCTGTTTTACAAATTTCTCAACACTTTGACGTATTGTTACGTCAGCTGAGAAGATCGGGTTTTAAAACGTATTACTTTATGTGATACAATGCAATATGCTTTTTTAAAATTCCATATCCACCATTTTCTTGCTTTAAATGAAGGAAAGTCTTTGTTTCTTTGTGCCCATTTTCGCAAACCTATGTTGTGAATGATAGAGCCTCTATGAATAGCTTCTTGTAATTGCATTAATACATATTTTAAAAATTAAAAAAATAAAAATATTTTTTTGTCATTGTTGTAAAGTACTCTTGAAATTATTTAACATTTAATTCGAAATTTTTTTTTCTATTTCTTACAGTTTCGTAGATATTTGTCTTGAAAGAAAAAAACCCGATTTTTTTAGAAGGGTGTTTTCCCCATAGATACTTGTATAGGCATGTATAAAAAAATATGTGTATATGAGAAATAATAATCAATATCTTTTGCTATTTTTTATAATATGGTGCAAGTCTAAAAATCATATAAGTAATTGTTATTTTTGTATGATGCTTTTCTTTCAGTATGGAAAAAAATAAATTATCCATATTCTATTAATTACTCGACTAGTACATGGAACTGACTTGCTTGTTTTATTATCCTAGAGCAGTATATCTTATAATCTAATATAATAGACATGGAAAAATTGGTCAATAAACATCGTTTGAACCTTAATATTGAATTCTCCTGCAAAACTTATTAAATTTAAAGTATTTTATTTTATTAAAAAAGTTGAATACTATATACTTCGAAACTTAGATTATCTAATAAAAATATTGTAGTGTCATACATTCTTTTTTCTCGTCCTATTTAGTAAAAATTGACTAAATTTTATAAAGAACAGAAATATTTATATTTTGCATACCAGTATTATTTTCGAATTATCAAAATAATTACATGCTTGACTATCAATCTCTAATAAGATTACAGCATACATGCGCATTACAGTATATTGGTTTCGTTAACCAATTATTTAGCATCTTTAAATAATCTTAACATAAAAAATCAGCGAAATAATATTACCGTTATACATCGTTTCTCCTCAAGATCCTTAATTAACCCAGGATCGTCGGTTGTTTAATCGCACAAGAGTTCCGTAAAACTTTGCGAAGTTCTTCGAACGGAGAGTTCTCTGAGTAACGTCTCTAATATAATCCCATCATCTTCGCATTTCGCATATCATACGAGAGAGTGTCGCTAATTTTAATATTAAAACGCCTACATCAAACGATACCCGCTTATTTCCAAGTACCCGCCGTGATTCAGATTCGATATCATTTCCATAGAGTAAATGAATGTAATGATACTTAAGTGAAAGATTTAAGTTGCTCATATAAAAGTTATAATTTTTACATGTGCAATATAATCGGGAGACGTATAATAAAATATATTAAATTAAAAAATTAATGTTGATTACTAATCTAACTAAATTTTTTAAGCAAATGTTTGATTAAAAATGCCTTTATTAAAATTAAGCATTTTTATTAAAATGTTATTATTTTAATAAAAGCATTTTATTAAAATTTTTTTGGAAGTAAAGATCGTATTTTCTATAATATGATTGTTCCAATAATATAAGTTTACATTTCTCGAAAGACCTGTTATTATTTATTTTATATCAGAAAATACATCGATTTTATTATGGCATTATATCATATATTTCTTCGCCTCTCTAAAAAGGCTTACGTGTAGTTTAAGTCAATCACTGCAACTAGCGATGCTCTGAGCACTGTTGATGATACTAAGATCTTCGTGTCGGTATGTTGGAAAGTTTCTAGCAAGCAAAGCATGATCGTCAGTCCTTTGCAACTTCCCTTTTGCGCACCTAGGAAACTAGTAGGAGGAAGGCGAACGACGTTTGTTCGACTTCGAGTGTGTATGTGTGTGTGTGTGTGTGTGTGTATGTGTATGTTATGTATGCGTACTCAACGAGGAAGGGTGGACTTTATTTGAAATTCATACAGCGTATAGCAAGCGCTCTGCTCGCTCAAAGAGCCGATATCAACAGCCTTAGCTGTTTCAAAGGCGTCAAAGCGCACTGCGACGATTGTTTCCAGTCCGCGATTTTGGACTATTCAGTACACGAGACACGGACGAAGCGTCTAATCCAATATCAAGCGTAGAGTTCTCGATTTTCGCGTTTAATATATCGTAAAATATTTTTCTAAAAAAAAAGTAAAGGAAAGTACGAGAAACTGCATACGCCAAATGCAGAGAAAAATATCCAAATTTATATACATGTACAACAAACAAAAGTTTAAGAAAATAAATGTTATCAAAAAATTAGTTATTTAAAAACAGATGTGAGATCAAGGGAACTAATCAATTAATATTTTTTTATCTACAAATGATTATATAAAAATTCCTTTAATTTGTACAAAGAGCATTTTATAATTTACAATCTGAAAAAAGTTATTACTTTATGCAAATCACATAAAACAAATTCAGAAGATGAAAATAGAAAAGAACTTAACGTCCTGAGATTAAGATATTTGCGTTTTCAAATTTGTAAATTATTTTTATGTTTTTTAGTGATTGTTCAACAATACATATCTTGATTTTAAGAAGTTTATATTATTTTAAATATAATATAACATCTTAGATAATAAATAGATAATAAATATCTATATTATAATAATAAATTATAATATATATTTATTATAAATTTAATAAGTAATAAATTTTAAAGCAATGTATATCAATGTTTATATTTTCAATATAAGTTAATAAAAAAAACTAAAAAAATAAAATTTTTTTGTTGCATCGACTATATAACTTAATTTATAATTTTTATTATATTTTTTTTTCTATAAATGTAATAAATCTATAATTTTATAGAAAATATAACTATCTCTTAGAGAATTATCTTTTTTCTCCACAGACAGACTTAGAATCTGGAATTAGAGTCGGAGCATTTATATTTCATTTCACCTCAATTACACGCAACGACGTTCGATTATGGTGATAATAATGGAATGATTGTAGAAAATAATCTTACGGAGAAAGAATAGACGAAGTGCATTTCGTAGAAACGCATTACACACTGAAGACGATTATGGAGGCAGTTAATTCCAGGATTTTCACCGCGATAATCATTCGTCCTTGGACTCTTATGCATCCCATTCTGCCTATTTTTATAATTCACTTTGTCGAAGAAACGATTACCTGGGAATGCGGAAGATGTCTTTCTCATGATGTTATCAGCAATCAGACCAGTTAGTTTATTTTTGGAGAATAAACAGCAATGAAACTGGTTGTTTAAGTATGGAAATTTCAATTTTGTCGATATCCCTTGCATTAGTAATTCATCATTGATATCTGAAACAGAGTTTTCAAGCGTTCAACCTATCTGTTTCTCAATAATAATTAAAAATAAATTGAATTAAATTAAAATTACATTGTTGAAAAATTTTTTTCTGCATTATTTAAAATTAGATTTTAAAGTTTGTTTTTTAGACAATATGTAGTAATTTATTTTAAAATATTTTAAGATAAATTGTTTAAAAGAAGACATATAACGAACTAAAAATAGTTATATTCGCAACTATTTATAAGATACGTATTAATAATAATTAAAAATAGTAATAATAATTAAAAATAGTAATAATAATTAAAAATAGTTATATTCGAAACTATTTATAAGATACGTATTAATAATCAAAATTAAGTAACTTTCTTTTCGAAAATTTATTCTTTTATTGTGTATGCTTACGCAGCAATTTTTAAAATTCATATTTAAGATTCATACATAATTAAAAAAGGTGTAATCAGTGCAGGTATCTGTTATTCCAATATAGACAAGATTCTGCTAAAATAAAAAATAACGTCTTTAAAACAAATAATATATATATTAAATTTTGTCTTTTTTACATAACATATTTTCTTAAAATATATTCTTAACAAATTTATTATTTTAAGATTATTTTAGGTTTTAATCTTTTCTAACTTATATTCTGTCTTTTAAAATTAAAAAAAGCTAAATAATAAAAGAAGCAAAAATGTGATTACAAATAAGAAACATCTATATTTTAAAAATTATTTAATATATTTTGTTTTAAAATAAATATATATTTTAAGTGAAATTTTGCTCGATACAATAATGAGACACAGTTTACACAGTTATTTTAATTATATATGAATTTATAATGATTTTAAAAAGTTTTAAAAACATATTTTTTAGAGAAATAATATATTTTTAAATAAATAAGAATTTATTTAATTTAATATTTATATATTCATTTCTTTTAAAAAATTTTTCTAATATATATATTTAAAGAAAGATTCTCTCTCTCTCTCTCTCTCCCCCTTTCTTCTCTTTCTTTTTCTGTCCTACAATACATATTTTCAGCCTATTCAAATATAGCAATTCTGCTTTTTTTTAAGAAAAACATATATGAAACATATACGAAAGTATATTTTCAAAAACAATTTGCTCCGAGTTAGTAAAAAAATTTGCAAATATGTTTCTATGTATGTGTTTTTGTACTTGTGAATGCATTCGCGCGTGCTTGTATATCAAATCAAGTCTAACTACTGTAACTATAAAAGCAAACTGGAATGGCACCTGCCTGATAATAATAACGATACGTAATAAGAATAACGCACGGCTGAAATGTTATTAATTGTAACACTCGAATGAAAGATCGTAATCCAAAACCGGCCATGCAAGATTATCATTTACGAGATTTCGATAAGCTTTTCCCCTTCTACTTTTTCTCTTATTTTTCTTTTTCTCTCTCATTTCGCTTCTTTTTTCATTGATTAAATATATACATACGTGTCTTTTCATCTTCCTTCGTCGTTTCGTTCGTCCTTTCTTTTTTCCTTTCTCCCTTTTTCGATCGACACTAATGACGACTCGCCGCGATGCAATCGGTGCGATCGGTGCAATCATGATTTTGTTCATCGACTGCAACTTGCTAGGCTGTACCTTATTCACCGGTGCGAGTACGCCTCAATCGAAATGATAGGGCAATCGCTGTGGTTAAGGAAGAGACTCGCTTATATCACAGCGATGCAGAAAGATGGATATGAAGATGAAAACCAGCTCCAAGAGTAGCCATTAAGTTTTATCAGGCGTAACTGTGGATGAAATGATGACGGAATCGCAATCGATCTTTTGATATATCTTCAATATGTGTATATGTCGTCAAGTTACCGTTAATATTTACATACGTATAGGAAACAAACTGGAATTGTACGAGTAGAGTGGAATTTAACTCTTACATAATTGTTACAAATTTTTTTGCATATTGTGTGATTCATAAAATTTATTTTAAACAGGAGAATTTTATTTGTGAGGAAATAAATTATTGAATTTAATTAGCGTAATACATTTATGAGTTAAAACGAATAAAATTAATTTTAACTCAACTCTAACAATTTAATTTAAAATTATGACAAATACATTAATTATTTTTCACTTTTTACTATTTAAAAGATATATTTTTTTTATATACAGTTATTATATTTCATTTTATCGTAGCACATTTGTTTAAATGTATATGCAAAATATTATCATATTGTATATTAGTATTATTCCTTTCATAAAAGATTAATGTGCACACAAAAAGTAAATCGATAAAAGAAATCGACGAAAAGAAATAATATCATCAATTTTCGTTATCACAGATATCATTTAATGCCGCATCACACAACTAGTCAAATACAGAGAAGTTGAACATTTATTATAAATAGAATAATAATCATATTTTTATAATGTATATGAGTCAGAAATTGTGCGTAACCTCGGATGATAGTCAAGAAGAAGGAGATATACGAGGAATAGCAAGGAGGATGATATGAGTAATTGGTCTCTCTTCGTAACAATCATGATGTATCAGTAGTGATGTTAATGATGGGGCTATATAGGACTTCAGATACGATAGGAGTATTGCAATTTCTGTAGGATTGATAGTCAACGAGAACATCATTTTTCTAACTGCGTCAACTACAAAATGATCGTAATCAACTGCTCAATAGATTAGATCTATTGGATGCTACAATCAATGCATCAGATAAAATAATGAAGAGATCATAATTAGATCAATGAAGATTTGACAATAATAGATTTAATCGAAAACTTTAAGTAGTTATAAATATTGTTGTTATTATTAATCATACAGAGAATAAAATTTAATAATATATATGTATTTTTTTAGTTTAATAACTAAATAATTATTAACATTAAAAATATATAAGAATAAATATACATATATGTAACAAAATGTAATTTTACTAATTCACACAGAGAGAGAGAGGGAAGGGGAAGGGAAGGGAGAGAGAGAGAGAGAGAAAAAGAGAGAGAGAAAGATGAATGAGCAATGGTTTAATTTTTTCTTATTTATTTTTAATCGCATAATATTTTATTTCTTTCCACACACATAAATAGATACACATACAACGGTTTTATTTTCCACATTTATTTATAATAATTTTACGATTTCTGAATGTTAGCCACATACCATAATCTATATTTCCATTTTTCCCACTTATATTACATATTTTACTTTATTTTTTGTGTAAATAAAAAATGATAATATTTAAAAACACAAAATTTTATCGATAATTAAAATAGATTAAAATATTAAAAAATATAAAAACTTATTAAACATTAATAATAAAACTTACAATACTAAATTTTTAGATTTCAAAATATCTTACGAGCTATGATTATATCATTTCCAAAAATCACTATCTGTTAGAAGCATGCTGGTAAAGGAAGTTACTAAAGGTGTCAAGAAAACATTCTTGTCGTCCGGCTACAAATTTCGGTCGATTAAAAAGCTATAAACCAAACGTGACCAAATTTAACACGGATATCCTCTTAAAGAAATTCTCCGGTCTCGCAGGAACCTAAATAAAGCCATGATTAGTCGAGATTAAGGCGCTCTCGTGCGAACGAATATCCGTAGCTTGTTAAGATAAGATGAATGCCATATATTAACTGTGTCCCATCCTTCGAAAGACAGGATAGTTTAGGCCTTCTGCTTTTCTGGTCGTAAAAAGGGAAACGTGTTTACTAAAAGATTAAATAAAACTGTACAAAATATATACATTATTAAAAATTATTTATACTTTGTGTAATGTTGTAGATTATACAATATTCTCAAAATGCTGTATAATGTCTTTTAATTATTCTATTTTAGTTATTTCAATTAATTTAATTTTATATTTTTTAATTAATTTAATTATTTTATTATAGTTATTCCAATGAATTTCAGCTTCAACTTATAACAAAAAAATGTATGTAAGAGTAACACAAATTTTAATAATTATTTTTATATATAATTATATATATTTTTTATATATATAATTTATATATAATTTTTATATATAATTGTTTATATATCTAATTTTTTTATTTATTAAATACAAAATTGTAAAAACGTCCTTTAAGATTCATGGAATCAATAATATAGTATCATAATATCAATTTAATATTTCGAAAAATTAGTAACATGAATTATAAGTTGTTGAAATTGGCATAACATTTTTTTTTTAATTTGGCAAAATTTATGATTAAAGAAATAAAAATGATTTTATTTATGTTCAAAATAACGGCTATTATAAATATTTCCTCGAGCAGATCAACGAATGAGCTATTATGTACAGCATCATAAAACCCATACAGTGCTGTTTCGCCATTTCATCCGCTGATTTACAGACACTAAGTACGTCTGATCTTCTTATTTGTCGATTTACGACTTCGTCGACATAAATTGCAGGCGTACGTTCTGTACAGCGGCATGTTCCATGAAAACGGTATCTCGGTTGTCATTTATGCGACTTCCTAATCCCGCATTTTACCGTGCGAATGCGAAACTCTGTTGCAGAAACGAAAAAAATGGATGAAAAAATATCTCAATCCGACGTGTTTGAAAAGATTGCACCTTTGGTGTTACGTGTTATATTTTAAAAAACACCTCCCAATATTTCATCCAAAGGCAACTTGTTCATTTAAACGAATGTAAAACTTTAAAAGTGTGTTTCGTTTCTATGAATGACAAGTGGATAGTATTTAATACGACGAGCAATACATATGCGCGCACGCGTTAATAGATTTTCGATACAAAGAAATATCAATTTCGTCGTCAAATTGAAAGAATATCATATTAATTACTACACTTTTATGGAACAAAAATTTTGCAACAAAATTTATACTCGCACGTCCAATTCTCGCAGTAAATGATTTATATGGTAAGAGTTTTTATTTGAGTTACAGAATGGCCAAATGGCGAACGTAGGAGGTACAAAAAATAATATTCCGCAGAAAGGTATACCGATAACTTTCTCTTTGTAAGCGAACGAAACAAAAGAGAACGAGATAAATCGACAAACAAAATATGATCACCATTTGTCATGTCGGTAAACAATATGATGAATAAATTCGTTATGATTTAAATGCTAAACATACTCCCCGAATGGGTCTCCACTTTGGCGTGGTGGAGGGGCTTACGATCGCATCCGGGCCCACCCGCTCAGGGGTGAAGCCGGGTGCGACCAACGAAGAGGGACCCCCCCAAGTTAAGATGTTAATGTAACCGTGCCGACGGCTGCGTGGCGCAGAGAGTGCTGCGTCTCGAACGGTTCCCCCCGGATACCGGGCGACCTCCGGGGTATTTAGCCAAGCCTCAGCCATTCGCGGCTCTGGCTGGATGATATCGCTCTTCCGCGGAACTCGTGGGACGAACATGGACACGACTAACAAACAAACGAACAAAAACAATACTATGGACAAAGTCGTCCAGGGCATGGCTTCCTTAGGGAGCGAACGACCGGAGGAATGCAACTCGGGGGCGGTCTCGTCTGAAGACCACCCTAAAACCCGAGTTAGATATAGTGGAACGGCAAGGAGACGCTACAAGAAACAGCTCCAGAGGGAGAGAGAAGCTGCCAAAGCCCAAATCTCCCCCCTGAAGCTGATTCTAATCCTGGGCCCAGTAGCGGTAGAGCCCCGATCGTGGCGCCTAAACGCGCCCGGTCTGGGACTAACATCCCTAGCCCCACCGAAACTCGCCAGGGCACCTAAGATCTCCGATCAAGAGTCGTATGCCCAAACGACCAAAAGGCTTGTCAGACTAGCTCTCATTTTGGAGGGCTTCCTTGACAAGAAGCTAGGAGCCGCGGAATGTGGAATGATCAGGAAAATGATCAGAGGGCGTATCCTCGAGTTACCCGAGGGTACAAAAGCCCCCACATTCTCCGGCTCCTGGAAGAGGGACGGAGCTTTCGTCTTCGCATGCAACGACGAGCAGTCGGAGGACTGGTTTAAAAGCCTATCCTCAGATTTGAAGGTGGGAGGAAACTCCCTACGTGTAGTGCCGGTCGAGGAGCTGCCCAAGCGCCATCGAGTGGTGGTATACGTGGAGGAGCCAGACTTGTCTGCTGAGAAAGCCTTGAGGCTTCTCGGCAGACAAAATACAGGACTGGCGACCGGCGACCGGCGACCGGCAGATCACCACCAGGAGGAGCGTAAGTAAGGATGCCACGAGCACCCACTTCGCCTGCCTGGTTGGGGATCGATCGCTGGACGCCCTGAAGTCCTGCAATTTTAGACCCTACTGTAGTTTCGGACGGGCATCCGTTCTGAGAAACTGATAGACAATTATATTAGGACATATCTCCTCAATACTCGACCGCTAGCCTTTTCTCAGTACGCCTATAGGGTGGGCAGATCCACGGATACTGCCCTTCATCACCTTGTGAGCAAGATTGAGACACAACTGGCGACAGGAGGGTATGCCTTAGGACTATTTCTGGATGTCGAGGGGATATTCGATACCATCTCATATACAGCGATCAAAGAGGCTATGCACAGGCATGACATCCCCGAAACTCTGATCGATTGGACACAAAGTATGCTATCGGACAGAACTCTGACTGTTGATTACGGAGACAAAACTCTGAGTGGTCTCCCGGCCTGAGGCTGCCCGTAGGGCGGCGTTCTCTCTTCGCTCCTGTGATGCCTTGTGATAGACGAACTCGTGGTCAAATTGCAAGAAGCGGGCCTCCTTGTCTGTGGCTCCGCGGATGACGTGCCCGCAATTGTAAGAGGCAGCTTTCTCTTTAAGGAGCTTATGAATAAAGCACTTAAGATTATTCAAAACTGGTGTCAAGCCAAAGGTCTCACAGTTAACCCGTCTAAGACTGAGGCTATGATCTTCACTAGAAAATACAAGCCCGAACCCGTAGAGCCTCTGAGGCTCTGGGGCAAAGAGCCATACACTTCTTCAATAAAATACTTGGGGGTTCATCTGGACCCTAAATTAAACTGGAAACTTCATCTTGAAGACAAACGTAAAAAAATGTACACCTTCATGTGGGCATACAGAAGGGCTGTAGGTAGAACGTGGGGCATTAAACCCAGAGTTGCCCTCTGGATCTACAAAGCCATTTTACTGCCCCGCCTCACATATGTTGCGGTGGTCTGGTGGCCCAGGATGAAAAAGATGGGGGCTAGGAACTTACTCAAAAGCCTTCAAGGTTGTTACCTTAAGGCGGCGATGGCTCGAGGGACGGATGATTTGGAACTGGAGTCTACGGCTCAAGGACCAATCATAGGGAATCCTTTTCCCTTGGGGAGCTGGCCACGGTATTTCATGCCGAGGTTCTAGCCATCCTTGAATGTACAAACACTTTAACTTCAGTTGAAGCCACTAACAGAAACATACTCATCTGCTCTGACAGTAGAGCAGCCATCAACGCTTTAACTAAGACCACCACTGAGTCCTCGGTGGTTTGGGTATGCTAGCGCTCAACAAACTAGGCGAATCCAATAAGATCACCTTAGCCTGGGTTCCGGGTCATCAGGGAATCCATGGCAATGAGGTGGCGGACGGCCTGGCAAAGCTAGGCATCCTCGAGGTCCCGGCCAGACAGGTCGTCGGCGTCCCCTTTACCATAGGTAAAAGACTCACCAAAGAGTTCTTAAAACGGGAACATTTGGTTTCGTGGAGTCAGATTCAGGGCTGTTGCCAAGCCAAACTCCTACTAAGCCATCCCCTCTCTAAAAGGACGGATGAACTCCTAACCATGAGCAGAAAGAAGCTCAATGATTCCATTGGTCTACTCACGGGCCATGTGGCCCTCAGGGCCCACTTATTTAATCTCGGCCTGGCCGAGCGGAAAGACTGTATGGCCTATGTGGCAAGGATAAAGAGGACAGTATTCACATTCTGTGCTACTGTCCCGCTCTTGCTCTCAGGAGATATATACTCTGGGGTCATATTCTGAACCCAACGAATTACAAAACGTGAGGGTGGGCGATCTGTACAACCTTCTTGCAAGGGCAAAGTCGCCATTTATAACCTCAGACAACTACAGGGGTTACAAAAAAACTTTTAGATCTAAATGACATTAGGGACTGACCTAGCTCCACCCGTTTCTTTTACTACTACTACTACTACTAAATGCTAAACGCGGAAAAATTAGGAAAATTAGTAAAAGCATTTAATGATCATCATAAAAAATAAACTTTGATGTATGGATAACATATAACGATATAAATAAAAATAAATATTTTCAATATATTGTCAAATATTGTATATCATTTTTCGTACAGAAATATATATTCTGAAAAATATAAAGTAAAAATTACTTTTTTCTTTAGAGAGAGAGAGAGAGAGAGAGAGAGCGCGCGCGACATTTTTTTATTTTCCACTAAATAAAGAAAAAATAATTTACCAAAAATCAAATTTTGAGTTTGTTCAAATCGAAATATTCGCGCGCTCTAAATATAAATGTTTGAAAAATCATAATCATTTATTGAAAATTATAATTATATGTTCATTAAGAAAGCAAGAATTTACTCACATATACAGGGTGTCCTAGACCACCCGTACACCCCTCTTCTTTCAAAAACTAAGCATTTTAGAGAAAAATGTTTCAGACAAAAGTTGTTTGGTTTCGAGGGGTCCATAAGATGGTATCATTGGTTTGACCTTGAAGAGTCATTTGAAGGTCACGTGAAGGTCACTTCAATTTTTTTAAATGGAATATCCTATATATTTTTGCACATTCTTGTAGCTCATCTCGAGAGCTTTCCAAAACACTATAATTAAGTTAGTTTTTATTAAGTACTTTCCGAGTCATGAGGCTTGAAATAATTTCTTAATTTTACGTAAATCATAAAATATCTTGTCAAATATTCATTTTTCGATTATCTTACCTTAATACTTTTATGTACAAAATAATAAGAGGAATCAATTGGTGTAAAAGAAACACAGTTATTTTTAAGAAAAAATATGTAATTGTTAATTACAAATTACATATTTTTTCTTCGAAACAACTATGTGTTTTCTTTACAATTGATTCGTCTCATTATTTTGTACATAAAAGTATTAAGGTAAGATAATCGAAAAATGAATATTTGACAAGATATTTTATGATTTACGTAAAATTAAGAAATTATTTCAAGCCTCATAACTCGGAAAGTACTTAATGGAAACTAACTTAATTATAGTGTTTTGGAAAGCTCTCGAGATGAGCTACAGGAATGTGCAAAAATATATTGGGTATTCCATTTAAAAAAATTGAAGTGACCTTCACGTGACCTTCAAATGACTCTTCAAGGTCAAACAAATGGTACCATCTTATGGCCCCCTCGAAACCAAACAACTTTTGTCTGAAACATTTTTCTCTAAAATGCTTAGTTTTTGAAAGAAAAGGGGTGTACGGGTGGTCTAGGACACCCTGTATACACATACATACACATATACACACATACGTTATTTGGAGACTGCGTTCAAATAAACATTAAAAGAATTATACAACACTTTAACTATATAAAAAGTATATATGAATATATGAAAAAACATTTTAAATAATTGTTGTTATAGCAAAGTGTGATGGCAAACATATATGAAAGTTATTAAAACACTTATAAAATATGTAAAAGAATTTGAAGAAAAGAAATATGTAAAAAGATTCATATGATATTATTTTAAATTATATTTCAAGATGTACATATGTATTAAAACAAAGCGTATCAATGTTTTTACCTCTATAATATATGTAAAGATCAAGGAAATTGTTATCGAGTAATCCTCTTTTATAAATAACTAATAATTAATTATATTAATAATATTAATAGATAAAAAAATTATTATTAACATTTAATTATATTAATATTACAATTATTCTTTTTATTGCAAAATCTTAAAGAATGCAATAGTTATTTTTATTTTTTATTTTAGTATTTACAATCAATCACAATTTTATCATTATATATATATACATATATATATATATATATATATATATATATATATATATACACAATCAATCACATTTTATCATTATATATATATACAGGGTGTCCGATTCGTGAGGGACCAAACAAAAAGTGATGATAGATTGGGTCAAATTAAGAAGAAAAGTCCTCTACCATTTTGCAAAATTCGCAATAATTATTAAAAAATAAGCAAAAATGTCTCGGTACATGAGAAGCGGTAAACCGCTTGGAGTGTGTGATTATTAAGTGATCAAACGAAAAGTGATGGTAGATTGGGTCAAACTGAAAAGAAAAGTTCTCTACCATATTGCAAAATTCGCAATAAGTTATAAGCAAAAATGTCTCAGAGTATAAGAAGCGGTAGACAGATCGCTTCTTATGCGCTGAGACATTTTTGCCTATAACTTAATAATTATTGCGAATTTTGCAAAATGGTAGAGGACTTGTCTTTCCAGTTTGACCCAATCTACCACCACTTTTCGTTTGATCACTCATTAATCGGACACTGCGAGCGATCTACCGCTTCTCATGCGCCGAAACATTTTTGCTTATTTCTTAATAATTATTGCGAATTTTGCAAAATGGTAAAGGACTTTTCTTCTTAATTTGACCCAATCTATCATCACTTTTCGTTTGGTCCCTCACGAATCGGACACCCTGTATATACAGGGTGTCCCGAAACTACCACTTGATATTTTAAAGGCAGATTCTCTGGCCAATTTAAAAACGATTTTTCCTCAGCGAAAATGTCGAGGGAGATCATTATTTTTTGCATATTCCCAATTTTTGTCATCATGTATCTTTCTAACTAAGCCTTAAATTAAAATTCTATTAAAGTAAACTCTACCTAAAATTAACTGAAGAATGTGACTTTATTAATATTTTATTCCCATAAGCCTTAGTTTGCGAAAAACCCTTTATTTTCAATCGTTTATAACTCGAAAACTATTAGTGCCGCGACATTTTCGCTGAGGAAAAATCGTTTTTAAATTGACCAGAGAATCTGCCTTTTTTTTGGACGGAAGATACCTGGGACACCCTGTATATATATATATATATATATATATATATATATATATATATATATAAATATATATATATATTATATTATAAATATATTATATATATATAATATATATATATATAAATATATTAATATATATATATATATATATATATTTTATATATATATATATATATATAAAATATATAATATAGGAAAACTTGTTCACAAATTAAACGTCTTTATCTGCTAATATATCTGATATATAATATTTGAAAAATAAAAAAAAAATCTATTCGATATTTTTATTTGTTTTTATTTGTCAGTATTAAACTTATTCCTCTCCCCTTCTTACTTTTATTAATAAATAACATCTTTGAAATTTAAAGCATTTTTAAAGCAAAAATTTTGAATTTATTAATATTAATTAAGCTCTTTCAAAGATGTTATTTATAAATAAAAGTAAGAAGGGAAGAGAAATAAGTTTAATACTGACAAATAAAAACAAATAAAAATATCGAATAGATTTTTTATTTTTCAAATATTATATATCAGATATATTGGCAGATAAAGACGTTTAATTTGTGAACAAGTTTTTCTATATTGACCTGTTAGTTGAGCTTATAAATTAGCTACAAGATCTTGTAGCAAGATAAAGCAGACACTTGGTGTGTTTTATATCACAGCTTTCTTCGAGGCGGTAAATGTTTAACGGGAAATTAAGATATCTGGCCAAGAGCACTAGATTAAATCATTTTTATTTGTATAAGGAACAGTTCAAGTCGCGAGAACCGGCAGTAATTTATGTTTGATATATTTCATATTCTAAGTATCATAATTCTAAGTATCATCGTTAAATTTATACGTTTTATTACGTGAAAAAAAATTATTGCAATTATTGATATCATCTTGTACTATATATACTATTTGTTATTTTTTCTGTTACCGTGTTATTTTTATTTCCATTTTGTTACAAAAATAAAACGATTATTATTAATTATGAATTTATTATATATCCTTTCTATATATATTATTGTTTACTATTATTTAGTGTATTATTATTTAATGTATACATTAAAATATTATTTGTATTTATGTATTTATTTTATTATTGTTATATATCTCATTACAAGTACGTATATAAATAATAACAATTATTTTTACTATGTCGTATTATTACATTAATCCAAGAAATATTCATCGTTGAAAATCATTTATTAATAACTTCATTGACTAATAAATTCATCATTACATTAATTTTTCTAAATGAATCGAATTGTATACCTATTAACTCTGCGAAGTCATGCGAAGCAATTGGCATGTTCTCAATTCCGTGGAATATGGGTTATACGCACAAAGCATTACGTAAGTAAACGAAGCGCGAGAAAACATACTTCCTTACCTATCTGATAATCGAGCTATAACTGTCCTGTCTCTCTTTCTCTCATTATCGTTCATTATGTCACCGCACGACTATGCGTATAATCGCCGTGATTATCTTCCCTCGCACGCTTCACCGATTGTCATCGAAAGCTTGCATCGTGATCGCTTCGAGGACGATAGGAATTCCATCTGCACGAGGATATATGCACATACACAAACGATCTTTAATAAAATAATGACGCGCGAGTACTCCTTTAATTATCTATGAGATTATATATCTCTCTACTAATCCCTACTAATTCATAAATATCCTTTAAGTCGGTAAGAACAAGAATTCCTCGTAATATAATCACTTATTTATAAAATGTAGTACTCTTTATTTTGTTTTAGCACAATATTTAATCCTTGTGTGTGAGTTGTAAAAGTTATTATTTATTATTTACAGTACAATAAAAATAGAGTGTGTTGTCTGAATATTAATTAGAGTTTTACAAAACAAACATTATGTGTATATACGTATGTAATACATATATTCTGGATTGCAAGTAAAAAAATAAATTATACAATAAATTGAAAGTTAATACAAATTTGCACATTTTATATGTGTAAGTGTAATAAAATTACAAAACATAAAACTAAGTTTGTATATATTTCAATAATATGTATTATTAATACAATTATAAAATGTATTGAATTCTTCGATATTTTATTTAAAGATTAAAAGATATTTTGTCGAAATATAATGAAAATAAATTAATTATTATATTTAAATTTTGCAAAAATGTAATAATAAAAATAAGATAAATATAATAATATAAATAATCTAATAAAAATATAATAAAACTATAAAATCCCTATCTTCTGTCTATGAATGAAATTGCACTTTAAATAAAATTTTTATATATATACGATATATTTTTAAATAATTTTTTAATGGCTTGTCATGTGTGTGTGTGTGTATGTGTGCACGTATGTATATTTATTTAATTCAGAAGGATTACAAACTTAATACAAATCCGCTTATTTTTAACTTATTCTCCTAACTTATTTTATTGTATCATTTAATTATTATTCGCTCGCCTTTCATACACATACACATACATATACATACACAACTTTCTTTCATCTATCTTATTTATTTCATTTGGACCTTTGTTTTCAAATTGTTGTCTGAATTCGTTTGTCTGAATTTATTTTTGAGTAAAAAACTTTTTCTAAATCTTCAAATAAAATTATACTTAACACTTCTTTTGATTTTCACATATTAAAAAAATTTTAAAGAATTCATTCCTCAGTGTAATATGCGCTTGAAATTAAACAATGCTTCCACATAGATTCTGACAATGAGATTTTAAGGATATAATTGTGTGAAATCCTAAAATTGAGAAAATGTAGAACGTCTAGAATATCAATTATCAAGATTAAAATGTGATCCATGTGCAAGTTTTCTTAAACATTTTCTCTCCCTTATTTTCTTTTTTCTTCTCTCTCTCTCTCCCTTTCTCTTTCTCTCTCTTTCTCTCTCTTATTTCACCTATCTATTTCTTCTAAAATAAAAATTTATAACAATGAATGAATAATTACATTTAGAAAACAAGCATAACTTTGAAATCTGTCTTTGAAAAATTATGTTAAAAAGAATTTTTTCCACCTTTATATTTTATCGCATTTAAAAATTAAATAAGTTCACAAAAGTGTTCAAAAAAATAATTTTTAAAATAATCATCTGAGAAATATGTATACCACTCTATGACACACATAATATACATACGTATAATGTATATATAGAAAAAATTTATAAAAATAGATTTTTACATTGTTGACATGAAATGAGATTGTCTTTTGCTTAAGACATGAAATTTAACAAAAAAATTAAGTAAATAAAAGTTTTTTTTAATTACTTATAAAATTGGTTTAATAAGTTTAATGATTTAATAATTTTAATATAAATATCATGTCGCTTAGCGAAAAGGAGACAAAAGTAACTGCACGTGTTATATTCCTTTTCATTTAACTTTTTTAGAATTAATTCTTATTAAGATTCTTTTCATCATGAGTAATGTTTCATCGGCGATCAAGTATTGCGAAAAATATTTTATTTTCCGACAAGTAATAAAAGATGAATGGTATTTAATAAAAATAACGATAATATGAGAACTTCGTGTTCTACGCACGCGTGCTAATGAGACTTATGGATCAATTACCTGCAGTCCATGTCTCTGATAACCGAGCTGCATCAATCATCTCCCTTCGTCCTTTTCTCTTGACTGTCTTTTCGCTCCATAATAAAGATGAAACTTCACGAAGTTCCTATAGCGAGCTGTCCGAGCCAACAGACTCTCCTTCGTCCTAGAAGTCTGAATGAATCGAGTCTACCGAGTAACGGCACGATGCTTGTAAGATTTTTACGAATATAAATTTAAACATAGCCTACGCAAACCAGTAGCAAACCGCTCGTGCAGACGACACTGCGAGTTATTAGCTATTTCAATGTCTTTTTTTGAGTGTTATATGATTATTATATTATTATCCCTGTAATATATGTTTATAATATTACAATGATCAATACTAGAGATGTAAAAATCTTTTTTTTTATAGGAAACAAACGTTGTGAAAAAACAAATTTGATTTTTCATTTTTTTTTAAATATAATATTATTTTTCTTCACATATTTTTTTGTTAATATAATAAAAGAACTTTAAAGTCCTTGTATTTATATTTTTCCGAAAATAATTTTGAATGAATTAATAAGATTTTCGCGACATCAAATAAGACACGATTCGGAAAATTTCCAATTAGATGAATACAATTTTCATTACGCATCCAATTAGAAATTATCCAAATTATGTTGTGTTTGATATCATTTTAATTGTATACATCTCAATTCATTTAAATTGCTTTCAAAAAACAAAATTAAAAATATAAAAATTTTAGTTTATTTTATATTTTATATCATTGAATAATCTTCCATCGAATATTAAATATAATTAATTTTAATAAAAATAATATTTTAAGACCATAAGATTTGATTCATTATTTAAAAAGATATTACATTAACATATTATTTTTAAAGTAATATTATTTTACTATTATTCACAAAATTAAAATAGAGTTTTATAATTTAAAAGGCAATTCTTTCTTGCATTTTAAAATATGACGTCTGTCACAACTAGTTACATATCGATGCGGCTCTTTTAAGTCGCGCAATCGTTTTCGCGTCGCATCGGTAAATGCACGAATAATATACAATGATTACGAATAATGACCGGCGGAGAGACCACAATGCTGCGGTCGCGGGCAATCATAATCGCGGATAAAAACTGCCGCTAACAGGTATTTACGAGCACCGGAATCAAAAAGTTGCGGATACGGCTACGCTTGCTCGCCTCGCAATAATTGACTCGGCAATGCGTATAAACCGCAGCATGGCGGCCGGACCGGATAATTAAGTAACAATTAGACCTTAGGTGGGCGAACGTAGCCAAGTGCGGCGAGGGAGAGAGTAGTACAGTATACCACCTCCGCCATATGGGCAGTTCGGCACTATCGCGAACGTCTGCATTTTAACGATGGTTCCGCGCGTTTAATGATCGATCTATACTATCATGTGTTAGTATTATTAATAGGTTTCCTCTTTTTCAAGCTGCGAAGCAGACAAGAGACAAACAGTCAAACTGATGTCAGCAAAACCAGCTGCGAACGTTAGAGACAGAGTAGAAGGAAGATGAATTGAGATATGGAAAAATTATAAGTTTAAATTGAATTTTCTTTTTACCTCTACATTTAAATTTAAAAAAAATTTAAGCTTGTTGAATATTTTTATTTTTTTGTAATAACTAATAAAACTTTTATAAATATGTACATATATATATATATATATATATATATATATATATAAAATACTTTTTATAAATATTACATGTTATATACTGTGTGTATATATGTAATATTCTTTTTTGTTTTGTAAAATCTTTGTGTTGAGGCAAATGTCTCAACATCTGGTACCGTTAAACTATCACCAATTAAGGACTTGAATAATATAACCGAAAATCGGTGATTTATATCAAGGCCTTTTGATTCTTTTTTTCCACCGCTTCTTCCTGTTTTACTTTTTCTTTCGCGTTCCGGCTGCGCGAGCTGTCGTTCCATTTACTTCTCCCCTTGTTTTTTTTTCTTTTTTTTTCTTGATTGTTATTATTACTATTCGTTAGTCGAGAAAGCATTCGGCCGCGAAAACACGGCACCACACGCCGTAACCGCAACTTCCTCTATATTCAGTCTCTTTCTGCAGCTGATCTAATGCCATTTGCACCCTTTCGATATACATATAGTTGGTGGGTCAAAAAAAATATCACACGTTAAATGAGATAATAATATGATATAATATAATATTCACTGAAATTTTGTAAAAATTTCCCTGAAAATTTCCTCATATTTCAGGCTCTTTTTATTCAAGATACTAGGTAAGAAGAATATTTTTAGAAATCTTTTGGATGCAATTTTCTAAAATGTTATAAATTTATTTATCATATGTGTTTTCCAAAATGCTTTGCATTTATGCGATGGAAAAATAAAGTATCACTTAGGTTCCAAATAATAATTGATTTGAAAAGGAAAGAAAACAGATTAAGAATAGCTTTTGTAAGATAAATTTTCACCTGCAAAACATTTTTATTTTTTATCATTAAAAATCACTAAGAATGCAATAAAATTACAATAAAAAACATAATTGCATATTCTTATTCATATTTTATTAAGACATTGAATACATAAACAGATTATAAATAATTAATAAATAATTAATGTATTGTAAATATATAATTCAAAACTTGGTCAATCAATTCCTTATAATAGAAGAGCAAAATTTAAAGAAAAAATTATTTTTTTAAAAATTTATCGAATTCCAATAAAATTTTGTCTTGTGTCTAATTTTCCTAAATATAAAAGAAAATCCTTAAAAATTCCAGATTTTCTAGGGAGATCACAGACACTCTGTATAACTATGTCACTGATATTATTTTCCTGATTATTATAAAATTTGAATTTCCCTTTTTGCAGCATTTCTCGTACTCATATACATAGATAAATTTGAATAAATAGCTTGTTAAAGTAGTTCCATCACATTATTTCCTCGTAAATTTTTCTTTCTCGTTTCTGAAAATCGTTAGGTATTCTTTGCGCAATCGTTTAAATGTCAAACGTCGTCCGGATAATATCTGAATGACGCGAACGTTCGGGGAACATAGATTGTCGCGCGCGGTAAATCGAATGTAACGCGAATGAAATTTTGCAGATTCGCTTTCGGGAGGAATTTTCCGATAATTCAATATAATAGCGGCGCGCCACGAGCGCACGAGCGCATGGTAATTGGTGTTAACGAACACGCTCTGTCATTCACGACGGCGAAAATGACCGCGGACCGAGTGAAGCGTTTCCGGCTCACTCCGCGCTCACTTCCGCGATGGAACAATGGGAGCGCTTAATGCACCGGCGAAAGTCGTTAGTCGATATTATATATTCTGCATTGGCAACGACATGCGTTAATCTAATTTTCCGAACATCGATTAATGTGTTTCGATGAAAACGATGTTTTCTCGGTTTCATAGCAATGTCAAATGCGCTCTTTTCTTTTCCGTAAAATTTTTATTTAGCATTTAACGCGAATTTCCAATGATTTTAATTAATTTAATAAATTATATATATATATATATATATATATATATATATATATATATAATTATATATATACATATATATATATAATTATAAATTTATAAATTTTATTTACGATTTTTCATCAAGATGTGAAAACCAGAATTAAATTTTTAGACAGGTAAAAAGACAAAAAGAAAGACTAGAATGTTTATCTTCTAACTACTTGTCTTTTTACTACTTGTCTAAAAATTTAATTCCGGTATTGACATGAACATTTCTTATATGTAAAATTAATAAAAATAATTATTTTGGTAAAATTTTATGACACTAATCATTAATTTATTATGTATAATTATCAATAATTATGCACAATGACCAATTAATTATTTAATATTTACACTAACATGTCCATATATGTATAGTAACATGTACAACGTGACATATAGAAATATGTACAATATATAACACTCTTTTTTATTCTGTGAATTCTTGGCCAATCGTAAAATATTACCATATTGAAACTTTAGTGTGTCTAAAACTTGCAAACTAATATAAAATAGATCAACATTTTGTAAATATATCTCTAACACTAATTCTGTCTAAAAAATTAAAACATTTTTCTAATTTTTTAAATCTTCATCGAATATATAATGTACTGCGCGAAATGATAGAAATATAATTTACGAATACAATATTTTTCTTAAAAGATACCAAATGCTCGAGAAATTCTGTCACTTTAGCCCATTTCTGGAGCAGAATATCAATTAGATAAAAAACTAAAATTTTATTATTAGATTTTTATTATTAATACATGAGATCTTTCTTAGTTTCACAAAATTATCTAATCGATGTCCATATAGGGTCCATATGATTTCGAGTTTGACAGGTTAATCTAATTTTCCAAACATTATTCATTAATCGAATCGGCTACAAAAATGTGGCATGTCAGATGAACACTTTAACCATCTGTTACGTCGCTCCTTCGATGATACGGTATATTATTTTCCGCGTTAAAATTCACATCATTGCAACATAGTTTATGTGTTCTCGCTCGCCGCGGGGGTGCATTCTTCGCGCCTGCTTTTTATATTCTCGATTTCAAATAAAACCGGATACAGAACAAGCGGCTGCTACTGTGAAGATCATCAAAAAGTAGCTTCATTCTTGTATGCGCGCGTATGTGTATGTGTGTCAGTCGCTAAAGATGATCTCGAAATCTGCAGCCAAAGGCGCCGCGGGCGGGAAAAAAACAATGTCTCCAAAAATTGGACGAAATTAGTGAAAATTTTCTTCTAGTAGTTGTATAGAAGCTATCCTGGCTAAGATGTAATTATAGCCGACTCTATTCACGTATACCTTTTCGGGAGTTTCCCCTCTGGGTATAAAGTCCCGAAATCTCTTTTTAATGGTCAACAGTGTTATTTGTCGGTTTCAGTGTTTCTTTGTCGAGACCCGCGTCATATCCGGTACAATTCCAAATGAAATCGAATGAATCGGCATTTCATTCGTTAAATTACCTTTTTCAAATATATATATATATATATATATATATATATATATATATGTATTACAATTTTTGGATTAAATTGTTTATATTGGATGTATGTGTATGTAATTGTGCAATATTAAATATAAGAATGATACGAGAGAAAAATATCTTTTCATAAGTAAATAAAATATTCTCTAGTCCACACAATTATACAGGGTGTCCCGAAACTAACGCTTGATATTTTAAAGGCAGATTCTCTGGCCAATTTAAAAACGATTTTTCCTCAGCGAAAATGTCGAGGGAGATCATTATTTTTTGCATATTCCCAATTTTTGTCATCATGTATCTTCCTAACTAAGCCTTAAATTAAAATTCTATTAAAGTAAACTCTACCTAAAATTAACTAAAGAATGTGACTTTATTAATATTTTATTCCCATAAGCCTTAATTTGCGAAAAACCCTTTATTTTCAATCGTTTATAACTCGAAAACTATTAGTGCCGCGACATTTTCGCTGAGGAAAAATCGTTTTTAAATTGGCCAAAGAATCTGCCTTTAAAATATCAAGCGTTAGTTTCGGGACACCCTATATAATTTACAGTTATAAATGTGAATTTTGTATAAAATCGATTAATAAATAATTGAGGTTTTCTCTTGCAGTTGCAATATAATACCTTAAAAAATATTAATTTTTATAGTTATTCAATATTATGATTCTAATGCTTTCCAAGATATCAAATTTCATAATTTTTGTGAATTCTGCGAATCACGATGCAAAAAAATAAAATATATCATAAGTATAAAAAGAGAATGCAATCTAAAACACACTATAATATTTCTTGAATTATTTTTTAGAAATATATTTATAATTATAATGATATATGTATAATAATATCATACATATAATTATAATTTTATATATATATATATATATATATATATATATATATATAAAATAAGTTATATATTAAGTTATAGTTAATACTTAATTATATTTAAAAAAAACAAATATATATATATATATAGAGTGTGTGTGTGTGTGTGTGTGTATATATATATATATAATTACATTATATAATTACATATATATATATATATTTGTTTTTTTTAATATAATTAAGTATTAACTATAACTTAATATATAACTTATTATTTAAAATGCACTTTAAATTGTTAAATTTCTATACACGTTAAAATTAATATTTTTATGGACAAACTATATGCATACATCAATATTTTGTATTATTATTAAAAATATAATTGTTTCTCGTCTTATAGATTTCCATAGAAATAAGATATCATCCGATATCGATTAATGTAAAAAAAAGACAATTTTATTCTAAATAAAAACAATGTCTGAGTAATTGGCATTAAAAAATGTTTTCATTATTCTCTTGGAAAAACAAAACAGTAGATATATATAAAGACTAAATATTTACCACCTTTTGCTGGCAATGAATTTCACAGCGCTTATGTTCTTTATTCTTATATCACAATATATTAACGTAATGATATGTATAACAAATAAATTAATAGAAAAGAAATCCATATTTTTAAAATTATTGATAGAAAATTGAAAATACAATTTCAAAATCTTATTAAATTAATAATTTAAAGAAGTACTAATATGTACTAATACATACTTTCATCTCTAGTGCAGTGAATAAATATAAAATAATAGAAAATGTCACGAGAAATACAATAATAATAAGTAATTATAGAGAAAAAAAGAGAAAAAGAGATAAATAATAACGCAATTTAATATAATATACATATAGAAACATTTATAAAAATATTAATTTCACAAAACATTGTATGGGTAATATATTTGTTGCGTTAACAAGAATGTTATATCACTTTAACATTATACAACTGCTGATTCTACATTATGCACATATTAACATTGCACGAATACAAGCAATGACATTCTATACCGTGTATTGAAATTGATTATTTGCGACCTGGCAATGTATCGAATGGAAAATTCTCTCGGTGGCGAAACGGTGCTTTTAAAAATCGATTTGCGGCTACGAAGGTCTGTGATTTCGGTCGATAAATTAACGACCCCCTGTCAGTCCCTATTGGTGATTACCGCGGATTTTCGTGCGAACTGTATTTTACCAATTTTCTCGGTTACCGGCATGAAAAGCCCCTTAAGTGATCGCCTATCAGGCTAACCTTCGAAAGGTTTCGGGTCGGCGCAAGAGGCAGTGAATTATCTTGCCTCGGCTCTTCTCTCGAATGACTTTCTTCGCCTTCCTCGAAGAGATATCCCGGAAACAATGGTAATTATAATGACGAAATACCAGCAAACCACCTTTATAAACGAAATCCGCCGCCTATCAATCGCCTGTAACAGGTGCTATATTCACCTGCTGGAAATTTCCAGGGTGTTAAATACAGGTTCGGGTGCTCTCTTCGAAAAAAAATCTATAATTATAGGAATTTTTCTATTTTCATTAATTTGTTTGTAATCTAATATGCTAGAGAAGAAATTTCAATTGTTGAAATCTTAAGATCGCGAACGAATGTGTACTCTTTTCAAACTGATGAAATACTGCTAATAAATTTTTATACCGTTAATAAATTTATTATATCAGTTTAAATTCTCTAATTAAAATAAATTTTTCAAATGAATTTGATTTAAGAAATTAAAAAACGTGCGAGAAAATAATTTGTATGTGAAATAGAGATAATTGATACACATAGAAATACAGGAATTGTGCGCTTTCGTATTTTGCTGCGTGCATGTAACGGATGATAGAAACTTTCCTTTTTCTTTGTAATATTTGTTCTAACAGAATTTCGTCAATTTAAGGTTTATAAATAAATCACACGAAATTCGATTAAAATTGTGGACAATTACCAAGCAACAAATCCGTGCAGGCGGGCGTTAATGAGCGTCACCGGAAGTGTTGCCGCGCGTATACGGAGAGGGAAATACTGGGAGGAGAGGGAGAAGAGAGGACAGCCTTCTTCCTCGCCGCTGTTTCCGGTTTGCTTGGGGGCTCACTGCAAAAGGGGACAGAATGCGCCGGTGGCGTACTGCGATAAAATCGTCTAATTGTTTCGCTAAGCGTATGTGAATGTCCAACACGCGTACAGTCAGCCGCACGCAGAATGGCGATTGCGTGCGTCATGTTCATGATAGTCGGTTTTTCAACGAAAAAGCAATGCCGATTTAAATCGCCCAGCATAATATTACGCAAACCGGTATTTCATAGCAATAACGATGGATACATTTAACTTCTCTGTATAAACAGGTTTATTGTCAAATCTGAATGATGTAAAGTTTTCAGAAATAGTTAGTAGATATTTTATAAAAAATTTATGTAAATTAATAATTATAATAATAATAATAATAATAATAATAATAATAATAATAACAACAATAACAATAATGAGAATAATAACAATAACAAGAGTAATAACAATAACAAGAATAATAACAATAAGAAGAATAATAACAATAACAATAATAATAATAACAACAATAATAACAATAATAATAGTAATGATGATGATGATAATGATAATAATAATAATAATAATAATAATAATAATAATAATAATAATAATAACAATAACAATAATAATAATAATAATAATAAAATAGAAAATGAAATTAAATAATATATAATTAAATTTAATATAATTTAATTATATAATTTAATACTATGATTATATGGTAATGGAGAAATAACAACGTTTTTGCTCAGTAAACACTGTTTATACGAACATTAGATTTAAAATTAAAATGTATAAGATAAAAGGCGATCATATATATATATATATATATATATATATATATATATATATATATGATCGCCTCTTATCTTATACATTTTAATTTTAAATCTAATGTTCGTATAAACAGTGTTTACTGAGCAAAAACGTTGTTATTTCTCCATTACCATATAATCATAGTATTAAATTATATAATTAAATTATATTAAATTTAATTATATATTATTTAATTTTATTTTCTATTTTATTATTATTATTATTATTATTGTTATTATTATTATTATTATTATTATTATTATTATTATTATTATTATTATTATTATTATTATTATTATTATTATTATCATTATCATCATCATCATTACTATTATTATTGTTATTATTGTTGTTATTATTATTATTGTTATTGTTATTATTCTTCTTTGCGCAGTTATATTATTCTCTCACTAACTTTATTTTTTATATTCTTAAGAGAATTTACGTTGTACAATAATTTTTACCACGAACAGATGAGCAAATAAATTTCAAATTAATAAACTCAATATTGATTTAATTAAATAAAAAGTATGATACGCATTAATGTGTGTCTCGTGATATCAGAAAAAAACTTTCCACAAGTCTACGCCACTGTACCGAATTAGCTTGCTTCTTGGAGCGTGGAGTGTATAATAATTACCGCAACTAAGTAACGCAACTCGAGATAAGCTTCTCTCGAAGAACACTGCAGCACAATGTAATGGCACTATCGTGTTGAATGTACGCATGCTTAATGAAGATAATTTGTTGAAATCATTTTATCCCACATATTATATGTAGCGCTACGCACTGAGAAGAGACGAAATTACACAGCATTCCTTTCATATTATATCGCGCAAGCGATTTTGAGTGATTTGAAACGTTGAACAGGAACCATATAATTACGATAAAAAGTGTATATCATACTATATAATGATATACATAGTAATATCTCTAAATACTATAATATATAGTTTTCATATTCCACAAAATGTTTATTCATTAGTACTTTCACATGAAAAACAGTAATTTTTAAATAATTATGATGCAAATATTTTTGAAAGTATTATTAGTTTTTTGAATACTATTTATATATCACACAATATAATATTATGCAGGTCCTCTTTGCATATCTAAAAAATTAATAGTTATAATTTTATGTTTTTCAAAAATTCGAAAAGACCAGGAAAATTCTAATCGATAAAATATACAAGTGACAATTTAATTGAACTCACTTAATATTTACAAAAATAATTTTGTAAAATGTCTAAAAATTTACATTTTAATTTCTATTTTTCGATGCAAAAATTGATTTTATCTCAATTTTAAATTACATTTAAAATAACTTTGTAAATAACTCGATGATAAGATTATATTATTTTGTTGTTAAATTCGTTATTTAAGTGGAGATTCAAGTATAAATAAAAATATAAAGATTCGTAAAAAAAGGTGGAAGGACTACGAACATAATTAGGAGTTGTACCTCCTTCATGGTGATGATAAGTCGTGATCATTATTTTCGTGTTTAGATAACTGGCAGAATGGTCATGAATCCGTGAGATCTTTATGGTTACTAAGAGAACAGAATGTACACCCACGACTATTCCAACTGGCACCGTCGAAAGTGCCTGTAAATACCCCATTTTCTAAAACAAATTATATACTATGACATTAATGTGACAGCTGCACATAATAGGAAATGTGATACATTATTTTTCTATATTCGACAGAGTAGATGTTAGGGTGTAATAAGGAAAAAAAAATTATATGTTTATAATAAATAGTTACAAACAAGTTTTTCTATTTATCAGTTCAAATTTTATTAAACTGTATCTTTTGTTTTAAACTTATATAAATATGAAGAGAATATGTATCTTAGTAAGTACAGATTCAGTATCTAAATTTTAAATGTCAAAATATTTTAGAAATAAATTATTATTTATTTATATCTATTTTTTAAATTCGATTTATCTTTTTTTAATTATTTAGAAGAAATATTAATCTTTCTTAATAAAAATTTTCATAATAAAGAACTAAATTCATAACACTGTCAAATATAGCATAACATTCATCTCAAATTCTTTCAATTCGTCGCAAACAAGCAAAAACAGTTCTACCCACTTATACAGGGTGACCCATTTTAACTTAGGCAGCCAAATAACTCGAAAAATAAGCAAGATAGAGAAAAATGTTTTAGACAAAAGTTGTATGGTTTCGAGGGGGCCATAAGATGGTATCATTGGTTTGACCTTGAAGAGTCATTTGAAGGTCACGTGAAGGTCACTTCAATTTTTTTAAATGGAACATCCTATATATTTTTGTACATTCTTGTAGCTCATCTCGAGAGCATTCCAAAACACTATAATTAAGTACATTTTCGTTAAGTACTTTTTGAGTTATGAGGCTTGAAATAATTTCTTAATTTTACATAAACCGTAAAATATCTTGTAAAATATTCATTTTTCGATTACCTTACCTTAATAGTTTTATGTACAAAATAATGAGAGGAATCAATTGGTGTAAAGAAAACACATAGTTGTTTCGAAGAAAAAATATGTAATTTGCAATTAACAATTCCATATTTTTTCTTCGAAACAACTATGTGTTTTCTTTACACCAATTGATTCCTCTCATTATTTTGTACATAAAACTATTAAGGTAAGGTAATCGAAAAATGAATATTTTACAAGATATTTTACGGTTTATGTAAAATTAAGAAATTATTTCAAGCATCATAACTCAAAAAGTACTTAACGGAAAGGTACTTAATTATAGTGTTTTGGAAAGCTCTCGAAATAAGCTACAAGAATGTACAAAAATATATAGGGTATTCCATTTAAAAAAATTGAAGTGACCTTCACGTGACCTTCAAATGACTCTTCAAGGTCAAACCAATGATACCATCTTATGGCCCCCTCGAAACCATACAACTTTTGTCTAAAACATTTTTCTCTATCTTGCTTATTTTTCGAGTTATTTGGCTGCCTAAGTTAAAATGGGTCACCCTGTATATAGTGTAGACAGATCGCAAATCACACGAATTACACCAATTACAACCGTACTGTTCCCATTGCTTTTATTGTTAGACTATGATGTGTAACTTCTTTGTTTCATCTCGGGACCGATTTGTATAGGAACTTCGAAGGCTGCGTTCCCATGCGAGATATATAGAGGCGGTGCAATCATTATAAAAATTAAACGACGTTCATGCGATTGAGTATTGAAATTACATATCATTCGAGCGCGTTCGCCGTTTCATTGGAACGTTTCCCCCTGTTGATGAGAGGCGAGAAAAGAGAAAAAAGGAAGAGGATGAAAACAACAGAAGGAGGCGTAGGTATTTCTTGGTGATCGTGTACGCACGCTTGTATTGATGTGCGAGGACGAATCGAGTTTTATTTGTGTGCATTCGTCGAGACGTGGGCCTTAATAAGTCGTTTTCGAGAGATAATCCGTGGCGGGTGTGTCATTTCATTTCTTGTAATTTCGTGCTCGACGCGCCGCAGAATACTACGTATATTCCATTCTGTGCACACATGTATACGTATGTATATGTGTAATTGTGTACATATTTGCGAAAGTGCTTTTCTCTTTTAGGGCCGACTATATTCTCTCCAGTTTTTTTAATTTATTTCTTTTCAATTAATAAATTTTAAGCTAGAAAAACTGTATAAAAATATAAAATGAAGTGTGAATATATTTCGAGATTTATGGATGATTTAAATGTTTTTTATTTTTAATAAAAATTTTCTATATTTATTTTACATTTTATATATAATAAGAAAATTTATTACATATTATATGTAGATTCATTATTTTTTTTTTTGTAAAAGATGTGAAATGTTCTGTATACAATATTTATTTGTGCATGTATATATGTTTGATAATTATTTATATATGTATAATTTCATAATAAATTTGCTTGTAAATATTTAAATTTATGGATTTTATTTCTATTGCAAAATATTTTTATTAGAGTTAAATAATCGTTAATTTTTCGTAATTTACAAAAAAAAGTTCTCATACATTAATTTATTAATTTATTAAATAACGAATGGAAAAAACTATATGCACACATATTTAAGTTTCCTGTTCTCTTCTCGCATTATTCTGTCCTTATTTTCATAACTTCTCTTCTTTCGCTTCGAGGCACCAGATTACACTCATTCAGTGATTCTAGCCGGTCCTTCCTTTTTTCTTTCAACTCTTCATTGAGAAGAGGACCGCGTCTCGATCTCTCCTCATTGTATCTCTCTCTGCTTTTAGCTTGATCTCCATCGCTCCCGGAAAGCCTTTCATTCAGTCTTTCTGAGATTTCAAATGTAAAAGGACAAAAACGAGAATCGGTGTGTATCGAAAGAAGATAGAAGGAGCTAGAAGAAATGGGTCCGAGATGTTGTAGCTGAAAATTAGCTCGATGTAGTACCTGTTTCGATGACCGTCCTTTGCGTGGGATGACAGACTTTAACCTGGCGCCAAGCAGTTCTGTCTAGGGTATTCAGACCTTCATTTGGGAGTCGCTCGCGTGACGTAATGAAAATAAAGAGTGGGCGAAATGTGCGAGGATCAATAATCTGACGGGTTATATAATAAAGAAAAAAAAGAGGACAATCATACAATGATTTTATCGTAATGCTGATCGATCTCTTTCAACATTTGCATGCACGAAGAGTTATTTCCATTCATAAAAGCTGTAAAGCATACAATAATTTGCTATAAATACATGTTATCCCAGATAGCCAATTGTCTGTGAGACTGCTGTCATGTTATCAACAATTATTAATAATAGTATAATTGTTGGCAATACACATATCGATATGATTAATCAATATAATTAATTACGCTTGGTTATTTGGATATGCATTGCGCATTTTTTTTCTTTTCGTTAAATATTATTTTTAATTATATTATTTTACCTTCCCGATAAATATTCAGCGAAGTATCGGAGAAGTCATGCAATATATGTGAACGATGAATTTTTCTCTGATAAGACTCGTGCAAGATGAGTTTTATATTTTCTATTCTTTCTCTTTCTGTTTTTGTCCTTGTATTCTCCGTCTTCCCTTTTTTTCCCCTCCTATCTTTTTCACTCGAGCGGTTAAGGTAACATATACCTGATGCCAATTGGAATACGAATTAGGACCGAGTTAACAAATTGATCCTCCAAGCTGGTACCTACATAAACGCCTTGTTTCCGCGCGCCCACGCTTCTCCGAGATAAAGGCAAGCAAGGTGCGATCTTCAGCCATTCCCTAACCTGTCAAGCTCTTAAGATAAGAAAAATGGACGATAATGCTCAATTTAAAGCCTAATAAAAACATGAAATGTGTTTTAGCAGAATTAGATTAAAACGATATCGCGATGGAGAACCAGTTTATATATTGATAATTAATAAAGTATTCTCACACTAAAATACATATCGTCGTTTTTATGTATATAATATCGATATATGTAAGAGTATAATAAAATTATAAAATTTATAGAATAAAATATTACAGAAAAACAATTATTTATAGAATATTATATATAAATTAATATTCTATAGAATTTATAGAATAAAATATTACAGAAAAACAATTTGACGAATTTCGATTATTGTAATATTGATGATTCGTTTTTTATTTCAGATGTAATAATAATAATAAATAGAATTATTTTAAAATGCTAGACTTTCGAAAAGTTTCATTATAAGAAAAAATTCTGTTATAAGCAATAAGCTTAAGAAGATTCCGTTTTGAGCGATGAGTCTATTGAATTCCGTTTTTGACACATTCATTATATGTGGAATATTCAAATAATATTACATGACGCATTACGAGAATGTCCGACATCATTATTCTACGAAAAATGTATAGTTGAGCGATAACATGTCGATTATGTACTGGATAATTATGCAATGAGTCAATCGAATGAACTCGTAAAGCCAATGCGAAATTCTTGAAGAAAGAAGATCATAGAAGGAGAGAGAAGTGACGGGAGAAAGATATGGGGTATTCATAAAGAAAGGAGTAACCAGCCTGCTCACTGGTTGGCAGGAAAAGGAAAGATCGGGGGAGCGACTCAAATTAAATGCCCGCCGAAACAAAAAATGATCGAGTAATGACAGCGTCGGGACTCAACAGTGGCTGCGGGTATTTCTCTTGGTGAAGGGCGAAGACGGGGAAGACTGTGTGATTATCCATCGACCAATAGCCGTGCTCAGAGCGGCCATCATGGTCCAGCGAGACGTGCAATCACGCGGTTTTCTTCAGCATCTCCGACGTGGAGACGCTATGGTTTCGTCTCTTATACGAGCACGTAGTTACAACACGATACAGTGCTTTGCGCTTATAAGAATCAGTCTACCAGCGGAATCTATGCACATGGAATAGGATTCTATTCCTCGGGGCAGCTGATGAACCGGCGTTAATCGCAAATGATTCCCTAGGAATAATTCCAAGTTACAATGAATATGCCAATATAGCATTATTTTTGAACATCGGTACGATAAGATATATGTATTCTATTGGAGACAAAATGCAATTTATTTGAGTGTTATTTAATTAAAAAATAAACGAAAGATTAACATAAAAATTTGAAAAAAGATTTTATAATTTAAAAAAATATTCAAATTGACTTTCTTATAAGGACCCTGGTATAAAACTAAATGCGGGATTATTTATCATCATTGTTTGAAATAAAAACATGAAAGGAAATATTATACGTGCGCTATGTGCATTATTTACTAAGATGTTTGCTCCTTGGAAAATTTTCAAAGATTTTTTGTATTTGAAAAAATTAGAGAATTCTTAGAATTTAAAAAATTCTCTGAGACTCAGAGAATTTTTTTTATAAATTCTTTCTTTGATAATTTTGCTCTTATATTGTAAGCAATCAGCAATCCGCCGATAAATTAAATTTGAATTATGTGTTTAATTTTTTCAAAGATATTGATACATATTATTAAGTCCTAGTGTCGGAAATCTTTTCACGAATAATTAACGAATATTTATTTTAACGTATAACGGCCATGTAGGTGTACATTATTTTTTTTAGAAATTTTAAACATTTTTCAATTTTTTCTATTTTGTTTAATAATTATAATATATTTTAAAGAAAAATATAATTAAAAAAAAGATAAAATAATTCTCCGATTTCAATAAATTTGTCCTTGAAAAAGTTAAAATAATATTATAAATTTATTTATTAATTATAAATCTCTTTTTCTCTCTTTCTCTCTCCTTGTATATACAAGGTATATCTGAAATGATGCACTAAACTTTAGGAGCGTATTCTAGAGGTCAAAATAAGACTTTTTTTTTCTTATGAACATGAGTCTGCAAATGAACCCCCCTCCGAGCTAAAATTCGAAAATGTGTGAAATTGACCAAACACCCGCAACGCAAATTTATTTATCTCTCAAGAGAGGGTGATAGGTAACGTCAAAACCAAAGTCAAATAATAATTTTTCTGAAATACAGCCAATTTTCAATTTTTTCCCCAAACTTTAGGGGCCTCTAGCTCGGAGGGGGGTTCATTTGCGGACCCATGTTCATAGGAAAAAAAAGTCTTATTTTGACTTCTAGAGTACGCTCCTAAAGTTTAGTGCATCATTTCATACACCCTGTATGTCAATGTTAAAATATTAAATACAGTACAATGCATATTCTTTATAATTTTCAATAATAAGAAAATGAAAATATTATACAAATGAAAAATACTTATCTCACAAGAACTATTCAGCTTTTTTTTAGTAAATTTGTAAATCTAGTATGTAAAACTTTAGTATTTTTTCCTCGCATAAGTGGAAAGAATTAAAAAACATACAATAAAAAATTTTATTTTAAAAAATTGCACCAAAAAATCTTGTTTAATATTCTCTTAATCTGCAATTTTAAATAAGGGCCCGGAAAATCAAGGAATTTTCAGATTTTTTTACAATTTTTTACAAGATTTAAATAGATACTGTATTTATCTATTTTGTATGATTAACCAGTTCACTGGTAATGGCCCATATATGGCCAAAAAAAAGTGCCACAACTGGTAATGGCCCATATATGTCCACTATGAATAACTTTGCCAATTTTCAACGGATTTGCATGAAACTTGATACACCCACATTTTTCGGGTCGCTGATGACAAATTTGGGATCGAAATTTTAAAATTCAAAATGGCGGATTTAGTATGGTGAATTAATTTTGTTATTTTATTATTATATTTGTTATTCCATTAGAGAAGATTCAAATTCGATATATTCAAGTTTGAATGTCTTGAACTAATCCGTTATCTGCGACCAAAAAACGTACCGAGTGTGATATATTTCCATAACGGAATATCAAAATTAATCACTAGAAACCGTCACATTGGATCTACTGGTTTAAATTTTGCAATTCTGTCTATAGATTCATAATAAGAGACTCGAAAAATGCGAACATATCGAATTTGATCTTCTCCATAATGAAATAAAATTAGTCCGCCATATTGGATTCGCCATTTTGAATTTTGAAATTTCGACCCTTGATTCGTTACCAGCGACGTAAAAAACCCCTTATAGATAAACTTTCATGTAAAATACGAATTTATTTGCTCTCACCAGTTTTGGCATAAAACGTTAATTTCGGGTGTACCAGTGAACTGGTTAATAGTAATGCATTCGCTTTTGATCTGATGTGACATGAAATATTGTAAAGTCGTAAAATTGTCGCATTAAAAACAGAAACAGAGAAAACGGCGGCATTTTGGCAAAGCGTAACATGGTTGCGCAAAAGTAAAACTAGATAATGGCCGCTTTCACGTGCTGTAGCCTCGCACAGTGGCGTGCCGAACGTACGTAATGTAACAAGTCTGCCTTATCTGAGAGTCATCACCGGTAAGCAGCGTGCCTCATAACGCTAATTACCAGCTTCGGGGTTCTCAACCTCGGAACGGCGTTGATTGAGCGTTTCCAGGCGGTTAAGAGATTTCTAGCCTCGCAGAAGGATCACACGTGTGATGTATGCGTTACAAAACTACATGAACATCTTTGTAATTACACAAAGAAATACCGCGAGCACATATGGTTACATTAAATGCAATCAGAAGTCGTAAATAAGTTTGATAGAATCTTAAAAAAAGAAGACAATTTTCTCAAATAAGCTTTACTTGCGCGACAAATTTTTATTTGCACTTTTGGATTAAAATATTGTACTTACGTTACAATATTTTTATATCTTCTATATTCTTTTAAAAAATTTAAATACTTTCTCCTTCTCTTTTTAATTTAAATTATATACAATCTATTCAAAAAATGTTATTTCTCTTGTGTTGATATAATTTATGTAAAAATCGAGAGATAGAGAGAAAGAAAGAGAGAGAGAGAGAGAGAGAGAGAACTCTATCTTATTGAATATAAATTATTTTAAGAATGCAATTATCCTTGTGAATTTACAACTGTGATTATTTGAATGTAGCAATTTTTTTCATTCCAAAAGATCATGGAACTTTATAGAAATTTCACTAAAAGCATTCGAAATATCTTGATAGATGTTATAACAGCGATACAATTCAGAAGTGTCTTTCTTCAATTACACAGTCAATTAAATCGGTACGCAAGCAATGTTCTAATTTAAGAAATAAAATGCGTCGAGGCTAACTGACAATGAAAGCCGAGATTTATAAGAGAAGTGCATTTTTACTTTTAACGATAACACTTAAGATTATGTGTAATTGCATCCTGTGTTTAAGGCTCGTCCACACATAGTCGCTCGCACCTCCCAGAAGAGAGTCTCACGCAAGATTCTCGTACTCTATCTGACGCACTATTATGTACGACTTACGCAGAAACGGATGATGACCTCTTATAATTTCAAACGAATGTAATTAAAACAGAAAAGTGCTAGAGACGAGAAATATAAGTTTTTTATATCCTTTAAAAAAATATAGTATAAACTTTTATTATTTATTATTTTTACATATACACACATATATATGTACAATGTGTAGAGATGTAAACATAAAAAAGACAAAATGTTTTTCTTCCATAACTAGTTTTTCTTTATAAAAAAAAACAGCTTGTTTCTTTTTCAAAATTTTTTTGTTTTTTTTTTAGATATTTAACATTTTTATATTAACTGAGAATCTTAAAAAATGTGTAAGTTTTATTATTTTTAATACAGATCTGCACTTTACGGCACACATATATACGTGTGTATTGCATATTCGAATATTGTGTGTGAATACATATGTGTATGTGCTCTCCTATCTTCGGCTCATCGTTGTAGATTTCACTCGGCGCTCGTGTGAAACATGGATAATGACGAGTACGAGGTAGAATAGCCGGCGCTTAATAACTCGTTAATTATCGTTTTAGGAAATCCGCGCGCACATAGCGAAGGCGTCCAATTACTTTACGTAACTCCCGCGCGTTCATTTCTCCGGCGGTCGCGGTAATTGGTTTAATTGCGTTTCACAAAGAAGAAACGACTCGAAGATGGCGGGAATGTGGCGACTCTCTTGACAGGAGGAAGATCTCTCTTTATCGTTTGTTTTATATAGAACACCGCAGTACCGCTATAATTGCGAAATGCTCGCGATTTCAATTAATTAAATACGCCATCCTGACAATCTTTATAAGGAAAGATAAAGACCTTGACTCTCAAAATGAATTTTTCAAAATATCGGTCAAAATATAAATGTTCAATATTACAGAATTAAATTTCCCTTTAAAAATTTACTTTATATATATATATATATATATATATATATATATATAAAATCATTTAAAGTTAATTAGTCAGAATTCGTGATTAATCACTATATGAAATATTTCTATTTTTGATGGAAACTCCGCGCAGACCTTTGATTAGTATGATTAAATAAGTCGCGCACATGAGGACACAGAAAATTTCTCCGACCAAGGACTCTCTTAATGATAACTCAATGCGATACTATCTTACAGGAAGTCATGAGTATGTTTCGCCGTCGACCGAAAGTAATAAAAAATGTTAAGATACGCAACAATCGCGTGATACGAAAAAAAAGAAGGAGGTCGACAAATCGCGATCAAAACGACCGTCTTAATTACTTTACAAGGTTCCTTAATTTCTTGTTTGATATTTTGTCTCGCAAAATAAAGAATTGCGAAATTCAAGTTTCTTTTGTTTATCTATAATTATTTCAAGCTCTTAAGGATTTCTTATCTAATCTTAAAAGTTCTATTAATTATGTTATTATGTTACTTTTAAGATATTTCCTTTTTTGACAAGTTTCTTTGCATACATTATATTATATAATCACAACGTTACTTTTATGTGCTCACTTTAAAACTCACTTTAGACGATCTACACCAAAAAAAATTAAAATTAAAATTAACAAAATTTTCCATTCATAATTTAATGTATTATAGTAGAGAAAACATTTTTTTGAAATAAAATATATACGTACATATATAAAATATATACACACATATATTACTTATAAAACATATATAAACTTATGTATTATTGGAATTATAAATAAATTATGAATAAATGGATTATTTGTCAAATAAAAAGATTAGTATATATACATACAAATATTTATATTTAATGTATAACATTTTATAAAGTGATATTATATGAAAAACATAAGTTAATTATAAAAAAAATATATAATGGCTTATCAGTAATAAAATTTGATTAAATATGGATATATATAAATGAAATATGGATATGTATATACAGGGTGTCTGATAACTTTTTGCACATCCGAAGGATAAAGATAGATTTGCTCAAATTAAGAAGGAAAGTCCTCTACTGTTTTGCGATCTTCGCAATAATTAGTGAGAAATTAATTAAAGACGGTCGGCCAATATGCGTGAGTAGAAGCGCGTGCCTAGTATGAGGGTACAGTGGGACGACTCTCGTCGCTGCGCGCTCCTACTCACGCAGATTGGCCGATTTTCTTTAATTAATTTCTTACTAATTATTGCGAAGATCGCAAAACAGAGAACTTTCCTTCTTAATTTGAGCCAATCTACTTTCACACTTCGAGATTGCAAAAAGTTATCAGACATCCTGTATATTACTTTCATATATTATACTATATTTTTTAATTGACATTTATTAATGACATGGTCCTTCCTTTTTTGTAAAAGCGTGTTAGCGAAACAACTAATCATATGCATTACTGAACTTCTACTACCTCGAGAATATGTGCAGAATTCGGAAATCAGCAATTCCCTAGGATCTACGTTTGTTAAAAAGTAGTAACTATTATTCTCTTACGTTAAAAACAATTTTAGAACGCAAAAACAATATTGTCAATACTTTCAGCGCATTTCGGAAGATATCCTATGTGTGGTAAGTGAAATGCGTGAATAGAGAAGGAGCTCCATCCTTTTCCTTGCATCTCCACTCTGAAAAAAACTTTATATTTTGTACAATACGAAAATACGATGCATTTGAGGTTATATAACGTAATGTACCAATGTAACCAAAAACCAAATTTTAGTTGTAAATCAAAAATAGGTTTGGGTTAGGTTATATCTGGAAATGAAGTCATAAAGGGGGCGGAATTCATTGCATCCACGTACTTTGCAAGATAAAGTGAAGTTTACTTTATATCTAACCTTGACTTTCATTGAGAGTCGTATAGTGCCAAAAATGTACATTGTACTTGATCATAAATGTTGTGCATCTACTGAGGCTTTGAGATCCAAATCCGGCTGAAAACATTGAATTTTATTCGATCACCATCTTTTTGAAGACAATGATAAATCATCAAGAATATTTTGATAAAAGAGAACTCCTCTAGTTTTGTCGTCGTCTAAAATTGATTGTTTAAAATTGGTTCTAAACTGGTTCCCCATGTATTTGTAGAAACTATAGATACATATCATAGACATGTACAGAAGTTATCACATACTCTGATAAGAAATTATAAATTGAAAAAAAAATATATATATATATTAATATATATATTAATATATAATTATAAGGGTAAGATGGTCAAAAATTAAGTAGTTTACGAGATATTTTAATATGATATAATTTTACAAACTATGAATGAAATTACCATCTTACATTCATAGTATAGATATTCCTATTTTTATGTGCATCTTATTAAGGCTAGGGGAATGGAATAAGTCCAACAATGTAGCAAATAAATCATAGAAACTAGAACTGAACTACAGTTTAAATTACAGTTATGTGTGTCGTAATTGCGCATGCGCATGCACACACACACATGCACTTGCACACATGCTCGAGATATTCTAAACGAGCAATCTCTATTCCTAATAAATTTTAAATAGTACTAATGCAGGCCGCGCGTATTAAACATTCACAGATAATAAAAGAATACATAATCGGATTTGTATAATTATAACGTGCATTTTAAGCTACAAATATATACAATAAAAAGTATGGATGTATTTAATTTAAGATTTTTATATTTATGGGCTTTTATAAAATTATTTTAATATCAAATAAATATTACCATCTTTTTCCTCAAAATTTTACAATTTTTATTCAAAATTTTTATACATTTCTTAATCTTCCAGATTCCATTATTCACGTCTAAAGTATTTAAAGTAGAATATCATATACAGAGTATCCGTCTATAAATGACTCAGAAAATATCTCACATAACTGATTAAAATTACAAGAAAGTTTAATAAAAAAAATTTGCATAGCTTTAGTCTGTAAAAAAATTTTTTTACTCATAACCTTTTCAAATTATAAAAGTCACCATTTAAATGAATATTTATATTTTTCTTTGTATATTTATGTAGTAGGAGTTGATAGAAATTAAATCATATTTAGTAAAAATTTGATATCATGTACCGTTTACGAGATAATCGGTATTTTAAAATAATAATTAAAATAATAATTATTAAAATAATAAATTAGATTCTAAGTATTTTTGAATTTGAGATTTGGGGAAATATTGAAATTAACCTATCTATAAACAACATTTTTAATGAAAAATTAATTAACATATAAATTGCGAAATTTTGCTTATCACGATCGATACTATAATATACTATAAATATACTATAAATAGACGAACACGAATAACGTATTTAAAGAGGGGTTTATAATTAACTCTAGAAAATGATTTTTCGAAACATTAATCATTAATCGAAAAACTTAATCATATATTATTGGTTTCGTAAAAAAATAATCTTTTATTTGGCGATAAAAAAATTTCAAAATTAAAAAAAGAAACGCTTAGTGATGGGGGTATTTTAAAAAATTTTTTAAATTAAAAATTTTTTTTCATTGTAAAGTATTCTTAAAATCATTTAACTATTAATTTGAAATTTTTTTTTTATCTCTTATTATTTCGGAAATATTCGTTTCGAAAGAAAAAAACCGATTTTTTCAAAGAGGTGTTTTATCCCCTAGATATGCGTATGAGCACGTATAAAAAAATACGTGTCCCTTTTGATTAGAAAATAACATATTAAAAGCTCATCAAAATCATCGGAGAGGGGCACTTCCGTGCCTTTCCTTGTAAGAAGTATTATTAAATAGTATTAAATAGTTAATAACTGTTATTGTTAAATATGTATATCAATTTAAAGTAGTTTTGTTCTATCATTTTTGAATAAACTTAAATTTTTATGAAATTATTGTTACGCGCCCGAGTCATTACGGCCCTGCCGTTGTCCGGATCTCGTAGCCAAGAAGAATGTTTACAAACAACGATGGTCAGCTGAGTCGGAAGATAGCTGTCAAGCTATCCGGACGCGTTTTCATTTACGAGCCATTATTGTGTTATTAATCCGTTGTGTTGTTAATTTGTTGTTCGTGTTTGTCCTGTGTTGCTTATTAAAGTTCCTCGTTGTCCTTAAAAGTGTTTATTTATTTAACGCGATCCGCGGCAACCGTTCTCCTTTGTTAGCGCACTTCGATATATCTCGAAGTCCTCGCCCCGGGCATAACATTTTTGGGGCTCGTCCGGGATAGCTTGACAGCTATCTTCCGACTCAGCTGACCATCATTGTTTGTCAACAATATTCTTGATCCGGACAACGGCAGGGCCGTAACGACTCGGGCGCGTAACATTATTATTAACTAATATACTTAATATACTTTCTTTTCTTCATTCTTTTCTCCGGTCTGAACGTTATATATATTAAGTAAAAAATTGAAAAAATATGTAATTACTATTATTTATATTTTTACGTATAAAGTATTTTTTATCCTAGTATTTACATTCTTAATATAGAAAGAAAATTTTTATTTAAAACTATATTGAAATTAATTTTAATTTTTTCTATAACTTATTTAAATAAATGTTGTGTCAAACTTTTTTATAATATAACTAAACGTAAATATGTTTAGAATTATTATTATTATTATTATATAATAATGATAAATATTATTTTTGTGATTAAAAAATATATCTCACATCAGTAGATGTTAATCTGTTTTATAAAAAATTGTTATAAAAGCATATTTTTGATATCGTGTTTGAATTTTAATTAATTTCTACAATAATTTCTAATACAAGTGCATTTTGGGGAGGACTGCAATAAATTTGGAAAATTGAAAATACTTTTTAAAAAATGTGAAAATTATATAATATTTTTTGCGTAGATTAATTTTTTTACTACCTCTTTCTTATTCATTTTTATATTCTCTCTTCTTTTATGCTTGTGAATTTTAATCTGACTCTTTAAGTTATTATTATCTATTATTAAATTTTTTGTGCGATAACTTATTTTTAATTTTAATTTTTTTTAATTTTTCTAATTTCTTTGATTTCTTTTCCTTGTTGGATGATTACATCTAATTTATTTTTCTATCTATATGTATTTTTTCGAGATGAAAATATGTTTTATTCTTTTCTTCAGATATTTGTACTTTTATGATGTTATTGCTAACTTTACTTAATATTTCTTCTTCCTTAATTTTTACTAGAATGTTTTCTCTAATAAATATTTCTTTTATATGTTGATTTTTCTTCTCAAATAATTGAATAATTTTTCTTTTCTAATGAATTTTTCCTCGGATAGAAATTTGTCTTAATATTCTTCTTTTTTCCCGATTTATAGGTTTCTATGTCAGTCCTTTCCATTGAATTTTTATTATTTATTGTGAAATTTTCTTTTACAACGATTTAGTTCTTTATCTTTATTATTTAGTTCTAATCTCCTTTATTTTTTTTTTTTTTACGAACGAATATTGAATCAACGTCCCGATCAGCATTACGAATTATAACTTCAATGTGGCTACACAGAACATTTTCTTTTATAATATTTTCGTATTATTGATGTTTTATTTCCTAAATTGATAAAATCATAAAATTTATTAAGAAATGACACTCGATTCGAAACTGAATCGGTCCAAGAAAAATCATTTGAAATATTAAAACAAAAATATTATGTGAAAAACCAGTGTTACAATATCTTGATTTGTTTGGATCATTCGTTCTAACTATAGACACTTCAGAAATAGCCATAGGAAATACAATACAAGGGAAAGTAAACAAGGATAATCCGATAGCATATACCTCAAGATCGCTCACAGATAACGAATTGAAATAAGACGGAGAGAAAAAAACACTATATATAATATATTATGTTAAGAATTTCCACGTGACCGTACTTGTAAAAGGTTTACTCTAGTCACAGACCGTAAAATTATAATGTGGTTTAAAAATGCATAAAATACAAATATACGAATATACTTTCGTTAGAGATTAAAATTATCGGGATATAATTATAACATAGTATAGAAAAATAGAGAAACTAATATAAACAGAGATGCTTTATCGAAAAAGCCAATAAATCTCGAAGAAATCGATTGTTAAGTAATGAAAGCAAAAATTTTTTAATCCTGAAAATGCAAACATAATTTCTAAAATGTACGAAGCGAGCTTTACCCTATCTTTCGGACACGGATTGGGTTAGGTTATACATTTCGTGAATCCCCCCCCCCAGAGGAGAGGCGGAATCCATTGTATCCACGCATGTACTTTCGATGCAAAGGATAGGTTAGGATGATAATTTTAATCTTTGGAATAACGCATTCCAAAATAGTAGATGAGCTTTTAACGATTTTATTAAAATAAAAAGAAATTTTAAATTGCGTTTTTCTCGTAAATTACTGCTTTTGCGGTACTAATGCATAGAACATAAAAGTTGCGTTTTTAAAAGAGATATAACTTTTATTTGAAACTTTTTCTACTGAAATCAATATTTATTAAGATAATTAAAAAATACATAAAAAAGATATTTTTTCTTCATTTTGACCTTGAAGATGATCTTGTTGCCAATTTTCATTGTCATCAGTGTTCACAATCAGTGTGTCGACATTAGTATGTAAAATTTTAGAACAATCATAGATGTGCATTTTTCGGAAGTTTATCCGATTCTTGATATATAGAAAAAAATAGACTTTGTCAACATGGATCTAGAAATGTTTAGTTTCTGATTTATTAAGGTTTCTTGTGTTAATTATAACACAATCTTTTTAATGATACTATTTCTTCATATCATCTTAGAGTAAATGTTCAAAATGTTCCTCCTGCTTGAATACTAAGTCTTATTGTTTTACGATTTTCGCACTAATAACAGAAATACTCAATATTAAAATAGGACGAATGAGAGAAGCGCTTAGCCACTCGAGCTATACGCGTTGTCCCTCCTCTCGCTGCGCGTCGGCAGACAATGCTTGACACGATGGGCCGTGCTTATTATTGCGAAAATCGTAAAACGGTATAGGACTTTTTTGTCCAGTTTACTACTCTCTACGTCCTCACAAGGTTTATATATAGTGCTCTGGGACACCCTACACATACAGGATGTTTCATTTAACTCTTACACTTCAAATAACTCCGTTATTTTTACATATACAAAAAAATGGTAAAAAAAGAAGTATAAATAAAAGAGGGACATAAGATGATGACAATTATTTGACTTTGGATAGTCTTTTGAAAGTCACATGAAGATCACCTTCAAATTCTTAAGTGGAAACTCCCATTTTTCATTGCATATTCTTGTAGCTTACCTCCAGAGCTTTTCAAAATTATAATAAAGTATTTTTTCATTGAGTACTTTTCGAGTTATGAGGCTTGAAATAATTTCTTAATTTTACATAATAAACCGTAAAATATCTAATAAAATATTCAATTTTTCGATTATCTTATCTCGATACTTTTATGCACAAAAAAATGTGAGGAATCAATTGGTGTAAAAAAACATAGTTATTTTTAAGAAAAAATATGTAATTGTTAATTGCAAATTAACTATAATTAACTTATAATTCTTATAATTATATAATTGTTTTATATATATTGTTTTATATATAATTTATATTTATTGAAGATAATCTTCAAAATCTTCAATTTTCTCGAAAACAAGACTTCATATGAAAAAAAATCTTATTTTGCATTTTATCAACTTTTTGAATTTTTATGAAAAATTATCATCCTTATTTCACTTCATAGTTTTCAATAAAACATATAGCACATAAAATTATAAATAAAATTTTTTATTTTGGATTTTGTCCCAAATTATAGATTGTCTAAAAATCTACAAGTTTATGACATATTCGAAATTTCATTTCTCACTGTTAAGTTTTTGTAATTAATTATATATCCAAATATTAATAGAAAATTTAACAATTAATTAAATTATTAAATCTATATAATAATTAAATTTAGAAATTGCAATAATTAAATAAACAATATATATTTACTATACAATCAATAAAATTTATTATAATTAAGATCAAAATGTTTCCGAACAATATGAATAGAATTTTGATAATAAAAGACAAAGAAGTTTGCATTCAATTGTAATTAATGAAGTATTGCAAGGGCGTAATATGAATGATGCGCAACGTAAGTTTTAAGAAGAACTATATATAATCTGCGATAAAATCGGTGGAATTGATACAGCGGCATAAATACCGCGCGAAAAGGTAACAAAGAACACGCGAGAAGCGCTCCTGGTCTTTTTTGTTGGTGCGATACAATTTAATTCGCTCATCTTTTATTCCGCGCTTCCGCTCATTTGGCATTATCCTGAATCGCGCGAGCGCCGCAACGGGAGCACGAAGTCGTGAAACAATCGCGCGATCGCCCGATTTCGGATATTTATATAATGCCGTTATGTCGGCAATTTACGGATGCGGGACTTTTGACAGCCTCGTTGCGACCTAGTTGTGTATGAAAACTCGTCAAGACGCACGGATGTGTGTGTAACGGGCACGCATTAACATTAGTTACCATAATACTTCCGTAATTCATTCACATTAACACCGGCCAACGAACAAGCATACGATTAAAAGCAGCGCACCGGAAAAATCGCAACAATAAGGACATCAGAAGTGACGCGTAGATTCCGACCGATGATAATCATTTGCGATGGAAATCTGTATAAAGTAAAAATATATTTTACAATTGGCAATAATTGTGAAATGTAATCGCTTTTCCGTCTCGTTTAAATTATTAAAGATATAGAAGTCGAATAAAATAATCAAGAACTTTAAAAATAGCGATGTAATATTAATCATAGTTTTTAGTAATTAAATAATTAAAATTCTTTTGTATTTGCATTTGATGATCTTACAATAATCAGAATTTTCGTACCATTAATAATAATTGTGCGTGTTTGATTTGACCACAAACATAAGTATTAAATTATTTTATAAAAATTATTATAGTATTTATTTAATTATTTTATAAATGATTTTTTGTTTTGTTAATAATTTCAGAGCTTCTTTCGTTTATTTTCTTATATTTTATTTTTTAATTAATATTTAATGCTAAATTTAATATGAACAATGTATATCAAATACTGGCTATAATACTTCTATATATTATAATTAAGAAAGCAATATTGCCATAATTTTGATCGCCTATTATTATTTCAAGATAACAGATTTTTCTAAGATTCTCAAATACTAAGATATATTATGTTTTCTAATTTCTTTATTTTATTTAATCTTAAACAAAATCCTTTTCATAGCACTTCTCCCCTACATGTTTAAATTATATTTACAAAAAATACTTATCCATGCGATACTGCAATTTATTCGGTCGAGGTTGCGAGTTCTTCGAGTTGAATAAAATGCTCGCTCATCAAAATTTCGAGCTCTATGGTCCCGTGCCGTCGATTAACGGCACTCGACGATAAATCACAGTCCGCGGCCTTTTTTTTGCCCTCCGATATTTTCAGCACACCCATCTCGTATGCCGGCGACGCTGACATTATGTCGGTTTTGACGGCGTATAACGCTCTTAACAAGAAGATCGCGTGTTACGCTCGTGTCCCAGAGTCGCTTGACGATCAAGACTCGACTAACGTGCGTGCGTAGACGTGATACAAAGAGCGTCCCGAGAAAGAAAACACCATATCTCATACCTAAATACAATACTTTGTCAGTGGATTTTATAGTTAACTTTGTGTGAATGACATCGTATCAATATAACTCTAATGATTATCGATGATTATGCCAATATGAACGGCACATAATCTTGCAAATCATATTTGCATTACAATCTAACAATAAGCTCGAATTTATACATAATTTCTGCGCATTTTCAATGATCACATAAAATATTATCTATACTATATTAAGATTATATTTATATTTATAATATATTTATAATAATGAAAAAATTATATTTATATTTATAATAATAAAAAAAATAACTTTAATTCAGTCATCATAGTTCATCTCGTTTGTTTCTCGTTTTGAAAACCTGACTAAACTGTTCCACTATTCAATTATTATTTTTTTTAATTGAAATATTTAACTATTTAAGTTTAATAGATTATGTTAGATTTCATATATATTATTTTATTTAAATACTTAAATATATTTTAATAACCTATTTCTGATTTAAAATTAAAATTTGGTTTAAATCAGAGGCTTGGGTTAGGTTATATCTTAAGGAGGATCCCGTAGGGGGGACGGAACTCACTGTGTCCACGTATGTACTTTATAAGATGAAACAAAGTTCGCTCTTAGCGAGAGAGATTAGATGTGAAGATGTGAAAACCAAATTTTAGTTATAAATCAGGAATAAGTTTGGGTTAGGTCATATCTTGTGGAAGTGAAGCTCTCGCATAAGGGGGCGGGACCCACTGTGTCCACGTATGTACTTTGCAAAACGAAACGAAAGTTCACTCTCTATTTAATCTTAATTCTTTTTGAGAGTGAACCTCGCTTTCGTTTTGCAAAGTACATGCGTGGACGCACGCGAGGTTCGTCGTTTTTACAGGAAGGAATATATACCTAACATAATATAACCCAAACCTATTTCTAATTTACAACTAAAATTTGGATTACATTACATAACTCAAATTGCATCATGCTTTCGTATTGTGCACGGAAACTTTTTTTCGGGGTAAGAGTGCAGGGTAAGGGGCAGAGCTCTTCCTCCGCCCACGCATTTGACTTATCATACTTAAATGAATATGGTAGATATTCACTTTGTAAAACGTACATGTGATATTTAAAAATTGCGCATAATTCGTGAAACTTTTTTATTAATAACTTTTTAATAAACAACAAGAGATGGGGTAAAATCTTTTCGAAGATCACTTAGGATCATGACCTTGACAACATATGTCAAGGTCAAAGTCATTGAGAAGTCATGGGTCCTCTTCACTCTTACCCTCGTTTTTATAATAAACTTTTCAAATGTTATTACAATGTCTTATATATAATGTAATAAGATATACACATAACATACATATATAGTAAAAATTATACTTGACTAGAATGTGTGTCTCAATAAAAATGTGTGAAAAAATAATAAATCAAAAGTAAAAAAAATCTATTCCTAACTCCTCTTCAAAGCAGGTTTGTTCCTAAAGAAAAATAAATGCAGTTTTACATAGAATTATCGCAATACGTCATTTTGACATAAAATGTCGTCTCAGGTGTTATCGAGGTGTGATAAGATGCGTTTTAGCATGTCGTGTAATCTTAATTTATCCCCTTTCAGAAGAAGAAGAAGAGAAAGAGTGGTGCACCGGAAGCACGATGACATTTCGCTTCTCGACGGACAATGGCGCGCCGGAGGAAGTAATTCGCCGGAGGACTTAGTCCGCGGCACTGTTTAGACTTGGGGTGTTTACCAGCATGGTGGAGGGCATTGTCTTGACAACTTAGCGGTTATTTTACACGCTGTTAGCTTGGTAAGCTAGTCCACCGAGTTTACCGCTGTTTCTATGCTAATGAGAACCGAAGCCGGCCAGTTAAGACGCTAAGACGATGCCAGGAGACGAGCGAGAATTCTCCACGAGCTTGGAGAGGAAGGAGAAGAACAAGTTCCCCTTCTCATCCTTGAAATCTCAAACGGCTCGACTATAATAACTGAAACTTCGTTCTATTTAAGCGGAACAATTCCTGGCAAAACGAGCTCTCAGACAAGTGCATGTACTTTACACGTTTGCCGGAATTTCGCATGTATTCTGACGCGCCTCGTCTCTTTCAACCCTCTTTTCAGTCTTCCAAATAAAGCCTTTACACTTTATCTTTTATGAGTATAAAGTGAACTAATTCGCGAGCAAATTTTCATGATGGATTGGAATTTATATTAGCATAGATGTGTGATATAAATATGTATACATACACCGAAAAAATTGTATTCTCAACTTAAGAATATGCAACTTATCTTTAGAATATATTCTACTAAAATAGGCGCCAAGAGGATTCTCTTAAATTAAGAGGAAAATCTTCTAAAGAGATATTCTTATTAAATATTCTTAACATACAGAGAAAAATGTTTCTTTGGATCTAATAAATTTTGCTGAAGTCAAATAAATTTAATTATTGATCTAAAAGTTTTTTTTCCGTCTAATTTCAAATATAATCTGTTTAATATTCTGAAACCCAACAAGGAATCCAGATTATTAAATAAATTATTTTAAATTATTTTAAATTATTTTAAATTCAGTTTAATTGAAAACAGTGATGTCAGAAAGAGGATGCGCGGCTCAAATGCACAGAGAACCTGTGTGTGAGCAGCGTCCTCTTTTTCGCACTGCTAGGAAAAAAAAATATATTTTAGATCTTACGTTAATATAAATCCTTTATATACATTTCATGATAAATATTGAATACGAAAAAAGTTAAAAGTGGTTTAGAGGCAAATGAAGAAACATGTGCCATTGCACTGCACTCATGTCGCGCACGCGGAAATCGAGTTGCGGCGCAGAAATCGCAAATTAAGAATATTTATTCATTAAGAAAATTTATTAAAAGGACTTATAAAGTATACATTTCAAGAATACAATTTTTTCGGTGTACATTTGTAAGCATTTTTACTCGACTTTTACCATACATTTCATCAGGGATCAAATATGAATAATAATTTATATTATTATATCCGTGTTTTATTTTTAATTGTTAGCATAAAATGTACGCTACTGTAATATCGAAATAAATAAAAATAAAAATTGAAAAATCTATAAGAATCAAAAACAAATTATAATGTATAATAATATAATCTCACGTAATGTATAATCATAAACTATATCACGTAATGTACTTATTGTTAAATTAAAAAAAAAATACATGTATTTTGCCATTTTGAGTGTACCTATATATTTGCGAGTAAAAGGACGCAGGCAATTTCGGATGACTGAAACTAATGCAGAGAGAGAGAGAGAGAGAGAGAGAGAGAGAGAAAGAGGCTGTTTACCCGTTGTAACTAGTAGCAAAACGAGCGCTTGGGAAATGCGCGCACGTAACTGGTTTACACATATCTAGTTCGTTGCTCGTGCATACCGATATATGTGCCGCATAGGTGCGTGCAGTGATACGCCTATAAAGTAATCTAATACCTACAGGAGCGAGACGAACAATGTCAGGTAACTAAAGCCAGTATCGAGAGTCGGTGCTGCTTACGTGAGCTAACTTCTAGTAAGACAAGCCCTTGGGAAATACTTGCCGGATTCGAGGCGTTACATCAAAGCTCACATTTTGTCTCTGGATGTATCCTGAAATTGAGCTATTTTCGACATGTAGTTGCATTCAGAAATTGCAACTGCATGCACAGAGATAATGGCTCACATAGATATTTTCGATGAAAGAAACTTCCTTCGCTTTTCTTTAGATGAAATAAACCTTTTATAGATATAAATAGTTTCCTGTTTTATTATGACTTTTATTTACCACTTATGCACAAATTGGACTTATCATATTAAAATAGAAGTTAATGACTACTTTTCAATTGGAGCATCATCCTTCTTGATCCATCCTAGTATATTCTAGCATTAATCCATAATAAAACAAAAGATACACGATTTTTGCTTTCATTCAGTACTTTTTGATGTAGGCGCACTAAGTTTTCATTTTTATGTAACTTTAACGCAGTACAATCTACTCTCCGCTTTGTACAATGTAATTCGAGAAGCAAATCGGATTTTACGATCGATCTCGAATGCAGATTCGTATGCCGATTCCTTGGCATTGACTCGCACGATCTCGAGCATTACAGTAATGGTCGTAACCGCCTTAAAAAGCGGTCTCGGGCGCCATCGAGTAGTATAACATGCAAATTGCCGGTTGTTCGATCCAGGAGGGAAACCCTCGGATTCCTCGATTGGCTATTCGAGCACACCGTGCCATTCCGTATATATTTTGCCCGGGCGAGGAACGACGGGCTAGGGGCGGAAGGAGTTACCCGGATGATCCGTGAAACTATAGGAAATTGTACGATCGTGCACCGGGAAATAATCGTAGAATTCAGGGAATCAACCGGCGTGTTCGGACAGATCAAGGTTTCCAGAGAGAGTAACATCGTGCTCGCTCAGTCGATTATCGCCAGCCATGTCAAGAAGCTACATACCTTCCTCTTTTCGTTTCTTCCAGTTGAACTGAGCTATTAAAGGTCAGCAGCAGATTACTGCGTACGTGCACAAAATGCTCGCTTTAAACTTCGAGAATTGCAGAGATTCCAAGATTTTACGAAATTCCAAAAAAATTATAGATTTTGTCAAATTTAAAATAAAAAGTTTGTTAATTATTTAGAAATAATAATACTTAATGATATTTATATGTTTTTAAATAACATATTATGTGATTGACAATTTTGTTTTTTTTTTCTAATGATTTACTGATATTTATCAAATAATCATCTCAATTTTTCACTTTAAACAATTTTTTTATAATAATCATTAGAGTTACTGTTGGAAGATATATTACATATTATTTAATTTTATCCGAATAAAGAGTTTTAAACATATAGACTGAAATAACACATTATGTAATTGACAATTTTGTTTTTTTTTTCTAATGATTTACTGATATTTATCAAATAATCATCTCAATTTTTCACTTTAAACAATTTTTTTATAATAATCATTAGAGTTACTGTTGGAAAATATATTACATATTATTTAATTTTATCCGAATAAAGAGTTTTAAACATAGACTGAAATATAAAATTGTTAAGCTGAATTGTGCTCGCGAATGCGACGAACTTGTCAACGAGTTACGGCACCAGTATCAGGCGGAAGTGCGTGTTCCCCACAGGATCAATGGATTTGCGGGTGAAGAATAAAGGGTCGCGAATAAGACAGAAAATAGAGAGAGAGAAAGAGAGGGAAAGAGAGAGAGACAGAAAGAGCGAGAGAGAGAGAGAAAGAGAGAAAATAGTGGCGGATGCGAGACAAAGAGGAAGAGAGCAGGCTCACAAAATGGGAGTAGATTTATCATGATGATAACTGAACTGTGGTCGGAGACCCAAGAAAAATAACGAAAATTTAGCCGCAGGCCGGGCACAAAGCGATTAAGTCCATTATACAGTTTTATCAGCATGAGAAAGATCTAATAGCGGCACCTCCGTCCCCACCATCATTCGCTCCCCTCGTTCGGACTAATTCTCGCCCCATAAGGCAACACCCTCTTCATACATGTACATGCATGGAACCCCTTCGATGTGTCATATGTATCGCTTGTATTCACATGTCTTTCTATGTCGAACGTTTCGTAATGCACGATGAAAAAGAAAAAAGAGGGGTGAAAGAGAGAGAGAGAGAGAGAGAGAGAGAGAGAGAGAGCATATGGATGTGTGAACAAAATGCATTGGCGTATAGTTTTGAGATAACGTAATTTTTTTTTTTTTCATCAAAGTACAATATATTATTTTATTTTATTCATCTTAATATTACAAATTTTCTATGAAATCTTTGAAATTTTAATAATTATTTACTCATCATACTTTCTACGTACGTATATATTTTATTATTTTTATAAAAACTTTGGCACAAGTATGTTTACATTATTAAATTTTTTATTTATATCATACAAAAAAATGTATATACATAAAATAATATATATGTATTAGTATTAAAAAGATTATATATAAAAAGATGGTTATATTATTTATACAATTATTTAACATTTTAAGAATTAAATAATAATTTTTAAAAAATCGAACACACACACACACACACACACACACATATATATATATATATATATATATATATATATATAAAATATAATTTCATTTTAATTCTTTCAGATTCGAATGAGAATTATCTAGTCGATATTTTAACGTGGAAAGAATTTAAAAATTAAGGAACATTTAATCTCATAATAATACGCTAATAATACGCTTATGTAGAACAATCAACACGAAGGAACACGATATATGTATTAGTATATGTAACGGACGGGACATGCGGTATATCTAACGAAGCCTGCAACCCTCAGCGATCGAAGCACCTGCAGGAAATCACAACCCTCGAATGCAAATATTATCTTAATTGCTATAGAAAACTGCCGCCATTACGTTAGCGTGGAAACATTTTTTTCTACCATCTACCCTTCTAACAAGTACAACAACGTGCGCTGTGAAATGGGGATGAGAAATACTACGACTCTTAAGAATTTGATTTCAATCAATTTCTCAACATGGGACTTGTGCAATTTAAAAAATAATAAATTCTGTTATGAACAGTTTGATTGCCCGAATATAACGTTTGATTAATAAGCGATGTGAAAACAAATCAATATTAAAACTTATAGTCCTTGTAAACAAATATTCTTTTCTCCATATCTATATATACATATAATTATATGACTTTTGATAAAGAATATAATTGTCACTTATATCAAAGCTAAGTTAATGAAATTATAAATATAAATGTAAATATTAAAAATAATGAAATTATTTTAATATTTATATATATATTTATATTATTTTATATATTAAGTTTTTTGACGGAAATGAAATCTCCAAAATCTAAAAAAAATTAATATATAAATTGTTTTCCACGTGCATATAAGCATTTTACTTATTCATTCGTTAGAATTCTTCAAAGAGTGATAAAGTTGCTGTCTGTGAAACTGAAGACGTAATGTCGCAAAGTGCTCTTTACCTGGGTTTCAAGGCACTTGCTCGCTATCAATGCAAATTGTCCGTAATGGAGGCTCTTAGACGAAATCCGATCTTCTCGAGAATGGATAATTTGCGAGTGTCACCGTTCACGGTAACTATCGCAAATCGCGCTGCACCGAATTGAGAGAGATGCTTAATTCTTAGACAAAATAGCTTGGGGATTGACACTAACTATATTGAAAATAAATAGAAATAAATAAAAGTATTAACTTTGCAAATATGTATAACTTTTAAATTTTACAAACAATTTACAAAAATTTTTAATTCGTTTTTAATTTTAAAAAATTTATTAATTTTTCGTGCCACTTAATATCTGTTTTTATTTGTATTATTTTTTACTTTTTGGAATTATTTTAATATTTAAAAACATGTGTAAAATATTCTACAACTTTTACAATTCTTATTAATTGTCAACATTAAATACAACTAAATTATAAATTAAATTAAATTAAAAATTTCTAATATTGAATATTATTGATTTTTCTACATTTATTGTATATCACACACACACACACAAAATTTAATAAAAAATTTCATTGCAATATTTACATTATTTCGTTAATTATTGATTATAACGCACTATATTTTAACGTTTATTAATATTTGAAAATGTAGATATAATATTAACAAGTCCATTTCATCAATCACGACGGCGAATTGCCGATTTAGAAATGCACTTTGAGCAACATCCGCTTTGGAAGTATATACTTCCTATAGTCTATCCTTTTTATATATAGGGCTTAATTAATTTCTCATGCACGCCTTCATAGAAACTCAGCTGTGTTGTGCAATTCCGTGTGTAATGAGTTGACGCAAAAGATATTAACAAATCGACTAGCTATGCATCTCTTAATTGGCCATTGACTTTCCATCTGATAGCTTATTATTCGTTAAATTGGTTATTACAAGCTGTTATACAATCAAATTACGAAATGCAACTTATTATCTTCTATAACTTAGCTGTATGTATTTACAAATCTGCATTATAAATTAATAATATTCAAAACTTTCTATTTTTGTGTACATATACATTTCGAGCACGCCTAAAACTTTTTACGAGCTTTTTTCTTTTATATATGTATGTATATATTACTAAATAAAATATCATATATTTTTTATCGGAGAAAACAATATAAGAGTTCTTATTTAACCGATTATATACGATTATATTAGGATAAATGCGTGCATATTTTTAATAATGCTTGCGATGTGGAAACATTATTTAGTTAAGTAAAAAGCGTACACACACAAGAAGATTTACGATAATGTGTAATTTTTAGAATTGGGCGTTTACCTGTAAACTATAATACGCTTCTACAACGTAAATTATGTTTAATATGTCATCTATATCATGAATAATCAATCAAATATAGCTATCAAAGATGTTTCATTTATGTTATAAATGATTTATACATAATAATATCATTTTAATATTTTATTTTGCCACGAAAAATTAACAAAGAATTCACTGAACTAAATTTCATATTCTTAAAAGGGAAAATAAATATTACATATTATTATATTATATAAAAATTATATTATATTAATATTGTTTTATAATATAATTAATATTTTTGTTGCATTTTGATATTTAATTTATAACTGTTTATATATTACACATGTAAACTATTCTTTATGTTTACAATTGGTTACTTGTTTATATGAAAAAAATCACATAAAAATGGTCTCGACAATATGTAAATAATTCATACAAATATAATTTTAGGGCACAACTCTAGTGTAATCTCTTTATTTCGGGCGTTAAGACTTCTCAACTAATTTTCGAAAGAACACATAGTTTCTCTTTTGTACGCCAAATTTTCGTCGTCGCGTCCATGAGAACGCGTTACGATCTTAATGAGCACTTAGCATAACAAACGCAAGATCGAATCGGGTTGCTAAGCAGAGCAGCACACGCACCGACGATGAGCAAGAATACGCGTAAGCGTATCAGATGAGCTTTGCCATAAGGCGAACTAGACGATCGTCCCGAATCTCGTAAATGCAACGGTTTCGTATGTGCATATAAGTCGGTTATAGCTGATCAATGATCTATATATATATCTATACAAATCTAACAAATATAAAAATCTTGAGAATTCTTATGATTTCTAACGCGTGAAAGATCATGATTGCTTTATCATTGCTTAAAAAATATCGGTAATTATTAACAAATCTAATTTCTGTCGTAATAAGTTTAACCATATTCTATTAAAATCTAGATTTTTTTGGACAAAATGTAAGTGGTATAAAATATTATTTTTAATATCAAGATATATGTTTTTGAACATGTATGCGTAAATCTCTTCTGCTATTCAAAAATATTTAAAGAACAGAATATTTCTGGCATCACAAATTCAAATGTTCTAAAAAAAATGCTCTGAAAAAATGCTTTTTCAGGTATTTTTGTTCAAAATTTTAAATAAAGAAAATATTTTAAACATTTTTTGAAATGCAACTTTCTAAAATAAGTTTTTTTTATTATATGCATTTTTCGTTTTTGTACGAAGAAAAAATACAGAGCCTATTAAATTTTAAATGTTAGATTTATAAACGTACTAAAAGGAAAATTTCATAAGCTAAATAACTTTCATAAGCTGAATATTTTTCACTTGCATAACATTTTCATTATTTTTTCACTAAAAATTATAGCGAAAAATATGTGCATACTCGATATTTTATTAAGATTTTGAATATATAAGCAGATAGATATATATATTATATATTATATATATTATATATATATTTATAATATATTTGGAACACATATATAATTTGTTTTTCATACTTGGCTTGCTGGTACAATACAAAAGCAGATTATCAAAGAATTTTTTAAAAAAGTCTCCTGAGTTTCAATAAAATTCCCTAATTTTTCTAGGTACAAAAACTCCTTTAAAGAATTCCAGGTTTTCTAGGAAATAAATACTCTGTATATATACATCAAAGTATTTGAAACGGGGATGATGTGAAAAAGCAATCATTAAAAGCTGCCTTGCGCCGCAATGCGCATGCGAGCACCTCTCGACTTATAGAAGTTTAGCCGTTAACTTAACCGGCGTTTACCTTAATCTAAGATCAGCTACGCGGCCCAAGCCGTGCTTCGCGCGATATAATATATGGCGTATGAATATGCATTGGACACGGTACGAAGTCTTCGCCGCGTGCGTTTGCCGAGTATACATATGTACGCCCCACGTTGACGTGTTTGCCCACGCTCACTTTGCTGGTACACATGAACGATATGCTTTACGCAGTGCATGTTACACTAGTATTTATTTGTATATGTATGTATGTATGTGTGTGTGTGTGTGTGTGTGTGTGTGTGTGTGTGTGTGTGTGTGTGTGTGTGTGTTATGTGTGTCGTGCGTGATACAGTTGTGGATCGGTGTGTGCGCACCTGTCTCTCAGTGTGCAAGAAGCTCGATGTGTGATTATTATTTCGGCTTTAGTTTACAACGTAATAATTCCAACATTCTGCAAAAAGCATTTATAGGAAGGAAATCTTGCGAGGAAAAATGTGCAAATATGCGTGTGATGTCATTAATCATTCGGCTTTCAGTGCTTGTTGCACGATAATCATACACATTGTTATCTGAAGCGTCGCTATCAGACAGTTTGCGCTAAAGTATTATTCATATACAATTCTGTATTATTAGGAATCGTTGAAAAATTTTTTATATTTTGTTTCCTATATCGCGAAAATCCTATTAAATTCTTGTAGAAATCAAAATTTCTAAAACTCCAAAAGGAAGTTGTTCAATTGATAATCGTCTCATATATAATTATCTCATAGGAATTTTCTTTCTTCTATAAAATCTACTTTTTTACTCAGTTTTTGGCAATACTCCAATAATTTTGGTAATACGCTAATAGAAAATACTTTCTGTAGATATTTTGAATATATCAAGATTAATGATAAAGACAAACAATTGTCATTTTATCATTTTATTATAATGGTTGTTATTTATTTTATTTATTTTTAAGTTAACATAGAAAATAATATTATAGAGTAAAAATTTAAATAAAACAAAAATTAATTAAATTATTTTGATTTTGATAATGTTATATAATTAGCATCATATTTAATAATAATTGCGCAGATAAAGTTAAATATTTTGTAGAGAAAGAATGGAATAAAGCATAAAGGCATCTGCTGTGTATTTTTGACCAGAAATGCACTTAAAGGAAGTTAAATATAAATCTTTTTCCAATATCTATTACTAATGGACATATTTATTTGAAAAAATAAAAATTTGCGCATATATATATTGTTTAAAAAAAAAGTTTTTAAGTTTATTATATAATTAAATTTATCAATTTCTGAAAACACGTAAGTTATTTGAAATTTTTCACACAATATATATTTTGAAATAAATAAATAAATATATATATATATATATATATATATATATATTAATATCATTATTAATAATATGGGAAATAAAAAAATCGACAGAAAAAAAATTTATAAAATATATATTGTGTGAAAAATTTCAAATAACCTACGTGTTTTCAGAAATTGATAAATTTAATTATAATAAACTTAAAAACTTTTTTTTTAAACAATATATATATGCACAAATTCTAAAACATAATTAAATAATTATTAATAATAAATTAATAATAAGCTATTATGCTTTAGGATCTAGGACCTGTTGCTTTGTATTATGCTGCAAAGAAATAGCTCATTGGAATAAAAAATAATTGTTATTATAAATCGTATTGCTATAAAGTTAGAATCGTATTTAAATTTTCCTCGCAATTAGTTTACTAGATATTATTCGATAAAAAAACAATGCGATTCGATATGAGAAAATAATGAGTGTTTCGTTGGTTAGCGAACGCGAGAATAAAGTGCGTCACTTTTGTGGATGTGTGTGGAAGTAATTTGTGAGTAGCGGATGTGATACAATGTGTGGACGTTGGGCAAGTGGAAGGTGTATTCTTATCTGGGTGAATTTTACGAGCGTTTTAAAGGATCGTTAATTTCAGAACTTATATCGTATTCGCCTCGAGCGACCGTTTCTAACAGCTGCTGGAAACGAATTGTAACGAAAGTTGAGCATCGATGTTAGCGCTGCCACGTTAAATTAGCGACTCTCTAATCATCGAAGCGAATTTATGGTTTAGATTATTGGTCGGTTAAAGATCAATGACAAATAAATTTATTTACGTAATGTAATTGTGTATGTTTTATGCAACATCTGTCAGGTTCTGATTGTTTACTTGACATGAAGGATACTTCACCAAATATTTTATCATTTTGACGAAATCAAACGTTTGGGAAAAATTGATTTTAATTTTAGATACATTTAATATTATTATAATTAAAACCATTTTGCTGGTATTTGAAAAACATTTCATTATAAATTTCAATTTCGGGAATGTATAACTAATGAAATAATTCATTAAACAAGCTGTAAATAATATATTATTTTCTTTTGTAGAAAAAGGAGAAGAGATACTCTGTAAAAAATTCATAAAACTTTGATAAAAGAGACAGTGGAGATAAGATTATGTATATGCAGATTATGGAAAAATGTTACCTGAATACGTTGAGCTTAAGTTTATACATTGTTTCAAAGTGACTGAAAAATGTCATCCAACCGGAGCGTCTGGGATTTATGAGGCTTAATTGACACGTTGATGGGAGCAGTTTTAACGCTCTTAACTTTTCACTTCGTCTTTCTGACCCGGTCGCGAGACTCAAGTAAATCGCATCTTCATGTAAATTTAATGACGTACACGTGGATGTTACTTGTTAGGTATTAGCGCGATACATCCATATTAATCTTTTCAGACAGCTTTCCGCGTTGAAAAGTTCAAAGTGTCTAGAAATTTTCCTCAAGATTTCCAACATTTACTAATAGGTCAGAGTAGCATACTTTATTAGTTTTTCATTTTTCAACAAAATTATATTTATATGTGTGTCCTCTCTCTCTGCATAATTAAGAATTGCGTATATCCGACATATTAATATTTACAGTTGTGATACGTTATATTAATTGTGATTCCTTCACATTCAAGATCACTATAAAATACTAGCATAAAGGTTTTACTTTACCTTGGTTTTACTTTACCTTACATGTTCATGAGCTTATATCAAGAATATTTAAGCATTATAAAATATGAATATAACAATATAAATGACGTTTCCTGGTAATTAACGTCGAGTTTTTTTTTTATATATTCAAGTTGCATTCGCAACTTTCTATGAAGATTTCAGTAAGCTAATTACCAAGCGATAAGTATGTTCTTTAACGATGCTAACTTTTCATTTCGTTACCTCGCGAATGCGACACTCGTCACTAATTCTCATGTTTAATTAATGAGATGTATGTAGATACGAATGCATCGTCTTTCAGGCGCACCCATGCAATACGAACACGCATGTTCGGCATATCCGAAGGAGCAATGCCTGTAAAGATGCGTGTAAAACGAAGGATAAAAAATTATTCACACACATTCTGACCGAGTCACCGACTTTCGTGTCGAGTCACGCTTCGATGAGCATATTATAGGCTCCGTTAATTTTTTCCACAAAAATAGCTATTCCGCAAATCGATTCTTCAGAATAAAGAAAGAGAGACAGAGAGAGAGAGAGAGAGAGAGAGAGAGAGAGAGAGAGAGAAACCATAAGTCTATATAAATTTCTAAACTTTTGGATGCGTTATCATATATTTTATCACATATTATATAATTATTATACAAATATATACTATAAAAATTAAGTTACATTCTGCTACTCAACTATAAAACTTATATTGCAAAATGTTTAATAATCTGGTATTTAAATTTATAGTACATCATATAGGAACAACATATGTAAGCACAGTCTTCTATAATTAAATGATGTCATCACACACATTCTTAATTTCTATACTTTTATTATTTTTGTATTTGTATGTGCGTACCAACTCGTCATATCTAATTCTTTATTTCGATTCGATTTTGCTAATATCAGAATAATTGTTCGTTTCAATGTACTATCAGAAATTACATTTGTATTATAGGCAGTTTTTTCTAAACTTAATACTTCTGAAAAACTTTTGTATTGTAATTTTACATATTTTCGCCAAAATAGTTTTTTGTTAATATTTAGGAGAATTGAAAAGATATAATTCAGACCGTTTCGAATAAAGCAAATAGCTCTTTTTTTATTTTCAATCTATTAGTTTTTAATTGAGCCAATTTAACTGAAAAAAGATAATTTTAGGTTTGCTAATAATTATTTATTATATAAAAACGTAATGTTATTTCTTTAATGTAAATTCCTTTATTTGTTCATAAGCATAAGATTGTAAACACTTAAAGTAAAACTCTTTAAGATAAACTGCTCTTTAAGAATCACAGCGATATTGTTTTTTATATCGATATTTTTTTATAGATTTAAAATAGTTATTGTATATGTCATGCAAATTTATTCAAATCAATTACATGTTATGCTATCAATTACAATGATTATCATTTATGAATCATAAAAATTTTACAATACTTATTATAAAAGTAGTTATCATTTCTCATTAGATAATAATTGTTACTATCAGGTTTAACCATTCAAAAATATTCTAATGTCACAATTATTCTGATTGACCCTATCATGACACAATTTAACGCTCAACGTCACTCTGCGACGACATTGGTAACACAGGCAAGTTAATCAACGCGTTTCTTTGATATGCTTAACGAGCCTCTTCTTGAGTCTCGACGACAGGGGAGGAAAGAAAAAGTTCACGTAGCAAAAAACTCACTCGCTCGCTCGCTTGCTCGCCCAGACTTCCAAGCTCTGCTCGTCGCTTCGTCTCCTGAATTCGTAAATTTGCGGAGTAACTTCGTCGGAGCTGGAACCACCCTTCTCCGTTTCGATGGCACTTCACCCCTTCCAGATGGTCTCGCCGGACCTTCTGTCCCCCCTTCCCCTCTTATTCTGCACGCTCCGCGATGATCCATCGCTGTTCCATCTCTCGAAGAGAGCTCTCGGAGGAGAGCAAACTGGAAGTGGGAGTATCATCGCCCGCTCCACCCTTCGCTCTTGCTCTATCCTTCCTTCTACTTTATCCAATCTCCCACCGTTGCTCCCACCATCGTCGTCTTTCGCGCGAGGAACCTGGACACCCCCTATTCCCCTTCACCCACCCGGACTATAATGAAAGATATTAACTACAATTTTATATCGAATTACCGCTGAAACACATTTCAAATTACTTGGGCGTAGCCGAGCCACGTAACGGAGGCGCCGTGGTTGCTTTAGTTGGGATTGGCGGGATGCTTAACGGCGACATGCAGGATTGGCCCGGATTGATCGGTGGTGGGGTGATTACGGGGCGTGCCAGACTGGCGATATGGCCGCCCAGGAATGAGCAGAGGTGCCCGTCGTCCTCAGTACAGACAGACCAGTCGTGGCAATTCGATGCACACGCACGCACGCACGCACACCTCGCGTCAGGACTACGTTTCCATTTGAAACAGACCGATCGGAGCGGTTCTTCTTCCACCAAAGTGTCACTCGCGCAACAGATTGATCTCTATATCGAAATTGCACGTTCGCGAAGCTGAACCGCGAAATTGCTATTGATCGATCAATCAAATTGCTTCTTAATAAGCTTTGTATATAGTTCGTCATAAATTGATCCAGAAATTAAAGCAGACTAATAGAAATCTTTGTCAAAATTTGACTCGAATAATCGAAATGATTTAACGCGACAACCAAGTGACAGTGCGACTTAAAAAAAAACAGTGTAAATAGGCTGACGATATATTGACAATTCAAAATTAGTAAAACGCTAATAAAAATCTCGTCGCGAAAGTGATCAATTATGCAACGTGTGACGGGCAATCGCAATAAGCCTATTTAAAGACAAACTTTTGGAACAAACACGAATCGAAACGGACCAATCGAGTGAATGATTATTGAACTGATAGTGAGTTGATAAATGTGATTACTTGTGGTCGTTTATGCGACATGTAATTGTGATAGGATAAAGGTGGAGGTGCGTGCCAATGTCTGGGAATTCTTCCTTAAAACTTTCGTCACATCGTTTTATTGAACGACCAATCAGCAAAAAATATAAGTTTTCAAGATTATTTGTTCAAACTCAAAGTCTTCAAACTCATTTCAACGAATAATTCATCAATTTACCATCGCATATTTGTGCAAAAGTGAGAGGGACGGAATCTTATATAAAAATAATTACTAATTAAAGGTGCAAAAAGAAAAGGAAAAAAAGGAAAGCGGAAGTGGTCGGCGGCTTCGCTCTTACGCGCGGCAATTATGTTAAGTGGCCAATTAGCAATTAACCGGGGAGCCGAGCCGAGCGGCCCCTTAATTGCTTGGGAAGAAGGTGGAGCGACCGAGTAAACGGGAGGAAGTGCAAGGTGTACACGCATCTCGACGCGAATATCGGTTTCACGTACCATTTATGCCAGATTTTCCCGGGATGATTTTCGCTAGTCGATTCTCTAAATTGTAAATTTAAACGTTTGCGCGATTTAAAGGTTCCAATGCCTTTGTAAATTGAATGAACCTTTGAAATCTGGTTTATTAAAACGATAAGCGTATTCATGTCCTGGACACGAACGAGCGAAGTTTCTTGACATTATCAACGAAAACTCAACATAGTGGATTCAAGATAAACGTCAAGAATGTTAGGCAACAACGTATTCGTTGCACATGTAGAAGAGGAAAAGTGATCCAGAAATCGAGTCTATCTGGAATTACAGTGAAGTGAAATTGAATTAGTAAGGGCACGATCTTTTTGGCGTAGACTACGTCGTCATCGTCGGCAAGATTCTGTCTCCCAGGTACCGGGCAAGTCCTGGGGTGGCGACAGAGGCACCTACAGGTGCCCGTAGCCCGAAGGAACCACCTGCGTCTAGCGTGATGACGGTCCATCACCAGCAGAACCACCACGTGGCCGCTCTCAGTGGCGTTGCCGTGGCCAATAACGGCCTGAATCTTAGTAGGATGTCTGGCCTGGAGGCGCATCGGCTGGAAAACATGGTCGATCGAAACGGCATTGGCATCGAACGTCTCTCCAATGGACTGGACTCGCGCAATAATAATCTAAACAACAATAATAACAATCTAAACAACAACGATAACAATAACGGGTTGGAAAGAGGCGACGCCTCGACAACGATGCCACAAAGATCGAGATTTATGATCACTGACATTCTGGGCGGCGCGTCCAGCAAGATGCATCAGTCCGGTCTGCCTAGCCAGGAGCCACCCGGAAGTCCACCCTCGACTCCGCGAGATCTCAGTGTCAGGCATCAGTCCAGAACGTCCTTGAGCACCAGTAATCTAGATGAGGACAGCGACGCTAGCCATCACGACGGTGCTTCCGTTACGTCCAATGGTAAATCACAGTTTATTACATGCACTGAAAAAAAGGCTTGGTTATAATAATCCAAACTTGATAAATGTTACCCACCGCTGTGGTGAAATAGTTTCAACTAAACGTATAGGTGATTAAGACGAAATTATTTAATTATTTTTAATATTTAGTGAACTCAATTAAACGTAAAATATTTATAACTATTTTTGGAAAATGTTTATAACTATTACTAAATATTTTGTTATTATTATCATACTTGATGATAAAAACTAAATATTTCAAAAAATGCATTACTAAATGCATCTCATAGATTTACCCAGAATTTTTTTTTCAGTGTGCTTTCAAAACTGCTCGTCGTTTGCTACAACTAATATAAAGCTACAACAATATCGGTATATATGGCCTTTTCTAACGATATTTACATATCAGTAATAGAATCTTTTAAGCAGAAAAAAAGATGATATTTTCGATACAGTTATATCAGAAACGTGTTGGCTAAATTCTTGAAAAATAGTCATAGAGTCATAAAAGAAATAAAGTACAATACACAAGCCAATTGATTCAAGTTGCGTATTTTTGTAACGCATTTTAGATAAAATTTAACACGTCCAACAATTACTTTAGGAGATTTTCTATTAAGCATTAGTTATTTAGTTTTATTTCTGATTCTTTACTGAATTTTTTACATTTCTCACAAAATTAAACTTTGCATGTCTATCCAATAGTTTGATAAACTTAATTTTCTTTTCTCATAGATAATGGAAAAATAGTAAAAATATTACAATGATTTTCAACCTCTAAAATAATTATTTGGATAGTTTAAATATTAGTTTGATTGAAGGAGACGCTCAAATGAATCAAGAGATGCTCTTTTACGAAAATAAAAATATGCGAACATTGTGTTTTGAAATTTCATCTATTTGTCTGATCGCTTGCGTGGACTTTTACGAAAGTATCAAGGATATTTACGGGGTACATGGTCCTTCTCGCGACCGGATGTCCTAATCGGTGAGATCACGTCGACCGTCGCTGATTGTGATTGTATAGAGTGCCTCTCTTTCGAGAATCAGATACATCTTTCTCTGCGTAGAAAGGTAAACGTTTCTCTTTTTCTCTCTCTCTTTCTCATCTCAAGTTGTTGGGTCTATTCGATCGACAACGTTTAGGAATTCTAATGGTTCTAAATTGGAGCTCGGCATTTTCGAAAGCTTTAATTATGTTACCCTCATTTGCTTCATTCATCTTTTCTACCTGTGCCGTTGTATCCTCCAGCTGAACAAGTGCTAAGTCGTCATTAACTTCTCTAATCGGATGACGCCGAATTTCGTAAGATGTCGAGAATACTCGTATTATGCAGAAATTCGTACATACATGATAAAAATGCAATGAAACGAATAAAACTGATTCTTTATCATGGATCAATTACATTATTAATTCCTCGAAGAAAGTAAATATGCAAATTATTAGCCTTACGATATACGTAAAACTAAACACAAATATAACAATTGCCTGGAAAATGAAACTTGAATGAAACAAAAACTTGCTACTCGATTTTTATTACGTTCACATTTCAACAACAAAAATGTTGCGTTACTACGAATCAAGTAGCCATCATAAAAGTCGTATTTATCCGACGAAGATGCTATTAAGATGACTTATACCAAGCGTATCACAATCTCTGTTAATTCACAGTTTCTCTTGCAAATCCGTCCTTCTTTTCGCCCGAAATGGTTGTTTTTAAATGCGAAGCCGCTGGCTACAACGGCTGTTTGTTTCGTAATTGGCTTATTTCTTCAAAGAAGCGCATTATCAACAATTATGCGGATGATGGCAATGTGATTAGAAGCGGTGATACTAATACTGCTTCTCGCTCTCGGTGCTAAATTTGATGCTGCTTCGTTGCAAATACGAAAACAAGCCGTTTCGGTCGCGAAGACGCCAATTTTTCCACGACATTGACTCGTCGCGACGGCTCGCACCTTGCGCCGCATCGCTATTTATAACGCCCCTTAAGTGTTTCACGAACAAGACCAATGACCAAAGCCCCGGCGCAACGACAGTGTGGCGTTTGAAAATCTCAAGTCACGTCATGGTAATCGATAATCGTCGTCCTTGTCTCGGCTACGGTGACACGAGAAATAAAAAAAAGTGCCTGCGCGTGCGATAAAGAGACATAGTATGCTGAGCTAAAATCGACACGATCGCATATTTTATTACATTTTCGTTATAAACTTGAACTAAATATGCAATAACTTGTAAAAAATATCAAGTAAAAAGATGTTATAAATAAAATTTAAAAATATATATATATATTTCAAAATTTTATTTATAACTTACCTTTAGATTATTGTTTGAATTACAGTTTGGAAAGTAGCATTCCATATTTATAAGATACTATTAACACTACATATTTTTTTGTAAAATATCTATATTAATATTGTTATTTTATTTATTTTAATTTTTTAAATATAATTCACATACAAATAACTTTTTATATAAGCTCCACATTGATATGTTTATCAACATATTATTAGCACATTATATTTAATCATACTTACAGATGTGAAGAATATATATCGGTAAAAGGTATTTTTATGATATCGATAAGAAAAAAATTAAAAACAAGATATTCAAGCATTTCAAAAATCACATAAAATTCATTAAAAAGTCAATTATTATAGTGTGCTATACATATATTAAATGTTTAAATGTTTACATGCTCAAAATGCACCTTTCATTTGTATACACATATTAGCTCTGCAAGTAAGATTTTCTTGTGCTCGTTGGAGCATTTCCAATGTGACAGTTGCCATTGCACAATGAAGTTGTTCCTCCAAATCTCTTCTAATGTTTCTATAGGATTTCGATAAATAAAGATAAAATAGCATACACGCTCAAACGTCACACATGCCGTGCGCGCGCCGCCCCTGATTGAAGCATAATCTAAGATAATATCACATAAATCATAAGACGCTTATTCGTTAGCTTAAAGTTGCTCTCACTTAAAAAGTAATACTCAGACGCAATTTTGCCAGAGGGAAAAGTTGTTTGTTTTGATATGAACAATCGCACTGTGGAGTCCGTATCCGCGAATTCTGAAACACCCTGTATACTCATTATATTATACATTATATTTTACAAGTTTGCCCCATTTTCAAACAATGAAACGATTTCGTAAAATTCCTTACATTGCAATCGAGAGTCAATTCCTTATAGATAAACGGAGCTCTAATTCACATCGCGAGTTATATTAAGGCAGAGATATTTTGTAAAAGTTTGTAACGCTTCTAATTAAAAAAAGCGCGAGGACAAATGATATTAAAATTTTTTTTTCATTTAAGCTAATAACATTCATTACTGGTGTTATCAGACAATGGCTGACGCGCGCGACCATAAGCGTAAATGGTAGCCACCTTCCGTAGTACGCCATCCATGCAGCGGAAGATCGCGGAATTATTAATGAAGGACAATTAGGAGGAGTAACGCCGATGTAATTGCCGCGCCGCACGCTTTCACGTAGATTGGCCCAGGCGATTTTTTTCTTTTTTTTTTTACAGAGGGACGTTCATTCCAATTTCCCGTCTAGATTATTACATTCCGCTATCATCGTAGCCAGCAGCAGAGCGTCACGGTACAAATACGATCGATTCTTCACGCGGCGTTGATTAGAAAATTATTAACGTCGGACTAACAGCTAGATGTAATTGTCGACGGATTTACGCATCAATCATATACGCAGTTGATCGCTCGTTAGCTGTTTACTTCTCGCTGAGATCTCGAACCCCTAATTATCGTATCCCCAAGTATGTCCTTATGAAAATTATACCGGGTGTTGATGAGCGAGGAAATATTAGCGCAATAAGGGCAATTTAATGTAGTGACGCCATTCTAATCACAGAGCGGAACACATATATGTGCGTATAAAGAAAGATATTTTAAATTCAATTTTATTTTTACATTTGTGTGTGTGTGTGTGTGTGTATTATATATACACGTGTGCCTTACAATATCACGATAAAATTAGAATTTCTTTTGATTGTTTTCTTTAATCACGTATATAATTGATTTTTTCTACGCATTATTATTTATTTACAGCATAGGACTCAAAACTTGAATTAAAAATGTGGATTAAAAACTTATGTGACAGTTGTATATATTACTACTTAACATCAATTAATTTTTTTATGAGTCAAGAGAGAAAATAAGGTTGTAAGAAAGAAATTTCTTAATCCGATAAGTTTCTCCAAATTTAACAGAATCTGAAATTCCAATCATTTCAGAAAAAATATTAAAATTATGAATAAAAATATTAAAATTATGAATAAAAATATTAAAATTATGAATAAAAATATTAAAATTATGAATAAAAATATTAAAATTATGAATAAAAATATTGAATATAAAATTATGAATTTATATATTTATATCATTGCTTATATATTTCTGTGTATGTGTATGTGTGTTGAATTCAAAATTAAACATGTACATATGTTTGAAACACAATTGATGGGAATTTACCTGTAAATTATAATAGTCTGCACACACATAAACAATGTAAACTATGTTTACATGTCATTTATAACGATAATGAGTAATCAATGAAATATGGCTTATCGAAGATATTTCGTTTACGTTGTAGATGGTGTAAATATACGAATAAACAAATTTTAATACCTTATTTTGTCACAAAAAATCAATAAATTTCAACGATTCAACGAACTGGATTTCATATTGATAAAAAAATAAATATTATATAAAACATTAATACTAGTTTATAATATAGTTATTGTCTTTTGTATTTTAAAATTTAATTTATAATAGTTTAAGTGAAATGTGTTTACACAGAAAAGTCCATGTAAACACGATATAAACGATGTAAACAATTCATGCAAGTGTAATTTTGAAATCTACGTCACAATCCTGATAATAGATATTTCTCATTTCTACTTTCAATTTCTAATTTCTACATGTACTTCTCTTTTTAATACGAATCTTACCATCGGATCAATGCACTGGCGTTCTATCCAATTGAAAAAGGTGTGAAAAAAAGTGTCTTTCTCCACGCGAGAATATCATTTCTCGGACGCGTGTGCGAGTCGTTTGTAATCCGCTTAAGAAGCCGACATTCGTCCCCACGGATCCACATTGTTGTCATCTCCGTATCATGGGTCTCCGGAAAGTTCTGGCAGAAGCCGTTTCACGCCCTTACGGACGAGCTCGCTGACTTTTCGACGCGCGACTAATCCGAGAACCGGAAATGATTGGCAACCGTTTAGATCCCGGCGGATTAGCAGTTCTATCCGAGGGACTTTCGCGAGACGAAAGCAATTTCGGATGCCGAAGGTGCCTTTTTACGAGCCGGCTGTCGGACTTTTTGACGATACAATCTACGTGGAATTAATCCCGCGATCTGAATATCAAGCTCAGAAGAAAGATTCAACGGTGACAATGTCGACAGCGAGGACTTTGAATGACTCGTACATAAAGAAGACCGATTATCTGAATATCAAATAAGAAACGATAATACAAATTTACAAAATGAATGCGCATTGAATGAATCTTGTGCGAAAATATTTCTCGAAATGGAAATTAAAGAGCTATTTTATTTAAGAAGTAAAAATATATAAGGTGTTCTTAAAAGTGACTGTCTATTTTGTAAAATAATAAAAATTGTAAAAAAATATCTTTAAGACGTGAAAATATATGTATATATTTAAACAAAATACTTTTTATGAGCATAATTTAATTATTCTTGCACATTCATAAACAACATAAGTTTATAAAGAGAAAATAAAAAAATTAACTGAAGATCGTGTAAAGCAATTGAACTTTTATAAATACTAGAATTTACGCAATAATAGACATTGCCACATTTTGCCCCAGTATAACAATTTTTTAAAATACCTCCAATTTCACCAAAATAGATAGTCACCTTAGGAACACCTTATAGATTATATAAAAATATAAAATAATTTCATAAATAAAATATAAAATAGAATAATTTTACAAAAAAATTCTTTTGAAAATATGAGGCTTTTAAAATATAAAAGATTCAATCACATCTCGCAACGTATTGATAAATGTTTATGTAAATTATTTTACACGTCTTCAACATATTTAAGATTTGGCAATTATGATTTGGTTCTACACAGAATATCGTGATAAATCTAATCGCAAACAGTGATCGCGAGATTAGCTCACAACGCGTAGGAAGGGTATATCGTGTTTACAAAGCGGGTGATCTTAGATTACGCGCAGGTGATTAATTATTCCGTCGGAGGCAAACGTTTACGTAGGTAACAATGCGCAGAAGCGTATTGTCTGTATGATGATGAAGAATTTCGCGATATCCAAAACGAAGCAATCATTTAAACTTCGCAACAATCATTTTCAAATTTGCTCCACATTAAAGCGGCTCAATCGATCAAATTAATCATTCTCGCTATAATTCTTGATAATTGCCTGTCGGAGATACCGTGATTTCGAAGTCGGTATCGATTTCGAGAAAGCGAGGTCAAGTCTGTCAACGCGGATGTATTGGGCGCTTAAGAGGATTTGAAAATCTCGTTAGGCGAACACTGGAAAACAACCGCGCGAATCCCGACAATGACGGTAAACATCTGTCGGCGAGGAAGTTTTTAGTGAAGTCCGACCGTATAATGTGACTCGAATCGTGTTCGCTCAAAATAACAAGGCAATTATTGCTAATACTTACTGCAGTCGATCCAAAACTTTCCAATTATGTCAGTAATTGTAACATTCTTTCGTTCTAAAGGAAATTGGTCAAAACTGCTCCTCATCAATTTTAATTTTTTTAACTTATATAAATACTAACATCATTCAAGAGAGAGAAAAACGCACATTCGCTCTCTCTCTACAAACTTTCACTAATATTTTAACAAATGCAAAATTCTGTAAATAATTAAGAATAAAAAATTGATAGAATTCACAAACAATATGAACATGATATTAGTCATAATTATACAATAAATAAATAAATATACATAATTAAATAGTTTCTTAATTATTACAGTCATTAAGAGTTTTAAATTATTTCAGATTATTTAACTATTTAAGGCAAAAGGTTACAAAACAGGTATAATATATTTAAAAAATAAATATTAATATTTATAGATAGAGTTACATGGCAATAATCTTAATTTTAAATTACCCAACAAGCTTGATCGATCTATATAAAACGGAGAACTCACATTCGTAATTTCGCAAGTAACCGTGAGTTGTTGTAACCGTTGCATTTCTATTCGCCGCATGCGCGGAATGCGCTCGTGAAATTCGAGAAACACGGGCGTTACGCACCCCGTGGAAACCTTAGGCTCAAGTATAATATGATCTGACAGTAACACTCGATTGCATTTTTCCCTATAATGTTTCCGTGCTGCGATAGTTGGTATCGTGTAAACCGACACCTCGCAATCCTTATTCTGCTATGAGATCCTTAAACAAATTACGAAGCGATAGCTATCGAAGAATTATTACGATCGCGCAAGATAATGCAGATCTTATAACATCATGATAGGAAAACTATATCATTTATGTATGACGTAATGATGCTATTATTGTGTTTTCCGCAAATATTACATAATATATATTTTTATGTACAAGTTCCTTATTTACATATTTTTTACGTTTTATCCGCACAAATGTTACATAATATCTATAAATTCCTTTTTTATATATTTTTTTACGTTCTGTATAATTTGATAATATTTTATTTGTTTGTTTCGCACACGAAATTAAAGCGTTAATAAGAATATTGAAAATATAATATAGTTTTAAAGAATACAATATCAAAAGTCGACTATGCAATGTATGGGATACTAATTTGGTTCAATCCCGTAAGTTTGTTTTTAAAATTCTCGCCGACAGTTTGTCCCCCGTGGGATCGTTGCAAATAGAGTGGGCAGGCAATAAAACGTTGCCCCCATAACATTATCCCTAGTGTTTTCTCCCCCAAAGGTGGCGACGCGGTAACACAATACAGAAGAGGGTCAGATTCTGTCCCGTCGAGGGCCACCGCCTTTGTATACGATACGAGGGGTTGTAGGTGGTGATGGTAAGAGAACATCCCGTACGACACGGGGCCAAGCGAAGAGGTGTGACTCGCATTTGTAAGCAAAATTCCACAGCAGCTTCCCTAAATGTTTTTTATGGAAAAATACCCTCAAAACTTTACCACTAATTTCGCTGACAAATTTAATTTTAACTCGTACAAAAGATAGATGCAATATAAGAGTCCGATATTGTTTATTGAAACAAATAATTTTATTGTTTAAGGAAATTAGAGATTATACAATATGAATAAAACTTTTGTATAATTTTGTATATTGTAGATCTATACCTGAGAAATATTTCTTATTGTTAGTAAAAAATTATTTGTGTGTACGGCATAATGTAATTTTAGGGATTGTCGCGATGAATATTTGAAGAAGAAAGCATTATTAGAAGCTCATTAACTCTATAATTAAGAAATAAGAAATCCATGCATCTTTATGTTTGTTTCAATTCGTCTTTTTCAATTTTTTTTAATAATTACATAATTCACGTATCAAGATATCATCGTATGATTCACATTTATATTTCTCTTATGTATTAATAAAAATTTCATATATAAAAATGTAAATGTGCAGCTTCTTAACTCTCTTCCGCAAATTACTTACGCGACGTACTCGGCGTGAAATAAAACAATAAGCAAATAAAATCGCGCAACACACAATGGAAACTCCGGGCTTTTTCCCGCTCCCTCTCTTTCCCATTCTCATCTAGCAAGATCATAAAGTGCGAGAGGCAACGTTTCGCGAAAGTTTTATTATTCTCATTTTTACGATCCATCCGGCTGATTCTTCCTCTTTAGCTGCAGCTACTAGCGCTGCACTTTCCGCATCCTTCGTCGCAGTGTCTGCGAGTTTTGCATAGAGTCCTTGGCCCAGTAACAATATCGAAGAGCGCGATTGCTTGGGAAGTTGCATTCAATGTATGATATAGTTCCTTTGTGAAAGAAAATCTATACGAATTACGCTTACGCGAGACATCTATTGTCAATAATCACTCGAGTATTTATTAAAAATAAAAGCCATTGCTTTCGATATGTTGTATATTGAATTTGATAAAAATGTGCATCATTAAGGATTTTTAAAAATATGTAGTAATAGTAAAGGAGGACTGTCCAAAGGGAAGGGGGTAGCGATATCGCAGAAAATTTTTATGCTGTATCGTGACTTGGACCCGAGATTCTTTAATATGGCAAGCAATCACTTTGCCACCTCAGCCATTCGCTGCTCTAAAAATATGTAACTATTCATTACAAATTCATATTTTTTTTCTCAAAAACATTATATGTTTTCTTTGTATCAATCTCGTAAACTATTCAATTTTTGGTTATAATTTTTCATATATATAACTTTTCTAAATGACCTTAATTAAAATTTAAAATTATCAACCTTTCCTTTTTTCAAAACCCTATTTTGTTTTGTACGATGTCAAGTTTCGAACAGAATACTTTATAATTATGTGAAACACGTGTGTATTATTAATTTCAATTTGGTTACATATTATTTAGATTTGAAAGTTATAAGAAAAATAAATGCAATTTTTTAAATAATTTTTCAAGATTTGATTTTTTATTTGAATTTGATTATTCCATTAAAATTTGCGGACCTTTCGTTTATATAATAAATCCCACAATATTGCGGAGACTATTACCATTAATGACGTGAACGATTTGACCGCGACGTGGACGACGGCAACATGCTGGCACTAATTGCAGCGGCGCATAATTGCTCGATAAACATCCTGTTAATCTCACTTTTATGTGCCATACATTGTACCGCGGCGATGCTTGCAGCACGCAAGTCGTCCCTTCCTCTTCACTCATTTCCTCCCTCTTCCTCTGTTTTTCTCCCTCGTTCTTTCTCCTTAATACGACGTAATACGACTTGAGAACACGTCATGATTTTCACTGGCGCGTATATGCGACGCATCCGTTGCGGTCGCTATGTTTGCGAGCTCACTTTTAAAATACATTTTGCCCCCTGGACAATGGAAACGAAATCCTTATCATCGTGACTTATGGAAATACACTTTAGCGTTAGTGTCATTCATGTAAAAATAAGAACGGGAAAACGCGTGTTTAAAACATTAATTTTTCACCTGAAAGATTAAGACTCGAAAACGTTAATTATAATCTTGATACCATAAGTATGGGAAAATACATTAAATATTAATTGTTTTGTTTTTCGTTACGGAAAAAATAAAAATTACCTTTATTATGTGTTTTACACATCAAAATTTTCGAAATTATGTCAATTTCAAAATATGCTTAGGAATTTTTGGAATCGATACTGAAATCTAGGACAAGGAAGAAGAAATTATTAACAATCCATGATTAATGTGTATAAATAAAAAGATACTTAAAAATTGACTTTATGAACTAAAAATAAAGAAAGCTAAAAAGTTATATTTAAAGTATTATTTTATAATCACGCAGACGAGGCTATAAACCCGGTAATTATCTAATTATTGGCCTTATTGACGAAAACTAGGGAGATACAGGAAAAACCTGATTTTAAATGCCAAAAAAAAGCTGCTCAAGTTCCTTTAACATCCAGATAAATTATCTTCTCGCTAACTTTCTTGAAAGTATATTTTGAGAACTTTTTTTTATCGAAATTTCAGAGAGAAAAATTTTTTGTGAGAGAAAAATCTACCGAGTAGATGTATCCGAGTAGACTGCTCTGCCTATTGTGTAAAACAAATTCATTTCAAACTTTTGTTTAAGCGATTATAGGCGCACGATTTGAGCGTATGATGCATTTCATCATGAATTGCAATTTACATTGGCAAAGGTTTATTCTGATGAACCCATGCATAATAATGCTGCATTAATGATATTGATGAACATCTGAATAATATTGAAAGTATCAATAAATAGTTGGTTTTATAGCTATAAAGCGTAATAAATAATGTGGAATTTATAACGTTAAAAGAGATAAAGAGAGAGGGCGGAACAAATTATTGTTGCAGAAAAAAATATGAATCGTGATAAAGAGAATCATTGAATTGCAAAATCGAGTAGAATAACAATGAATCACTAAATGAATGGCAATGTTAAAAAATAAATTACTAGATGACTTGGAAGAATTTTTTCCAATTTCACACTTTCTAATTTTTGCTTCCTAAACGAATAGCATTAAATTTTCTCTTAATCCTCAAACATATAGTTGCGGCAGTCGTACATTTATGATAGATTTTGAATCAATTTTGATTTCCGTCGCAAAATTTCTTTTGTAGATATCTGGGAATATTTTTTTTATATTAAATTTTAATTTTTTTATATTAAATTTTAATTTATTGTATTTTAAAATTATTTTTTCTCTTTAAAAAAATGCTATTAATTATAATAATAAAAAAAAATAAAAAGTAATGATGTGTCTTTATTTCATTATTATTCTAATTCTGTGCATATACATGACATATCTGTTTTTCATAATTTTTTGTATGATCTTTTTATAAAATAATAGATGTATAGATTAATGAGTGTCTCCTGACAAAATTTCCTTTGTAAATATCTCAGAATAAATCTCTTTAATATTAAAAATTTTAATTTTATTATATTCTTAAATTATTATTTTTTCAAAAAAATACTGTTTATATATAATAATTATAAGAAAATATTGTAATTAATGACATTTTTATTCTAGTTCTGTGTAATATGTACATATGACACATCTGTTTTTTTATTCTTGTATAAACTTTATAAAATAATATATAAATTAAAATATGTGTGAAAGTCTGGGCGGAAGGTTAATATTACTCGTGACGTATTATTTGCGAAACATACATATTTCCACAGATTATGGCTTTCACCGTACTTTACGGTTAATTTCGAAGCATTTTCAGATTGATATACGTTATATTTTAATCCCTTTTCTGAAACGTTGATATATAATGCGCAAGGATCGAAACACAGGATCGTGACTTCAACTCCGGAATGGAAACCACTTTGCGCAAAGCTGATCACCATGGGCGTCGCCATTTCGCATCAAAGTGAAAACGCGGGGTAAAGAGTGGCGCGTGAACACGCTCGTAAGAGACAAACATAGATAAGCCCCGCTCCGGGGTTACGTGCCACGCGCAGACGAACATAGTGCGAAGAAAAAGAGATGGATTTCTCGCGGATGGTTCTCGACTTTCGCTACGCGAAATGCGGATAGCATGGGTCAGGAGGATCGAGCGGGGGAGAAAAGTTCCGCCTAACGTCTTGGAAGTGTCTTTCAAAAGTAGAGAACTATTCGATCGGTCGGTCGGAGGGATCCCCCTCTCCCTCTTCCGCCCTGGGCTCTAAGTATATCACATAGTAAATTTAGTTTTCCAACCTCCGTTTCCACAATTCCACTCTTTCCCCACCCCCTCTCCTTTTTTCCCTCTTGCTTTCCTTCTCGCAAACCACCCCTTTCCTCCACCGCTTTCGCGGACGAGTCTCGGGAGTCGAGCTGCGATGCCGATGCGGTGTCAGAACGAGATTCCTTGTTCGAATTTCCGAAAGCAGAGGGAAGAAGGGGGAGAGAGGAGAGAGGGAAACGGGGGAATTGGGTGCGCGCGCGCCATGTTAGCCAACATGGCGCAGCAGCCTCTGGACCCGTTCGAGCGAATTTGGCCGATCAAACGGGGGCTAAGAGCCGCGCTTTCGTCCGGGTTAACTCAATCCATGAGCTTTCTATCTTCCCGACCTCTCCTCTCTCTCTCTCTCTCTCGCCTTTCTTCCGGTTCCATATTATTCCCTGGCTATGTGTATCCCACACACCCCCGGGTTTTCTCCCACCTCGAGCAGAATGCTTCTCCCGCGACATCCACGACCGTTCCAATCGATGAGCTCGCGACAACGGGCCTTTAGATACTTTCAGAAGCCTGTACGGACCTCCGTTCCCTCGGGAGATTAAGTCTTGATGGTTTTCTGATCGAGACTTCTCAGGAGGTTGCTCGATTTACTCGCGACAAGACACACCCTCCTGTTGCGGGATAAATTCGAGTAGGGTTGGACAGTCTATTTGACGAAGCATTTCTATATTTAGAAAGAGAAAAATGTTTGAAACACTCTCTTTTTATATCTAAACAAATATTCGAAATGCTTACGACTTGAAAATTATATCTCTATGAAATGTGCATATTTGTAGGAGAATTAAGTTATCCATGTGTAAAAATATCATGATCATTATTGACGTCAAAAAGCTTGCATACTCTTGCATTACAATAAATATACGAAGCACTTTTAATTTCTAAAGCACAAAATTGATCTTTAATTCTCCAAAATAAATACTCCCATTTACAAACAATATACTATGTAATAATCCTCTCGCAATCATGCAACTTTTGTATGTAACAATTTTTCCTATAATGCATAACTTATAAGTTGTTCTTGATGTTTAAGTTACCGTTATATTTTTTTGTTGCTTTGATTAAGGGTCGATAATTTCCGAAGGTAATCAAGTTTTTCATAACACGTCCTTCTCACCGCATTATTGATGCATATATTACTCATTGGTCTCTAATAACGATCCTTAATTTTCCGCTTCATCAAAATGATGCGTAAAGTGGAAAATCACGTGTTCCCCACTATCCTTCTATGACAAGAACAGGGGTGATGGGGTGTGATGAAGTTTGAGAGGGGTGAAATGAGAACGAGCGGGCGATTGTATGCCGCGTGTGAGCGTGACTCGTATCCTAGTGGTGTAATCGGTTTCCTCAGGGAATCCTATATCCCCCTCTCCTTCTCTCTGTCTCTTTCCGGATACGGCTATGTATCGGGGGAATAATTTGCGGCGTCTCAACGCGACTGCGTGGTCCAATCCGCGATATCAGCCAATCGGCTCTCGGCTGCGCGGAGAGTCGAACCGAGAACAAAAGGATCATTTTCTCTCTCTCTCTCCCCCCCCTCTCTTACTCTCTCTCAGTCTCACTCTCTCTCTCTTTCTTTCTCCTCCCTCCTCTCTTTCTCTTTCGTCGATAGAGAGGCAACTGCAATCGCCATGCAAGCAAAAACGATCACAGCGTATAATCCACGCGCATCGATTCTACCCTCCGCGAAAACAAAAGCCACTCGGCCTTTTATAGCCTTTTCCTAGGCCCGATGACAGGCCGACAATTCTTTATAGCGATCTTTTTGGCAAAACGATCGTACCAGTACTCATCTCCGTGATATATGAATACCGAAATTCAAGATTTCGGTGTAAATATTAAATAAAAAATTAATTAAAATTTAAAATTTACTTGAAATTAGACAAAAAAATTAAATAATAACTAAAATAATAATTGTTAAATTTCGTATATTTAAATAATTTTTGCTAATGTATGCTCGATGATTTAAAATAGTTGCCTTTTCTTCTAACTTTATAGCTAATTGTAAATCGCGTGCGATGAGACGGTAGGAAAGCGAGAAGACATTCAATATCAACAGTTTTGCAATTTCAGGCGGGAAAGAGGATGATCCTAAAAGCTCCTCGAGTTCCCTGGGCTCCGCACAAAGTAAGAAGCAACGTAAAGCGCGCACGGCATTCACGGATCACCAACTTCAAACTCTCGAGAAGAGTTTCGAGCGGCAAAAGTACCTAAGCGTGCAAGACAGAATGGAGTTGGCGGCGAAACTGCAGCTGACGGACACGCAAGTGAAAACATGGTACCAAAACAGAAGGTAAGCGAAACACGAAGTAGAGGCGCGTTACTAATTTTCAAAAATAAGATACGAAGCGTGACATATGCGGACAATAATTAATTTTGTGGTCGCCATGAACGATCACAATATGACGTGCGCGTGCAATATACATATATATATCCCTCTAAAAAAACCTTACAAAGGTAAAAAAAGTACGCCAAGTACATAAAAAAATATTCCTTGTATGCAACAAAACGTTTAATAAAAAAATACCGCTAAAAATAATTTATAAAAATTTTCCCTAAAAAATATATATAATTTTTCTAAAAAGAAAATCAAAACTAAATATGAAATCAATAATTAACTAGCCAAGTACATTGAAGCAATTGATAGGATTTGTGATTTGAAATAAATTTATCACAAATTCTATCTTGCATTTATGTATTATAGATTCTCGACAAAATGAAAATGATTTTCAAAATAAGTTCAATACTTTGTATGATACATAAAAATACATTATTACGTGTGATCCAAATAAATATTTGTACAAAATATGAAATAGCACTAATATATTGCAGCTTTTATATTAGATTACAAATAGTAAGTCATGAAACTATTTAACACTTACTGCAATAACGTTGACTGTATTAATCGCCAATTTTGAATTTAAAAGAGAAAAACTAATTGATTTGTTTTAAGATCATAAGTTTTACTAAGTAGACCTGGAATTAAAGGATTTAAGAAAAGTTACATACAAAAATTTTACCCGAGTTGTATTACAATTTACACATTTTTATTATTATGAAATATTTAATTTTGAAATTAATCATTAGCTTTGCCAAGTAAATTCGGAACTAAAAAAATTAAGACCAAAGCGACTTACAAAAACTTGGCGTATATATATATATATATATATATATATATATATATATATATAAAATTGTACATGTAGGGAATATTTCTGCGTAACTATATTTGTGTCTACGCAGGCAAATGTAATAAATGTCTATGTAACTATGATTATAGTTGCGCAGTCAAATATGTAAATTTCTACATACACACACACACACACACACACACACACACACACACACACACACACACACACACACACATATATATATAATTATAAATTACATAATAATTATATTCCACAAAATGATAACTGTCTATTCTCTTTATTAAGATTAATATATAATATGTCAAAATATATTATGTCTAAACAGAAATGAGAAAAATTTCACAATATTTACCTTTTGATTGATGAATATTACAAAATTCACAGTCCACTTGATTGTCGTTAAGTGTCACAAGTGTCTGTGTTTTTATATAATACTAATAAATGTACTTGGCGTCGCGACGCTGCTGCGTCGCTTGACAATAACTTTTAATATGTCACTTCCTTGATACATTATTACACACTACTTCTCTTCCTTGTTCTACACTATACTTTTATTTATTTACTCTTATTTATTTCTTATAATCTGTATTTTTAAACAAATAATCTGACTGCTTAACCTGTCACTTCCTTGTTTTACACTATTCCGCACTATACTTCAATAAATTAATCTCTCACACGTACGTACACACATACATATACACATCACACGTATGCACGCACATGATTTTCTGTCTTAAAGCATTGTACATATCGAAGCAATAATCGTATACGCATGCTGTGAACGCCGCTTGAGGGACAAACTCGCTTTGCGTGTGTGCGTGCGAGCATATGTACGTGAGTCTGAACCTGGAGAAAACCGAAAAATGTCACAATTGTGATATTCGATCATCATTTCTCAGGATTGACTGCACCGATTTTATCCAAACTGGTCGCAATCGAAAGCTTATATTCACATTACATAATAAAAGTGTCGTTAGATTTTTGATTACGGCTTTAGTTTCTGAAATATTTCAATCGAAAGTTTATGTGACGTCATTCAAACGTAAAATTCCGAATAAGCTACTTGGTAGCGCCGCGTCGATCGAGAGCAGTGACTCTCAATGCTCGGACCTGTTTTTTATGTACTTGGCTACCGCGTCGCTTGATAAGTTTTAAATATATTCTTAAAAATTTTAAGTTGGCGCAATACAATCAATTACGAAAAAAAATATATACTATTAAATTTTTGAAATTTTTATCGTATTAAAAGAGCAAACAAACAATCAAAAGAGCGAACAAGTGATGAAAAGAACGAACAAGATTTCCTTTCGAGGAAGAAAATTCGAAAAGAAATATTCAATATTGCGCTCAATTTTTTTTATGCAATTTAGCATTAAAAATATATAATATATTAAGATTTTTATTGGAAGATAATTATTGCCTTTCCACGCAATTGAGGTTGCGCACGCGTAAAAAAATTTGAATAACCGTTAAAAGTTTGAGAGACTTTAAAGAGACAAAGCATGACGATCGATCGACCCTTCGCATTACACTGTTGAATATCGGATAGAAAACTCTGCATCACGATCCTCCGGTCTCGGAAGCATGGCGGCGCGGTCCTTTGTGCCGGCGCGTGTCGAATTCGTAAATGGAAATCGCGGCGGTCAACAAAGGCGTTGTTTACGTGGTTAAACGCGAGGATCGTCGGCCAAAACTCGAGCAAACATTTCGAGATTCATGCGCCTCTATTACTGGGTTTGCAACTTAGAATATATACATATATGTATATAAATTAAAAATAAGTTTCTATAAATTTTTTCTAAACTGCATTTATCATCATTTAATTTCTATCAATCACATGTGATTTTCTCGAAAATAAGTTTTCATGAAATAAAAAAAAAGTACCCTTTCTCAGAAAAAAGATGTTTCTAAAAAAAAGAAAGAATTTAAAAACAAGAGATATTTAAAAATAAAAGAAACTTACCTGCTTCAAAATTTTATAAATTAGAATTAGAAAACTTATAGATGATCCGTTCTTGGTTCTGTGACGTAGTATCAAGAAATCTATCATGTTATATTTGAAAGATCTCTACTTAACGTAAAAATAATTATTACAAATTATTAAAATCTGCAAAGTGATATAAAAGTTATTTAAGAAAAATATTTCTCACATTTTAACTTTAAAAACAATAATATTTCGGTAGAGATACATAGAAAAAAATTTTATAGGAACTTATAAGAATATTTTTATTTATTCTATCTACGATTTTTTGCCCTTTTTACGGAAACACTTTATATACATTATCTAAACTAAAAATAATATTGGTTATTATAATAGATTTCTATCTGAAAAAGAGATTACATTGTGTAATTAAAAATTGTATAACATATTTCAATAAGTATTTGAAAATAATCTTTAAAAAATTTTTAAACAGAAACTAGAAAATATATAAATGTACGTGATTTATTTTCATTTTCTGGATTTGTTCATGTTATCAAAAAGAATTATTGTTCAAATAAATATGTAAATTTGATATAATGGGCCATTTTTGTCAAATTTATTAAAACTTATTGAAATACATTGATATTAAAAAAGAGATAGAATTTAACCTGAAAGTATTAGAGACGCCATTTTGTATATGGTACCAATGATTCATTGCGTTAGCGCTTTAAATCCGTCGTCGGTTCCTTTACGAAAGTAAGATTACGCTGTTGGAGTCGATTTCCAAATCCTCCGCGGCATCCTTTGTAAATGCGATTTTGTAAAGTCATCCACTGGCGCCTGTAGTAGTTTCGTGCTTCTGATTTTTCATGGGCTATCTACCTCCTTCCACAATTTAATCATCAAGTGTGTCCTGTTGGTCGGATTTCTATCAATCGCATGTCGAAAATTTACTAAATTAAAATCGTGCGCGGAATAGATTTTCGGGGAAGAGTTTCCCTTTCAGGAACAAATAATACAGGATGCGCGCATTTTGATATTACTTATCATGCATTATTAAATCTCTTATAGCATGCAATTTTTTTACTGTTTTATTCATAAATTAAAAATAAGAATAATTTTGCGTTATTTTTCTTTTATAAAAATAATAAAACTTTTTTAGATAATGTAAAAAAGTTTAAAAATTCCACACCTTCGTGCGTTTCTCTCCTCTTATGTCTAATCTAATGAGACTCTCGACTAAAATTCTCACTCGCCGTTTGAAGTTTCAATTTTAATTTCGATGTGCAAAATCCTCGCTTCATTAATTTCGCTATATACTAATTATCGCTGTTCTCTCGTCGAACGCGCGATGATTAGCAAGGGAACACCCACAAGTCATGACTTGGCGATTTTCTGCCGGCGGCCGTTTAACTTAGACAAGCGGCCGATCGTGCACAAAGAAGGCGAATCATTAATGAGAATCCCCGTACGATCGTGATGTACGAAAAGACGAGGCGAGCGGCAGACTCTCTAGACTGTGTCATTAGACTGTCAATTACCGGTGGAGAGCGAATGGCGTAATGACAGGCAGCGAGCGCTGCCAAGCGTTGCGCCGTTCGTTGAAAAAAAGACTACTATGTACCTGCATTTCGGTGGTTGTTCAATTTTTCAAGCGTAATTGTGCGCTATTTACGACTTTTTTTTCAAAGACGCCTCGTTTCCCATATCATGACACGGCGGCCTCGCTCGGCTGTATATACGTTGTAATCGTTACGACTATTTACTTTTACAGTCCAGTTTGTTAGCTCATTATGTTGACTCGGTGTAGATAATGGACAACAGGGACTAAAAGATGATTTCTGAACGCTTTAAAGCGCGCGAATTATTGTTTTATATACAGGGTATTTCTTAATAAGTGCGAAAAATTTTAGGATGATTAGATGAATCTTTGTCGAAAATTAAGGCAAGTTTTTCATATAAACATTAAAAAGTTCTAATTAAAAATTTAATAGGGTGATTGCTAGTTTCATCCTCTTATAACAAAACGGGAGGCTGAAAAAAAATATTAATAAATAACCTTTTTAGTAGAAAATATCCACTTAATTTCATTTCTTTAACTTGTTCCAAATTTGAGAAAAAAGTAAAATCTAATTTTTACTCCCATTTTTGGAGGAGTGTAACTTCACAGAGAGGGATGTAGGAGTATATGTTTATATGAAAAACCTCCCCTTAATTTTCGACAAAGAATCATCTCCTAAAATTTTTCGCACTTATCAAGAAACACCTTGTATACATATGTATATACAGAGTGTTTCAGTAAAGATGGGCAATCTTTCAAAGACATGAGGAGCAGGTAGAAATAATTTCGTAAATTCCAATAAAATTTTTTTCTACAATCTACGTATCTATACCGAATATTTGTCTCAAGTTAAAATTTGAAAAATATTTTTCTTAAATAATTTTTTTATTATTCTGTAGGTTTCAATAATTTGTAATAATTATTTTTATGTAAAAATCTTTAAAAAATATACAGCATGATGGACCTACAAGCTTTCTAATTTACGAAACTTCGGAACCAGTAAGTTTTTTTTATTTTTAAATATGTTTTTGGTAATTATACATAAAAGGGACCTCCTCTCCGATTTGCTTTATTTTTAAATATGTTATAGGGGAGATCTTCCCGAGTAATTTCGTATATAAGGGTCGGACTCAAATAATTTTGGAGATATAGGCTGAAAAAGGATAAAAATAATAAATTCAAAAATAATTTTAATAGAATATATGTATTTGTAAACTTTGCTTTGTCTTGCAAAGTACATGCGGGAACACCGCAAGTTCCGCCCCCCCTACGGGGGGGCTCCACTTTCGGAAGATATAACCTAATCCAACCCGTGTCTGAAGTGTGGAATATATCTGGCTTCGCATAGAAAGTTAAAATAGAAATCGGAAAGGATGCCCCTTTTATGCATAATTACCATGTTTTTAAATTTTCTATCCTTTTTCTAAAAAAAAAGTGCTCCTTTTTTCATTTCGTCAAAACTGTTTTCGAGAAAAATATATTTGATAGAAAGTAAATGATGAGATAATAAAATGATGTTAATAAAAGATGCGTTGTAGGAAAACATTTTATAGAATTTTATTAAAGTTATTTTTACCTGCCCACCCTTACCGAAATACCCTGTATATTTCTCATTAATCTAGCTTATGCTTGTATGTGTCATTGTATCTAAAGGAAGAAATAACTGTGTATCATTGTGTTTATACGTGTCTCGAATCTCTGAAACATTCGGTTGAGCGAGCTGTCATAATATCGATCGATTATTACAAAAATAGTTTGGAAAAAAAGCGGAAACAATTTTCGCGCACAATTTTGTCGCTTCAAAATGAATTAGTTCTCGCACAAATTTGAAAAATTTTTATAACAGACTTTCAGTCATGTACATGTGTGCGAATTAAGTACGTATCGAAAAATAATTTAAACAATAAATTCTTATACTACCTTACATCATCCGAGAAATAATATAAATTACAATCGGATCAATAAGATCAACGTGCTTCGGCTTTTAAAATTCTACCTACCTTTTTGGACTCATGAAATCGAGCCCGAGGACATAGTGTTAATTAATTATCTCTATGTTGATATTCAGCCGCGCTTAATTAATAAGGACGAAAATGACGGATATCCGAAGCGGGCACGTGTGCCCGCGTGAAAGGACGCGAGAGAAAGAGAGGGAGAAGAGGGGGGAGGAGGGCGCACTCGACAAAAAGGCCGGGAAAATTAGTGACGCTCCTGACTGACAGGCGGCTTCTTAAGTGCCCGCTTAAAGTTTTGCTGTTCGTCGCATCGTCCCGATTGTGACTCGGCGCTTCTTCGCGGAGGCGCCGGCCACACCTCGACGGGCGCCAGGTCGACGGGAGAGAGAGCCTCTGCTCCCTTTTTCTCGAATCACACGCTTGAAAACAGAAGCTCAAGTCTCTTCGATGTATCGTAATATTTAGCTACATCGAATCAATTCTTACACTTTGCTTCTTCGAATTCGACGGATTTTTCAAATTTGTGACTCGATCTGTGGCGAGTTTTTCGAAATATTATCCGAGAGATGATGTAAGATGATATTGAGATGATAATTTTCCGGATTTTTTAATTGTTATTATTTGAGCCAATTTTTTATTTTAATTTTGAGTTTTCCAGACAGCATCAACTTGCTTCTAAGAGAGAGAGAGAAAAAGAGGGAGAAGATAAATATAGATAGAGGTATTCTGTGATGGATAATTCATAGATGTCGTAATTGGCAATTATCACAGTAATCTCCTTGAAAATGTATAGATTTATCTCTAATGAATATTCTTTTCTATATTTTTTTATAACTATTCTTATAACCATCTTATTTAACCATTGATCAACCCGCGCGTGCGTCATCAATTGTACATTAATTATGCTCAATGTATCTAAACAACTAACGCGCGATGTCTTCATTTTTTCGCCTTATGAATATTACATCAATTCTCTCTTTAAGAGAAATCAGATTTTTTTATCAAACCATGTAAAAATCAATTTGCTTGAAAAATCTCATGTATTTATTTAAATACACACATACAAGATGAATAGTTTAAAAACGTTATGTTTATTTCCATTAGCTGATCTCAGTCATCTCAGCAGTGAGTCACCTGAACACGATTGTAGACACCAGGATGTCTACTCTCTGGAAAAACATAGAAAATTTGAAATTCTTGGGAATTTTTTTTACGCTTGAAAAAATCATTTTCATGGAACCTTAGTGGAAATTAATAAATTAAAAAAGAAATCTTTGTTTGATAATTTTGCTATTATATTGTATCGGCAATCCGATAACTCGAGTCGTGAATTATGTGTGTGTTTAAAATATATCATAAATATATGTCTATCTTTGTTTATATTTATTCAATATCTTATCGAAATATTGAATGTACAGTACATATTTTTTTCGTTATAACTTTTAATAAAAAAATAAAAATGTTATGCAAATTGAAAAATGTTTATCTTTACTATAAACCTATTCAATTTTTAGTACGTTTACAAAAAATCTAGCACTTGAAGTTTAAGTGGCTCTGTGATTTTTTCTTTATATAAGTACAAATTCGAACACGCATATATTTAAAAAATTTATTTTAGAAAGTTGTAAAAAAATCTCTAAAATATTCTCTTTACCTGAAATTTTGAACAAAAGTATCTAAAAATCAGCGGATTCAGGAAATTCTTTTTACAAGATTTGAGTAGACACCCCCCGAATACACACTCATCGCACATTAATTACGACGATGTAATCGACCGCAATGTTTTTCCGCGCAAAACTTTCCGTGAAAATTGACGCTGGGAAGCTAAACGCGCAGCGATTTGCCTGCAAAGTGCTTTTCCAACAATTACACTCCCCTCGTTTTTCCACGACGTATGCCTGGAACACACACAGTCGTTGGGTTGTTTAGAAGTCATTAGGACTCGTTACGTTATTCGCGGCAAATCGCTTCTACTTATCGGCTAATTACGCTTCGGCCATAAGTGAACCGTGGTAAGTACACGCTAACGTTGACGAAGCGTGCGTGCCTCTCGATCTTTAATATCGGAGTGGTTATCTCAGCCCGCAGAAAGTGCATTTTAATAACAAATACCAACGAGACTCGGCACGCTTGCACATTCGTAACACACGTCGAGTTTTATCCGCTCGGACGCGCGACTTATCCTGGATCCTCCGCAAAAAATTAGCAGAGGATGCTTATCACTACTATCTTGTAATAATTAGCGAAAAGTACGATCTAAACACATTTAATGTTGTTTTATCATCTACAATATATTACTCCTTAACAAATATTTATTATTTTCTATTTTAAAACAAACTGTATAATGTAAATTTTTAAATTTTTCTTATAAAGATTAACCTTATTTCCTTAAAAAAAAATACGATTTGATAAATATAATAATTATTTAGTTTTACAAAAGAGACAAATTAAATAATTGGTTTTTAGTCTGACATGTAATTCAATGTGTATAATAATTAAAGAGACGTTGAAGATAAAACTTGGGATTGTAATATTGAGGATAAAAGAATAATATGTAATAAATGATTTGATAAATATAATTATTTAAGGGAAACAAAGTAAACCATTCGTTTTTAATCTGATGTGTATAATTGAAGCGATGTTAAAGAGATAAAATTTAGGATTGTAAATCGAGGACATGATGTGCAAAAAAGACTTTTTGAACCAACTTTTTTGCGTTTTCGAGATAATTTACGAAAAGGTCGAGGAAAAAGTGCAATATTAGTTGGTGGCTAGTTTGCTTTTACGTCGTAGTTCGTCTTTTTACACGCATATGTGCGCTTATATGGTCCCCGTGTATACGTTGTTTCACCTTTTGCAAGTCTCGCGGGAGAGTGGATCCTGCCCTCGGGACGTGATTCGTAATTTTAGAGTACTATTATGCGGTGGCTCGCATTTTTTTTGTTGAGATTATTACCGTGCGTCTCCATCGTTCGTGTTTCCCGCGTTGTCGCGTAATTCGTTGCAGTTAGCAGATGGATCGTGAAAAAAATATATAAAAAAAATAGAGAATACTGAAAAAATAATAGAATATTTTCGCGCTCACAAAGGCTCGTATTTAATAGTAAACTCGTAAATTTGCAATGATAGATTCATTGCTCGATCTTTTCACCACATCATCAGCCAACACGTGTTAAGCTAACGAGAGATAGAAAGAAACTCATTTGAGCTTGAAATTACATTGTAGGTATGCGGCTGTAAATATAGGTTTAAGAATCGATGATTTATTTAACGAGCAATACGAGTCTCGAAATCGCAATTACTCCGATACCTTAAAAAAGTGTGGAAAAAATTAGGTCGCACGCGACGCAGTTGTCTTATCCCGTGAGATTTTACTCGGTTCTGAAAGATCCTCGGAGCGCAATTTAAACTATGCCGAGACGAGAAGCAAGTGGACCTCGGCGTGGATGGATGAGAGGTTGAATCCTTCACACGGTTTTATGCTCGTTATATACCATCAAGTATTACATCGTAAATGCGCACAGCGGTATTTTACTGTAGCCAGGAAGAAACGATAACTCGCGTCCGCGAAGAATGCAAATGCAGGATTATCTATAACGGGATAACGGCGCCGAAATGCGCCGCGAATGACTAATGACAACGTAACGTGTCCCCGTGATAAAGCTGCGCGAACTGAAATTCTGAAAATGAAAGAGAAGAATTATTCGCGTTTTACACTCGGGCGACAGCCCCGCTTCAAGATTAATGATAATATATACGAGCGATAAATCTGACGCAAAAACGCGAACACACATTACTGTTAACTCATACACGGGCAATCAAGGTATCGCAAATATCTGTCTCGATTCGTTTTTTCATATATGTTGACACGCGCAATAGAGAATTTAAAAAGAAATAAAGAAACGATCAATGTCAGACTCGAGACGAGCGTCTGAAACTCTTCGACAAACAGGATGTCCTTGAGAAAACATGGAATATCTGGATTTCTTTTGCGCTTAAGAAAATTGGGAAATTAAAACTCAGAGAATTTTTTAAAAATTTTCTCTTTGATCATTTTTTTCTTGTATTGTAAATAGTTACAAATCAATCGATAAATAAAGTTGTGAATTATGTGTTTAAAATACATTATAAATATCTATCTCTATTTATATACATTCAATGTCTTAATAAAAAAAATATTGAATATATATTCTTTATTATAATTTTTAGTGATAAATGATGCAAGTGAAAAATATTTATCTTAAGCATTTAATTATGTTTTTCTCCGTTATGTTTTTCTCATTATTTAAAACTTAACTGACTCTGTTTTTCATATAAAGGAAAAATATACAATAAACAATAAAATATAAAAAGCAATAAACAATAAAAAAACTTTATTATAAGAAAGTTGCACTAAAAATCATTAAAATAAGTTCCTTGCATGGAATTTTCAGGAAATCTAGGAATTTTTTAATAAGATATGGGTTTAAACATCCTGATCAATACTCTCATCCGACGACAATCGGATGACATGATGTCGTGATGTCACGATGGTGATATTTCACCGGTGCGTTACATACATATACGTTGCGATCGTGAGAGAATTCGTTTCTCTCTCTCTCTTTCTCTGTCTTTCTCTCTTCAAGAGTTCTCTGTGTTTCTGCGCCGCCACCGGAAGAGCGGGCTTCCCACGCCTCCGGTAAACCGCTTCATAACGGGTCGCCTTGATTTCGCGGATACTTGTGTCGAATGCGCTCGTTTCGATCGCGTTCTTGCGTCACGCGTAGCAATACCATTTCGTGCCATGCGGGATTTCATGAAATACCTGCTAGAAAAACGGGGCTAATCGGGTGGCGCGCGATAACAACAGTCAGGCTGTACCACCCCTTCGGTAACGACGTATTTGCATGCGCGTTTTGTCGGTCCCTCTCTCGCCTACCTGGCGATATATAATCACCTGATTAACTCTTTTATCCCGCAGGATACGCTCAACCGCGGTTTAATTAACGCGCGCGTTCTCATTTCAAATGAGGTCGTTTGTTTTTCGGTAATTTTTTGTCGCGAATAATTTCTGATTCTTCATGCTTTTTATCGAGCTAATCGGATCGTGCAATCTATTTATTCAGTATTTGATATAATGAAAATATTTTATGTAAAAGAAAAAAAGGAAATAATAAAAGTACGATTAATAAAATGTTTTTGGAAATTAAATTTCTTAAACCTTTTTTTTTGTAACTAATTTACAAAGATAATTAAGTTGCAATCGCAAAAAGATTTTTATACTTTATCTTATTAACATGATGGGTGCTGAATATAAAAAAAGCGAAAAAAGCGGAAGCAATAACAATTTATTAATTAGAAAATTCATTATTATATAAAAATATAATATTATATAAATATAAAATATTACATAAATATTATATAAATATAACATAAATATTATATATAAATATCATATATATTATATAATATTATATAAATATCTCACAGAATTCATGTATAAAAAAATTGCAAAATAACCATATTAGTAATTATAATAAAAATTGTCATCTGCGATTTTTCATAAAGTGACATACAAGCTAAGTAACATACCAATTGTGAAACATGTGTCTCGTAATCATTGAAGTGAATAATAATTTGAAAATATGTTACCCTTTCTCTCTCTCTCTCTCTTTCTTTTTTTCTTTTGGTTTCGCTGTCGCCACTATTATTACAAAGCGAGTCAACGGCTTCGGCACATTAGTATCGCACGGGCATGTAACCGCAAAAGCAACCAACAGACCCAACCACCATTATAAATGCATTAACTCTCCCCTTAGTTTCGCCCTCTTCTTCTTACCAACGTGCCATTTTTTTGCCTCCAACTGTTCCAGCTGGACGTTTCTGATATTCGTCTTTGCTGAATCGCTCTTCGACTCGCTAATCGTTCTACTTTCCTCGTTACCTGCTTGAGAAATGCCAATAAATAATCGAATGATGGTTAAGATTTAATTTTTAAAAGCGAAAATGAAAAGTAAAAATAACTACATTAATATTATACGATTAATATTATATAGAATTATTTTCTTTTATGATATGTGATAGATGACTATTTTCTTATTTGTGGAAAATTTTGTATAACGTTTAATGAAAAACAATACTTGTTACTAAGTGTTGTCCTTTTCGTTTTTCAATTATTAAATATTAAAAAATGTATATATAATATATAATTATTAAATATTAAAATGAGTGTGTATATAAAAGAAGGTACAGAAAGTGTTACAAAAATAATAATAAACTGCATGAATCATCATAAGAGCAATTTTCGAGTCGATTAGTGTCTTGACGTGTTCCACATCTTTCGTGTCGCATAAGTCACCCCAAGATTTTCAAGCAACATGTCACTTTGACACTCAATGATGACGATCGAGGAAAGGCGTTATTCGGGACGAGGCGATCGATTCGCAGGAGTTTGTCACCGGAAGGAAGGGAACTTTTTCCACCACGATCCGAAGAATTGCACCATCATTAGAAATGCAATGGAAGCAATCATTATACTTCTTTGCTACTCTCTTTCTTTTTTCTCTCTCTCTCTTTCCCTATTTCCAACCCTCTCTTCATTCTCTTTCCGTTTAAATCGAGCGAGATCAAGCAGCACCCTCGAGCACCTCAAGAAGATAAATCAATGACTCTTCTTCACTCTCCTTTTTTCTTCCCCGTTTGTTCCCTGGCAGCTCCCCTTTGCCTCTAGCAGATAATCGTAAAAAGCCAACAGGCAATTAAGGGTGTTTTAGAGTGGCTGCACTCGAAAATCGCCGGACAACCCCAGCCAAAAGTGGGAGAATTAAAAAACATTACTCATCATATAATCGCACGAGCGGCTCTCGGTGCTGTCTGTATTGTTACACACATTTTCTTTCTTTCTCCCTCCCTTCCTTCCTCTCTCTCTCTCTCTCTCTCTCGCTCTCTCTCTTTGAATCTCGCGCTTGGACACGCTCGTCCTTCTTACACCTCCGACATGTCGGCAGAAAAATGAGAAATGATCGTGGCTCGATTCAGAGAGGTGCCTGTTTAAAATTCATGAACGATTTTACTGCAACCTCCCCTATCGCAACCCGTCACAAAAGGGCGAACAGGAACTATATTGAGGGAAAGAAGAAAGAGAGAGAAAGATTGTGTGGCCTACATTCGCACTCAGTGCAGAATCGGGAGAGAAAGAGGGGGAGAGAGGGAGAAAGGTAGGTTTGCGACCCCACGAAATATATTAATTGTCGAATTTTCCGTGCGAGTTGCATATCCGTTAGAATCGCTTTGTCCTTTGCCAGGCGCGGATCTCCTGATTATTAATTACTATAACCAAGTGCACCCCGCACTCCACTCTCCCTCCGTGGCTATTACCCTGTAACATTCGCGACTGCATTTCGAAGATACGGCTTTTTCATTTTTTATTGCAGCCGCAGTTTTAACAAAAAAAAATGTAAAACAAATGTATACACTGGCTGCGCCCGTTAATTATCGCTCGAATTTCGTTAGCGCAAATTGTCGAATTTTTATCGAGGCACGGGTGGGAAACAGTTTGATTTATTATCACGAATAAAAGCGCGAAGATCTCATGGGCGATATGTCGATAAATATTGTGACATTCAATTCAGAAAATAAAGTTCCAATAATTATTGATTAATTCTTAAAGAATTCTGAAGAAATGCTAATTATTTTAATCAAGTTTTTCAGCAATTACCATTATATCATCTTTTTTTCTTTAACTAAATCGATAATTTTGACAACTTTTTTGCATTTTTAATTCAAATGGAGACATTTAGATACAACCAGATAGCGGAAACCGTTTACGAATATTCAAAGAGCTTCGTTTCATTCATCAAGAATCACGTTGTCGCGGTAATACATTTGTATCATAATTACGGCTGAATTAATCGAGCTAAGAGAAACGAACATACAAGAAGAACATACACATATTTTTTTTTCGTAGAGTGATGCTAGAGCGAGAAGAGGGGATGGAGGAGTGGCAAAAACTACACTTGCACTTATCGAGCAAAAATGTCGGATGTAATTCACGCCTTACTGCCACGGAAGGGTTGTAATTTTCTTGATATTATTCATGAACGTTATGGCAGATTGGCTCATGTAATATAATAGCCCTTCACAGTCGTTTTCTCTTTACGTACATTTTTCTCTGTCTTATCCACCGTATTTTGAATTAAGCCGCTCGCGATGCGGGGTTTTAATATATTTCTCTCTTATAAAGGGCGAGGTGTTCCCCTAATCGCGTGAGCACGCGTACTCATATAATATTTATCAAAAAAATTCATAACGTTTTTGATTTTGTACGAAGGTTACACAAGAGTTTAATAATATACATTCATGCAATTTGGATTTTTAATATTTTTCTTCCCATTTCTACATCTTTCGCCTTCGCTTCTTATTGACAAATTTTAAACAATATTGAAAAAAAATGTTTTAAATGTGTTTTATCTAGATTCTATTATGATATTAAACAATTAAGATATTTACAAACATAATTTTTTCGATTATAATATTTTTAGCAATTTTCATTTATTTTTTATTTTATTCATTTATTTTTTTTCAAAAAAATTTTTTTAAATTTAATTTTGCAAATTAATAGTTGTATATTCTTAAACGGTAATTGCATAATCGGTAATTATGCACTTTACGGACGACCTCACCGATTTCAATGATCTTGACATATGTTGTCAAGCTCACTCTCCTGAGTAAGTATCAAAAGGTTTTAAGTATCGCTCACTATTTATTAAAAAGTTATTAACGAAAAAAGTTTTACGAATTATGTGCAATTTTTAGACATTATGTACGTTTTAAGAGTCAAGGTGAAATGTACATGCGTGGATACAGTGTGTTTCGCCCCCCCTACGGGGGAGGCTCCACTTTCGGAAGATATAACCTAACCCAAATCTATTTCTGATTTGAAACTAAAATTTGGTTTGAGATGAACCTTGCTTCGCGTGAAAAGTTGCAAACCCATGTGAACTTCATTTTATCTTGCAAAGTACATGCTTGGAGACAGTAGGTTCCGCCCCTCCAACGGGGGGGCTCCACTTCCGGAAGATATAATCTAACCCAAACCTATTCTGATTTAAACCAAATTTTAAGCAAGGTTCATCTCAAACCAAATTTTAGTTTTAAATCAGAAATAGGTTTGGGTTAGGTTATATCTTCCGAAGGAGGGGGGCGGAACCCATTGTCTCCAAGCATGTACTTTGCAACACAAAACAAAGTTTACTCTACATTTAATGATGACCTTCGCTATATATTAAACATATATTCCATCAAATATTCCTTCTTAAATGTACATACTGTGGCAAAATCATATTATATTCATTAAATTTTTTTCGTCAATAACTTTTTAATAAATAGTAAGCGACACTTTTGATGACCTTACTCAGGAGAGTGAGCTTGACAACATGTGAAGATCGTTGAAATGTCGGACCTCGGTGAGGTCGTCCGTAAAGTACATAATTATCGCATAATCTTGTATACTATTTTTATATTTATTTTTGATATCTTTCTCTTTTTGTCGCATGTTTTCTACCGCACATACGTTACGTTCTTCTCTTAATACGTTCTTCAACTACTTACGTTTCATGCACGCCATTTAAAGGTTCCGTTGGGCATAATCTTTTTCACTGCACAGTGTTAGACGATCGATTGTAACTCGCGCCTCGATTTTGTGGAAAGTATCGTGATTTTCGCGGTATAATTCGCAGCATTACGAGCAGTAATGGTTTAGTTAATGCCATGGCCTTCAGAAATTTTGCCTCGTGTCTCCCTTCGTGTTCCATCGCGTTCAACCCCCGGCCTGTTGATATATCTCTGTCTCGCGCGCGTCTAAGGGCGCTTTTACGTTCGCAGGCACAAATATATGTATGTATTAATGTGTTTGTGTGCGTGCGTGCCATGATACGCGATGATTAGGCACTGAAACTCCACGGGCTATTTGTTAGTATAATAAGCTCCCGGTAGTGTGGCCAACGTAACCACTTGGCGGCACGCCACCCCGTTTTAGCGTAATTGTCCCAGATCGAGATTTACATATATGGATGTGGAGGACGAAGAGGGCGGGTATGCCTGGTCGCGGGGAGAAATTGCAGAAAGCCCGTGATTGCTTTAGGTGGTGGCCTCGAAAGTTTACTCGATCCTTATGCAGCAACCTCGCGCTATACGAACAAATACTTGGAACGGATCTTATCGTTGACCGTTAGAATCTGGAAAAGTACCGTGGAACTACGCCATGCTCGCACGTGTTTCCGGCGATCAAGCCTTCTTATCGTAATATCATGGCTCGCACGAGCTTGCCGGGTTTGACATTAGTCAAACTTTAGATCTATTTTGTCGATATTATATGTTATGAGAATAACATCGATCGCTTGGTTCGATGTGCAAATATTTTGAATAACCGGTCATTATCGAAAGATAAATGGTACATTCTAATCAACATGAAATATATATAATTATAATAAATAAGTTATCAGGCAATTTTTTTTTAATGTTTATAAATTATTCGATATTTTATAATTCATTTCTAAATAATTATAATATAGAAATTATACGTCTATATCTTAAAGAAATCTTCTAATACGAACCTTACTCAAGAACTTAGATCTTTCCATACAAACAAATCGTAAAACAATCGTTTCACGCCGATTGTTGTCATTTATCCATCCGCTTCCTTTATATTTTCAGAACGAAATGGAAGCGACAAACGATTGTGGGCTTCGAGATCATGGCTGAGAACAATTTCGCCGTCGCCGCTTTCCAGCAATTGTACGGCAGCGGCGCCGCGACCATCCCCGCGCATCCCACAGCAGGACGTTACTGGCAGTACGCTCCTAGTGCGCACACATTACCCGCGAACGGATTCTTCTATCAGCAAGCGTCGGCGGCGGCGACTCTGCAAAAACCGCTCCCTTATCGCTTGTATCCGCCCACAATGATTCTCGCTGGGCCGAGCAATCCCCTTGGCTCTTTGACAGCAAGCTCTAGCCTGTCGTCCCTTAGCAACTATTACAGGGATAGCCCGGAGATAGTTGACGGCCGGGAGTCGACGAGAAAGAGGGATAGAAGTAAAAGCCCGGAGTCGAGAGACCGATCGCCGCCCAGAAAACAAGCAAGATTGTATCCGCTGTCGATGATGCAGGCAGGTCCCAGCAATCCTCTCAGCACGCTCACGGCAACGTCCAGTCTCCCTAACATGAACAACTACTATAGGGGCAGCCCAGAGGAACTAGTGGAGGCTAGAGAAAACGTGGACAGGTCGAGGAAGCAAGAGAGGAGCAAGAGCCCAGAATCTGTCAGGGACAGATCACCTCTGAGAAAAGATACCAGAGCTTATCCCCCCGCCATGATTCAGGCGGGTCCCAGCAATCCGCTCGGTCCTCTCGCGACCGGTTCAAATTTATCGAATCTGAATAACTATTATCGAGATAGTCCGGAGATGGACGGAAGAGAAGGTATAAACCGGACGCGACAGCGAGACAGAAGTCAGAGCCAAGATAGATCGCCCGTCCCGAGAGAGGACAGTCCTCGGAGCGTGAGGGCCGACAGCGATGATGAGAGCATACACGATATCTAGGACATGGAGATCCCTGATATCGACAATGATAAGGCAAGAATGCTGCATGTCGGCGACGGGAAAGAGGACGAGTGTATCTTAGGGAATAACTAGAAAATGAAGCTACATAATTTCCCTACAAAGGACTCTGAAAGGGTCACCCGGTGAGAAGAATCGAAGAGCTGTTGAGAGATGTACGTAATTTGGTGATTTAAACAGCTAATAAAATCTACAAAAGAATTTGAAAAAAATGACTTTTTAGTACTTAGCCATTGAAATCGCGCAGCTATCATGAATTACAATCGAATGCAGCCAACATAACAAGATTGTTTAGAGAAAGGCTTTCTGTCAAGATATAACTAAGGTATTAAGCTTCGAGGGAGAAGAGAGAGATCATGTATAAAAATTATTCGACATCATATTATCGCAATCATTTTCAAATTTGAAGGAGGCAACATCCGAAGATGATCTTTGGATTCGCCAAAATCTTCAAGTCAAATTGATGCAAACGAAACACACGGCGGACAATTATTTCGTGAGGTAGAACAGGAAGTGACATGGCACGGGACGTCCGGGATTTTGTAGATAATGAGAGCGAACAGGAAATATCGTGCGGTTAACCGAACTTCGATTTGAGCGTTCAGTGAATGGCGAGTTTTTTTGTGAAAAACAATTTTTTTTCAATATCAATGTGCATGATTAGCGTGTAAAACGAGCGAAAGTCCCGAAATGCTGTTCTTCGAACAAATAAAGACTCATTATCCTCATTCATTACATATTTGTTCATTATTTTATTCCTCCATATGGAATATACAATTGTCGGAAGTGGGGGAGGTTTTAAAATATATTTATTTTCCAATACTTTTATAAAGTGAAATTATTTATGTTTACGTGTTTTATATTTTGATCACACAATTATCGTTGATTATACTGTGATAATTATTATTTAATTCGGAAAGAGAAATACATTGATTAATTTTATTGTAAATTGTTCTCTTTAAAATGTTCATAATTAAGTTACGTGTCCTCGTCTCGCGATAATTACACGCATGTTTCAAACATCAGTGCGTTACTGATAAAGTTTCCTTACGAAATATTATTAAGGAGTTTAATATACGAGCAAATAATATATATCAAATCATTTTGCTAATAAATCTGCCTAATTGTTTGATAATTTTATAATTTTAAGTTAAATCTTTTCTAAATTCTCGCATCCGCAAGAATAAAAGAACTTAATCACCTGGAAAGAAACTGATCGATATTCACAATCGCGACAAAATTCGGCTCTTCAAATTTATTAGGTATATATTTGATCCCAATGTGCCGTTATCGCAAAACGTAGAATTAAATACCTAGGTTACAGAGAAAGCCGGATTGGTTTCATTGGATGGTTTCATGCCATCGAGGACGGTTATGGTCGCGCCAGGAAACGGGCCAATCGTGGTCGAACGCGAATCTACAATTAATATGACATTAGAGGGGACCTGGCCGCGGGGGAAGAAATCTAAAATGACATGAAATTACACTCGATCGCCGTAAACGACAAAAAAACGGGACAAGAAGGGGGCGACATCAAACGCGAAGGACCAGGAGGGGGAGGACATCTCAACTATTCAAATAATCGGCGTTCTTATGTCGGCGAAGCGAAACCGGCATTTTGGTCGCCGTTCCTCCTCCGGAACGAGCCGGGGAATCGGGGCCCGGTTAATTAATATCGACGAGACGATGAGATGCGAGAGTGACGGTTTCGAAAATTGCACGACCGCCGACCGATGATTTGTAAGCGACGTGGACAAGAGAAAAAAGAGAGAGAGAGAGAGAGATTTTTACGGGAGTAGATCTCGGGAAGAGAAGGCCGATATTTTGTACGAGTGTCGATCGAGTTGCGAGTAATAAAATTGACATTTTGCGCAACATGTGCAAAAGAGACTTAATAGGCCCCTACTGTCATTAAACGGCACGCACATAATATGCGGTTCGCAGGGATAAACGACAATGACGATGCGACATTTGCGTCAAATGAAAATTACGTGTTTTCTCCGTAAAGAAACAATTGTACGAAGCGACACGGATCCTCCTTAGATCTATCATATTTCGAATCTCGTGCTGAAAATTGCTAGAATTGTGCCGCAAGGAAACTAGTTTGTTAAAACTAGACTAAAACGCAACCTCACACGCAACAAGAACTCTGAGAAACAAACTATTTTTAAAGCGTGGCAATTTTCATTGATTCGATTGATTAAATTGATCAGGGATTCCAAGATGTTAGGATCAAGTCGTCAAGTATTTCTTAATGAGTGGGAAAGTTTAATTTTTTATACACAAAAAATATCGAATTAGTTCGTCTGATGTAGGCGATTCTGCAACTTTGGATTAACGAGAGTGAATTGCGCCATTCTGTTTTGTAAATAAAATACTGAAGTACGATCTATACGCGGAAGAGAGAGAGAGAGAGAGAGAGAGAGAGAGAGAGAGAGAGAGAGAGAGAGAGAGAGAGGGAGAGGGAGAGAGAGAGTACGGGCTGTAAATATAAAGAAAAAAGATGAATCGCAGATACAAGTGGAAAGGTCGCGAGCCAAGGTATGAGAGATACGAGATATTTCAAAGTATTTTTCAGATTTTAATAGATGTAGTAGAACGCGAGGCATGTTTTCGAGATGTCGTTCTTTCTGTTATCTCGTAGCGCTCCGATCCTGGTAAAAAGCGCGCTTCGATGACGTTTCGATGACGCAGCGCGTTCGATAAAGACATACCAGTATTATAAATGTATAAAATTAGGCTGTATGCGAGATAAAATATCGTCGTACGAAAATACGAGATGCGTCGTCGAGAATCGCACGGCGCGTCTAGTAGTTAAGTAATGCAGCATAAAGTACTTAAAGTATACATAATTATAGTATATATATAAATCATGCTTTGTAAAATAATGTCTGTATAGCGAGAATTATTATATGGAAAATATATTATACTGAATTTAATGTCTTCTGCGTCTTTCTTTCAGTCTTTTTCATCACCCCAAAACCCTACAAATGATTGCCAAACTCGAAATTACTTTAGTCACGAAAGGATCTCTTCGTTTAATCGATCGATTTGCAATCTTATGCATAATACAAGACAAGATCAGATTGACGAACCGCACTCGGAAAATTTTCACGCGATGATACATATTGTAACGATTCGAGACTCTAGGGCTCTTGATGAACATGAGATAGGTGTTCATGTTATGTGTGATTACTACCGTAAAACTGCATTGACTGAAGAGGTAAAAGTATACGAAAATAATTTTAGCAGATTAATAACTCGATTCACTTTATCTTTTTCTTCAAAGCTCCTCAAGCATAATAATTGAATGATTTAAAATGTTTTATTTTTTTTTAATGAAACTAAATGTGCAATTATTTGACTCGCAAAGTTTTTGTCAGTATTTGTACTCTTATATCGCATGTTTCTGAGCTTATTTATCAATAACAGCTAATTAAACAGATTAATATTTTCTCACATCATCTTTGGTGCGATGTTTGGAATGATAACAAAACTCTCAAAACAGCCATTACTCGAAATATTCCTTAATAACGGCTAATTTTATTAATAACATGATGATGATTTTGCGCCACGAAGTAGAAACTTCGAAGCAATTAAAGCTTTACTTTCTACAGCATTACGTGTATCTCTGCTAGGCCTCGGTGAGTTTCATTTTGCTACATCATTATTCCCGCTTTACAATTTCCGTTGAGTATATAAATGTGCGTAGAATAGAAAAGCTTATAATGTCGGTGAATGTCGATTAAAATCCAGAATACGCATCGTAAAATCCAAGATTTAATTATCAAATTTTGTAAGCATAATATAAAGTCAATTACATTTTAAATAACAAAAAACAAGCTCTTAATTACTTCAATGATGATAATCGATACATCGAATCTAACGAAGGAACATTACCACACTGTTATTCCTGTCTCACTCGTATGCGATTACCCACGGATCTCTCATCTTAGATTTTATCTCTGTACGCAACTCGCCGAATAAACTTTCTAAAATATTTCCTTACCACTACTTTACGATTGTTCTTCTTTTTGAAAGAAAAAAAAAGAACAAAAGAAGAAAGAAAACATCCGTTGATTATATTTCGACGACAAATTTCACGGAAGAACGGATAGACATTCTCCGGGTCCCATCAAGTCGAAATTTCGGCGACGTATAATTTGACGAAGGCGAAACCCGACGAGCGTGACAGTGTGCTTAATCGGGTTTGCTTATTTCCGCCGGTGCAATTATATGGCAGCGCGCGCGCGCGCACTCCCTCTGCGCGCATAAGGGCTTATTTTATTCCTATTAGGGTAAAACGGGTAGCCGGGGACGGGAACGGAACACATACTACCGTGTACCCACAATTACGTGAAATTAATTTGGGCCCCATTAGCGGTCGGCCGGGGCACTAACGATTTTCCCCAGCGGCGGACACGGTCGGACGAAGCGGCCTCTCTCGTGACCACACACACACACACACACACACATATATATGTATATATATATATATATATATATATATATATATATATATATACACAATATACTTTTACCATAATAGTGCACCTTCCTTCGCGAAATATACGTCGTGCGTGAAAAGAACTTATGGAAATTCTTAATCGCACCTCGGCATCGTTAAGCTACGATTTCCACCGCGATATACTAAAGTTCTGCTACTACCGCTTATGCGATTCGTCGTCGCAATTAAGGATGCAAGAGTATGTAATTATTTCCATTAAGGAACCATAAATTGCTCTTGCTTTTTGATACTGTGTGTTTGATACTGAAAAAAATATCCATCTCTTTGCAGATTCTTTCTATCTCTGTATTAGTTAGTATGTATTTTTTTTATAAGGTCGTGGATAAAAAATTAAATCGGAAGACAATTATACACGATTGGAATAAACGTCTTTTTGTTATGGAAGATTTAATTGATTTATGTAAAGATTAATGTTGCATTATATTGTGTAATTCCTAAAATAGCTAACCTTGGCCACGCAAAGGTCTCTCGATATAATCGCAATTTTGCAACTACCTATACATGTATATAATTGTAAAGAAACTCGTCCAACGAAAAGATCCTAAACGATCAACGATGTTATGCGTGTGATAATAATAGTTATTACACTGTTTTATCTCGGAGGGAGTTTTACTTGAAAATAACGAGTGTACTAAATGCAAAATTATAACAGTACGCGTTCATGAACGAGATACAGGACATGTGCAACTTTGTATAATTGCAAGTTGCACTGACGAGCGGATGAGCTGAATAGGAAAAGAGTCGGTAGGAAATCACAGTTTTAGTATTCTCTTTTTTTTTCGCGAATTTGTTCCGTTATGGTTCCACACGTGGAACGCTCGCTTTCCAAACCGATGGAAACCGAAGAAGAAAGGAAGGAGGGTCGAGAGAGAGGATGTGGTTAACCCGACAGTTAAATCGAACTTTTGCCAGGCTTCTCCTGAGCATCCTGAAACGCGCGCGGTAACAAAAGAGAATTGTGTCTGTCCAGTCTCCTGAGAGTACCGTCATCCTGTTCCTGTTCTTTGGTCTCTATCATTCTGCAACTTTGTTTCTTCGATTGTTCGAAAATCGTTTGCAATGTATCTTCGAGTTACGCGGAGAAGCGGAGAGAGAAACAGAGAGAGAGAGAGAGAGAACATATGAATTTGCTGCGGAAAGGCTTTGAATGATCTGAGAATGTGTCATGTCACGACTAAAGAATTTCTCGAAAATGATAGGAAAAAACAGATTGCGTGAAGCATTTTGATTCGAAACTTGATGGAATATGTAAAATGTAAAGAAAAAAATAGTACGAAAAGAGAGACTTTGGAACAAACTAGGGATACATGCATATATTTATTTTGTGAATAGTTTACAAGTCTCGAAAATTCTTAAAACTGAATTAAAAGAATAATGAACAAAAAAATTGAAGTACTTAAAATATAATAAACAAAAATCCGAGACTTCTCAGACGTTCCGCCTCTCGACTGGACTTTTTTGAGTAAAAAATATGGGCGTTGATATTAGATGATCAAGAATAAAATTGTAATGGATCAAAGAAAAAGAAATAAATCAGTGGGTCTCGAGTGAAATATTTATTCCAGACGAAAATGTCCGTCTCCCTCATTTTTTCACAATAAAGAAATTAGCGAAACATTACAACGCGGTCAATAAACTATGCGGACGAAATATATTCGTCCGACGCGTAATTCGCGCATGAATAAATATAATTGATCGTGTCAAGCGATCGACATCGGCGCGATCACACGTGATTCCAATTACGCAGGGGGAAGGGGGCGAGGAAGGGGAAGATGTCCGCACGATATTAAAAGGCCGGTTATGTTCGTTCAAAAAAATGACCGCGGTCTCGGACCTCATTATTATCACCATTTTTGATAAAATGCAAATAACGAGCGAGGGAATTAAAGCGCGCTCGTTCCGCAAAAATAAAGTTATTATATTCGTAGACACTGTGTTTCTCTCTCAGGCTCTCTCTCTCTCTCTCTCTCTCTCTCTCTCTCTCTCTATCTATCTTGCGCACGCGCACGTCGAAAAGTGGAAGAAAACGAAAAGATGAGCAAGAACGTATAATGTGTCGAAAAGGCACCTGCCTCTTTCTCGAGGCTCGTTATCTTTCTCCATCGCAGGAGCGGTCGCAAGAAAAGAAGCAGCTAGACGCGACGGCCGATCTTATCTCGCGTCCCGAGACCAGCGAACCACTTATATCGTTAATTGCTCCCACTTCCGGCCTGCCGCCTCCTCCTCTCTCTCCCCTTTTGTTTCTTGTAAGTAACGTGCGCGTGTAAAGAGCACGCAGTTATGCCTCGGGGCAAGTTTTGCGAACGCTTGCGTTGCAGCGGTAACTTTATGCCCTTTTAAGCGATCTCGCCCAGAAGGCGCAAACATAGCGCTTAAACGGCCGACACATCAGTGTCAAGCTGCGCTTTATTTAGTGGTGCGTGAACGTGAGCCTTTAATTTAATCTGCCCACCCGCGAAAAACGGAGGATTTAAAAAAATTTCGCTTTCGACGGACTTATGCGATCCCCTTCGATGTATTAAATCAAACAAAAATTTGGTTCGACATATTGCATAAATAATTAGGCGACAGAATATTATTTATGTTAACAATATAACTTTGCGGTATTATTAATGCCATTATGCAGCGGATTACGCGTAATAATGTGATTGCCGTTAATTATACAATATCGTATCGCTGACATAAATTTTGCGAATGACATGTGACAGAATATAAAATGAGTTTTATGAATGACAAGTGGCAATAACATGCGCATTATACATCATATAATTATGTGTATACTGTTTTAAACATTATTCGTCCAATCAACAGAGATCATAGCGCGTAATAACATTGGATCACGACAAGGAAATTGGCAATTTTACTGACGTATCTTATTGTTGAGCGTGAGAATAAGAAATAAAAACTCAATTATCTAACTTGATTATATCGCCCGTCTAATTATATTTTTTTTACACACTTACGCCTTCTTATTTACTTCTATAGTAAAACAGAAAACAGTGATACAATATTATATATATATATATATATATATATATATATATATATATATATATATATATAATATTATCTCACTGTTTTCTGTTTTACTATAGAAGTAAATAAGAAGGCGTAAGTGTGTAAAAAAATATATAAATAATATAAATATTATATAAATATTATATATATATATATATATATATATATATATATATATATATATGAATATTATATAAATATTATCATATATATACAGGGTGTATTTGAAATGATGCACTAAATTTTAGGAGCGTATTTTAGAGGTTAAAATAAGACTTTTTTTTCCTATAAACATGGGTCCGCAAATGAACCCTCCTCCGAGCTAGAGGCCCCTAAAGTTTGGGGAAAAAATTAAAAATTGGCTGTATTTCAGAAAAAAAAGGTTTTGACGTTACCTATCACCCTCTCTTGAGAGGTAAATAAATTTGCGTTGCGGGTGTTTGGTCAATTTCACATATTTTCGAATTTTAGCTCGGAGGGGGGTTTATTTGCGAACCCATGTTCATAAGAAAAAAAAGTCTTATTTTGACCTCTAGAATACGCTCTTAAAGTTTAGTGCATCATTTCAGATACACCCATGTGTGTGTATATATATATACAGGGTATCCCAGGTATCTTCCGTCCAAAAAAAGGCAGATTCTCTGGTCAATTTAAAAACGATTTTTCCTCAGCGAAAATGTCGAGGGAGATCATTATTTTTTGCATATTCCCAATTTTTGTCATCATGTATCTTTCTAACTAAACCTTAAATTAAAATTCTATTAAAGTAAACTCTACCTAAAATTAACTAAAGAATGTGACTTTATTAATATTTTATTCCCATAAGTCTTAGTTTGCGAAAAACCCTTTATTTTCAATCGTTTATAACTCGAAAACTATTAGTGCCGCGACATTTTCACTGAGGAAAAATCGTTTTTAAATTGGCCAGAGAATCTGCCTTTTTTTTGGACGGAAGATACCTGGGACACCCTGTGTATATATATTGTGACGTTGCCGTTCCGACGCGCATCCATCCGTCCCGGAAATCCTAACGAGGCGCGAGCCGAGCGGTCGCCAGACAGGATTGCGAGAGCCATACCGAAATCTCCGGAGAGACGGGCAATAATTTTTAATATCGCGTCTTCAATAATGTTTTCTTTTTACTATTTTTGTAATTTTGCGACTTGGGCATCTCGTCGGAGCGGCTTTTTTGGACGGAGATCGAAGAGGACGAGGAGAAACCTTTTCCGACGATCGAAAACAGCGCTTTAATTCCGTTAACGACAGCAGTTTCAAGCGCCGAGATAACGCCCGAAGATCCCTGAGTCAGAACAACGAAGGATCAAGGGTGGTGTGCGCCCTACCGACGGGAGAACGAGCATCCATACACTCGTTTTCCGGGTCCCAGATTATAGGGCCCGTGTCGCCGCTACCTTCTGGGACGCCAATAAAAGATCGGCCGGACGATGGCTGCATTAAGAGGATCGCCCAGAAATTGTCAAAAGTTAAATTCTCGGAGTCGTTACGACCCCTGATACGGCGTTGTCGCGGGGCGCCGCGAAATCTATCGTGTAGCGGCGCGATTGGCCGCGCATCTCCAAGTAGAAATTTTGTCAAGCATGCCTGCTGTCATATAAGGTCCGAATTAGGTTCAGAACCGGTATCCTTAAATAGGGCTAAATTAATAGTAAAATAACCTTATCAGGACCGCATAAGGATGCCTGAATACGGTATACTTATTATATATGTATGAATGCCGTAATTTTATCTGATTAGGTCCATATCAGATTTAGATATGAATATCCATTATAAATATGTCGGAATTTTACCTGATCGGATTCTTATAAGGTTTACGTATGGTATTTGTATCTGATCTTTTTTAATCTAAATAATTGAAAAATCAAAAATAGAAAATATATTTGAACAGCTTGATCACAATATTGTAATCTTTTCTATTTACTGCTAATTTTCTGTGAAAGTATTAGATGAAGAAATAGCTCGAGTCCCTCATACAACTGAGGGACTTTAGCAATTAGAACTTTTTGACACCTTTGTCTTGATTATATTATGTATTATCCTTATACTTGTACTAATTAAAAATTATAAAGAAACTATAAGGATCACATAAGATATTCCTCACTTGGTCCGTATTAGGTAACCTTCTCAGGATCTTGTACGATTAAGATTCTCAGGTCCTGATCATGCACTGCGTTACGTTCGGATCAGGTCCATATTAAGATTGCCTGACTCGGACCTGACAAAAAATTCAGGCATTCTTATTTGGACCTGATCATTGCCTTGTCAAAATTTCTACTCGGGTCCGCGCACCCCTGCGCGCAGGATTGACGCCGTTATCGACCCTGAGGATCGCGAGATCCAGGGATTCACTCTGGTGAGGTCGCTCGCAAAGTATAGTCTTTTCGTTGTCGTTTGTCGTGGTGAGATTGTCATGTGCTACCGCCAAAGAACGGAGAGGACGGAGCCGAGGATCATCCCCTGGCCACAGGAGCGAGTGTGTCGGTCAAGTTGCCTATCTTTAATTTGTGATCCACGTACGTGATTCCAACCGTTCTGTCGCCGTCGCCATTTTCGTGTTTCGTTTTCGCGAGGGCTAATATTTCTCTAGCCCTAATATTTCGATTTTGGTGAGTCTCGGGCGACCGGAGACAAGCGACCGAGACACCGAGGATGATCGTAAATCGTCGGCGTAAATCGATAGGGGACTGTTCGTCTCTCTGGGATTCGGGGTGTCGCGAAATACGTATAATTGTATGATTCGTGATATTTGTCGTATGTGTGAGTGTATCGCGGTGTGTAGTAAATTATGGCAAGATACGAAAGTGCCGAATTTCGAAAGATTCGCGTAAGTTAGGAACGTAATATCGAAAAGTAAAATGAGAGCGGTATAAGCGGCGTCCGACGGCTATCGATTTTATCGATCGCATTGTCCGTGCTCGTCGCAAGCGAGCCCTCTCGTCTTCGCGATGATTACTATCACCGCCGCCGAATTGTTATTGGTTTTTAATTCCGCGGAGATTATTCCCTTTAATTGTTAATATTTCCTTTACTTTAAATATTCTATATTTTATGTGATTATTATATTTCTTTATTTTATTAATTCCTTTACTTTTTTTCTCTCTTTGAATAAACTTGTTATCTTTCATTATAATACGTTCGCGTAAATTATTTGAGTGTCGGCCTTGTTCGTGATTGTTAAATTCTGTTGTGTTTGTCGAATTTTCCATTTTCGTGAAACCTCGTATAAAATAACTATAACACCCTTTTCCACAGATCCTGTCCCTATATCGTTAAGCGAGCTAGTCGGCCCGTGGCGAATAAGGCAAGCGTTTGTCGCGTTATTTTGGCGTTTAGCGAATTGATACGTGAAAGACCGTATCTGGCGCTCACTTTTCAGATTTCGATACGACCTTCGCTTCGCGGCGGCTCGCGCAAAACACCTTCCATCCCTGTTCCTCCGAGCGCAAGTATTCTTTTCGTTTCTTGTGTTTTGACGACGTTCCGCTCCCTCTCATCCTCTCCACCACCCCGAGGACCCCGAAATAATTACGTCACAATATAATTATGATTTCTCATTAAGAATCACTTGTAACACTAATTTAACTTGTATATAAATTACATGCTTTTTAATTAAGCAAATCTTTTTTAAATGAAATTCTGTTCACCTAAATTATATTCTAAAAATTTATGAACCAGGTAACAAGCTAAATTTTTCCCAGAACTAAACGTTTAAAGTTTCTAGATTTTATCAAAGATATAATAATGTATTGCGTAATGGTGTACAAGATTGAAATATTTGATTTTATATACTGAAAGTATTATGGTAATTACACGCATGATGATTGTATATGTCGTGCCTCGATACGCAAGTCGTGCGTTAAAATTGCATAGTAGAAACATTCCTCGCAGTATGTCGCATTTCTTCGTTTTTTTTTTCATTTTTTCACGACGCTATAAGAAGAGAGAGAAAGGGAGTGAGAGAAAGATTTATCGAAGAAGATTAAGACGAAACCAGTCCGTCGACTCGCGGAACAGGAAAGTGAATGTGGAAAAGAGAAAAGAGGGGAAAGAGGGTGATCGAGCATAATCAGCGCGAGCATGCAAATGCTCGTGGTCTTCGATCAACAAAGCTTCGCTGCGTGTATTTCTTTCACGCAGTATATCACGAAGTCCGCTTGATAAAGCAATTATTTAATGACAAACTTGGAGAGAAATTAAATCCTTCTGCGGATCTGCGCGCACCTTTTTTTCTTAATAAAATTTTCCAGTTTATTTCTTTGAAATTATCTGAGACTATCTTTCAAGCATAATTTTCCTATTAAAATATTGATAGACGACGAATTAAACTAGCCGCAGACAAAAATTTCGCGGACAAGCATTAAATTGATATCATATGCGCAATTTATTATTAATCGACCATCTTATTTGTGCAATCAATTTCAAGGGGGACATTACGCAGGTGCGTTAACGGGGCTGATATAATCGACGGTACTCCGTCATTATTCTGTATCGTATTATCGATGCTCGTCAATGTGCCACACGAGCGAGATTTGTCGCTCGCATGGTTGCCCCTCACGGCGACAAATCATCATCGACGTGGACCGGATCGTTTCAATACTAATAGCGTCATTTTAACGAGCGCACTTCTGGGCCGTAAAACTCACATCGATCAATCGCTCGATAAACGGATCCGTTTTCTTTTCTGATCGACATTGTCTTTAAAATAAGGATTCGTAGGAGCCACGTGTTTGACGTTATCACTATTTACGGTCCATAATTTTAATCTATAACGATCTTTGAATTAATTCGGATTGTAATTAATTCAACCGATTACTTTATCCCCAGCTTCTTGAGAACGATTTGTTTCTTTATCGGTTAAATCTATAAAGTGATAAATTAATTCGTGGAATAATTAAGAAAAAAACATATATAAAAGTGTGCGTGAATATAAATATTTATATCTTATTTTGAAATTTAAAATCTCTCTTCTTTTTAACTAATTTTTCAATCTCGAAACATTGCTTGTTTTTGTTTTGTATCTTTAAGGGATCAATAATAATAATAATAAATAAAAGAGAGAAAACTTACTTACTTAGGAATATTTACATCTTCTTGAGATATGTCCATCCAAATTTTTCGAAAAACTTTTTCACAATATATTATTAATAACAATAATTTGACATATAAGGTTATGTCTATTATTATTCTCACTACCACTTCGAGATGTCTTAACTCCAACTCAAATTACTATAATTCCCTATACAAATGCTTAGAATGAATCTTATTGATGAATCATTTTGCTTCTTAGATTCACTCGCAGCCAATGAGAGAACGAATAGACAAAATAATATTATTTTTCCGCTTTTTATTAATAGAATAAATAATGATAATTATATACTAGAAACCTTCCTTGGTTAAAAAGAAACTAATGTGCAAGAGATGGTATCGAACTACGTTATAGTTATCGAGAATACCCGTTACAATCAATCCAAGCTCGGTGAAACGCATACTCCCTCTGTCTTTTGTCAATCGTAGGTTAAAAATCGTGAAGAGACTGAAATGGTAAACGATTGGTGAGCGATCATTTAGTTCTCTAATCGCTCAAAATTTGTCGGCGTTAAGAACGCATCGTTTCAAGTACAAATATCCTAGAGATAGCAATCGGGAACGATCCGGACACCGACACATTGTAATTCGCGCAAGTGGCGCGTATCTGATCCGGTCGAGTAATGAATTATCGGCGCAGCCGATCAAATGTTTAGCCAACAACCTCCCTTCCGCGTCGTAATTTTCGTACGTAAAATGCGTCGCGTTCGCTTGCACGCGTGTGCGTGTCGACGGCCGATTGGCTCCGAGCACATGTCGGGTCAAATTTAAATATTGTAATTAGAACGAGAGCGTAATCGCGATAAGCGAGATCGAGATGAGAGAGACTCTTTACCGGCGTTTCGGTGGGCGAGCTCGAAGCGCAAGCATATGGCTAGTCAATTACCGGCGCGAAACTCCGAAAACACGAACGATCACATGGGCAAGCACGACAGGCTTTATCTGCGATCACGATTCCGCGGCCATTTTCGTCGTCCGTTGAAAAAGTCAGACCGAAAACGTTGTGTTGTGTTTGCCCTTCATGTGTAACGTACCTTCCGGAACACCTTAATGCATAATGTACAATTATGGAACTTGTAGAAAGAGTGGTAATCTGGATTGCTTTTTTATTTTAAACAAAATATTTTTAATTTGAAATATAATCATTCATTATTAATTAAGAATCTTTCAGACGCTGCAGAAGCAGATATAATACCGTGACCCTGAAGACTATTTTTATGGTAATAATATCGATATAGAGTATATGTTATGTAATGATGAAATAATTCCAGACATGCAGCATTCTTTTATTCAAGACAAATAATATGTGCGGATGCGATAAAATAATGGACCCGATTGCGCGCATTCGATCTGAATCGGTTTTATGGTTGACATAAAAACAGATTTAATTCGATACGCCGCATATCAGTACACGGCGTGCGCATACGTGAATCTAAGGTCTCCAGCGGTGGTAAATTGATAAAGTGGGTGACAAGTCGTTAAATCACCTGCAGGAACGGTCATCGAGATGCGATTGCATGTGCAGTTGCAGTTTAGCGTGTGCGCAACCATCTCGGAACAGAACAGCTATCAAGAGCGAGCGAGGAAAGAAATGATGGAACTGTCAGATTTTGTGGGAAGATGACATGGGAAATGAAAATATTAAAAATATCACATTTATATTTTACATTTGAATGTAATGTAATTGTTCAATATTAGATAAAAATTGTTAATAAAATCAAGACAAGGTAATACAAGATGAGATTTTTGCTATAAAGATTTACTCAAGACCAAGACAAGAAATTTTCGAAAATTTTCAATAGCAATACGATATTTTTTCACGAATATTGTTTCATCTTGAATTTTGTACAATCTAACTCGAATGATAGAATTTTTCAATAATTAAAGTATAAATTAATGTAATTACATTAATTTATACTTTAATTATACATTAATTTATACTTTAATGTAATTACATTAATTTATACTTTAATTATTGAAAAATTCTATCATTCGAGTTAGATTCTACAAAATTCAAGATGAAACAATATTCGTGAAAAAATATCGTATTGGTATTGAAAATTTTCGAAAATTTCTTGTCTTGGTCTTGAGTAAATCTTTATAGCAAAAATCTCATCTTGTATTACCTTGTCTTGATTTTATTAACAATTTTTATCTAATATTGAACAATTGTTCAAAATAATATTAAACATAATCTTTATAATATACCTGACAATCAAATAATCGCATACATATGCCGTATGCAAAGTTTTGTACAACTGAATAATTGTGTAAAATTTTAAATTGTATATTTTATTTATTTTATTGTCTTTAAATTTGTTAAAATACAAATTTTTATTTATTAAATGAAATTAGGAAATAAAATTTTCAAGTTCGTATGATATAATGATGTCTTCTCATTTAGTTTACAAATATATATATTTTAGTTTTTTTAAAAACAAAATAATATCAAGATTAATCTTGATGATATCTCGTTTAAACCTAAATCTAGTAGTATATGATTCACGATTTAGTTAAATGAAATTACTAACAAAGCATACGCATTGTTCCTTTGTATAGAAACAGAAAGAAAAAAACCAGAGTAAATATATGTACTATGCGATCGAATTAATTCTTCAATTTTTTAGTAAATTTCTTTCTTTTTTATGGAACACGGTTACTTTATTTTCGCGGCACATTTTCCGGACACTGTTTCCATTCAAGGCGTGGAAAAAGAAAAGCACCGAAGAAACGAAAGAATGAAATTTTACATTTACAAGACATACGGAAAGCCGACACGTATATTCCCATGAAAACAGAAATTGGGCGTTATGTGAGAATGCGATCGAAATTGGATGAGAACCACTGAGAATTGTTTCACTCGGTATCCTTCCTACACGGACGTCGCAATTGGTACGGTAAATCTCTAAATTGTACCTACCATATTACTGAGCAACTCTCCTCTGGCAACTTACACTAATTCTGACGCCAACCGTGCACTTTCTCTTTTATCGTACGTTCTCAACGAATTCAGATCGCAATCAAATCACCAGAGTCATGTAAAAAAAGCGGAAGTTCCGGCGAAACCCGGGGGAACGATTGCGCAGATTAGGCACGTGAATCTCTCGACGGTAGCGAATTTAAACCACAGAATTCAATATTGTAGTCTTTCTTTTTATAATTGAAATCTTTTCCTCCTCCTTTTTCTTTTTTATTATATAGAAATCTTAATAATTATAATAACAGAAAGATTTTATATTATGTGTGTGTGTGTGTGTGTGTGTGTGTGTGTGTTTGTGTAGAGTCTCGAAATTCTCAAAATACCATAGCAAATAAGTTCTCGAAAAATTAAATAAAAAATTTGTGAGTTTTTATTCTACCCAGTAATTTTTTAGATAGAAAGGTATAAAAAAATTGATCTCAATCACAAACTACAGTTGCCTAGTTGTGAATTGCATCTGCGCTAGTATTAATATATGTATAATGTGAGTTTTTTAAATGTATTCTGCGATTGACTTTAAATTTTTATATCTCAGAAACTATTGTTTGGATAAAAGATCATAAATATTTTTATACTACTTGACTTTTCGAGAAATTTTCTGTTATAATCCCTAATAATAGCACGTATTCGTTTAAAAAACATTTTACAAATGTTTCTTCGAAACATTTTATAACCGTTTCATAATTCTTGGAAATGTTTCTGATTGATTAAAATATCTACACGAAAAAACGTTAAGAGACACGTTTTTGACAAAAAAAAGTTTAAAAATCGGCCAAAATACATTAAAAAACATTGGATACGTTTAAGAAATGTATATAAAAATACGTGTATGAAAAAACATATATAATGAACGTGTGCTACTTGGGATATTTTAATTCGCGATTTTTGAAATCTTGTTACATGCATATATTTATATCTTTTTATTATTGATTTCGATAAGACATCAATTTGAAAATTAGTTTAAAAAATCTGCTGTTAAAAGAATATAAAATGTTGCAAAAACTTCTTTTTTTAAAATAACATTCTGTAACCAATTAATTTCTTGAGTTCATAATTTTTTGTGAATTTCCAATTCTCTCCATCATCTTTGCAACTAAGCCTCAAATTAAAATTCTATTAAGTAAATTTAAATTTTATTTAAATTAATTTAAAAAATATTAAATAGTTTTCTTAATCTTTTAATTTGACAAAAGCTTATCTTTTTCCATCGCTTATAACTTGAAAATTGGTATCTCGATATTTTTAGTATGGATCTGCAAATTAATTAGAGAATCTATTGAAATAACATCAGATAATTTTGAAATATTTATAAATGCATAACATATATTTTTCTTTCTTATACTCTTCAATATTTAAATATAACTAAGACATTAAAACAGAACCTCTTTAGGTTGTGTATTGCTAACAATAAGAATCTGTCATTAGTTACCTCATGGCCAATACATGTATTAATTTATTAGCAATACAAAGATAGCAAAGCTCTTTGCCCATGAAAAATAGAAAATCTTAAGTCTAAAGTCTGACATCCATTTTTGCATTTTTTATGCGCGAGAAAAAGAAAGGCATTATTGCTATCATGTGAATTAACAAACAATTACCATTATTTTGTGAGATGACTGCGCATCGAAGATTATTTATCGAAACGGCTTTCGAATCGTCAGGTTAATGCGATCCGCGGTCGACGTTTCAAAAGAACGGCCGATGAAAAGCGTATCGGGACGAAAGTGGCGTTCGCAAGGACAATTGTGAAATTTCGGCCAGTCGAGAGAATTGACGCAGGAAAATGATTTCTCCCGTCCGGAACAATTGCTACCATTCCCAGGTGGGGACGACGATGACTCGAACACGTTACTTTCGAGCGATGGGAAGCGGATTCTGGGAAATCGAAGCGCCGAAGAGGCAGCCAAAGACTAGGACCCACGATGATGGATGAAGAATCATTTAAGGAAGGTAAGAACTATCGTGCGGGAAGGAACTATTAATTATGACAAAAGGGACCGCGGTTCCTCGCATCGGGCGCATAAGCGGCGAGCCCGAAAAGGAGCGAGCGATTAGTTACTTTAACCAAATTATCTCGCGGACAATGGCCCCAACAGGTGAGAAGTCTTCTTTTGCTTCGTGTTTCTGCTCCGGAAGAAGAGGATCGTTGCCCTCGCAACACGCTGATTGGCGAAAAGAGGATGCGGATGAACCTCAGACCTGATCTTGCGAATCTTCAAGATGAACTAAAATAACTGCATAGTTGAAAAAAAATTCCGATATTTATAGAGATTACAATTTTTGTTATTTCATTTATATTTTACAGTATTTTGTTAAAATAAAATAATTTCACATTCAATCTTACAATCAGACATATATAATTGCTAAATTTCTGCCTCTCACTGTTACTCGTCTCTTACTTGCTCATCCGAAAAATCAATCCACCAACATCTCGCTTTCGTCCTTTTCATTCCAATATATTTTAGTTTCCGAAAATCAATCACCGAAAACGCGTTCGTCGAGCATCTCGCCAAGAGGCGTGCAATAATACTTCGCGCGCAATTACGTCAATAACATCAAACTTGGTAGCTAAATTGGACGTGCACGCATACAGAGACATACGAGCGGAGTAACGGCCGGTTATCCAATACTCAGGACACTGTGACGGTGATGGTTTCAGGTCGTCGTTTCCATTGTGCCCCGAGTGGACAAGATGATCGTCGCTCATTTGTTTCCTGGCGGGGCGGCAGCAACAGCAGCAGCCAGCATCAGCCAGCATCAGCATCAGCAGCAGCCACAACAACAACGCGACGAACGGCCAGTGCGGCTGACAAGACTGCCTGTAATTTCGTACGTCAGCGCCGAATATTAATTCGAATTCCTACCTCTGGTCTGCCGTGACCAGACCAGGTGAGTAGGAGATACACGAAGGAAAAGTGAGGGAGAAGGGAGAGGATAGTTTTTGTCCGGTAAATGAAATATCTTCAGTAGCTGGGCGTCCCGCGGCGATCGAGTTCGCTTCCATCAGCTTTTGTACCCGACGACTTGGATTCTTCGGCGACTCCCCGTAGCGGATAAGTGGAATCATTTCAATGATCGTCTACGAAGATCGAGATGGCCGGAGTCCTACGGGCAGTTAATACAGTGCTCTCGAATCGCACCCGAGCTAAACCGGATCGGGCCGGTCCTTTCTCTCATGACTGCATCAAACAAGTACTTCATAGAAACATGGTAAGTTTCGGATATTAAGCAATTGGATTGGCGCACTATTCGCATAAAAAATAAGTTCAAAATGATATATAAGCCATATTATAAGCCATTATATAAGTCAAAAAAAACGTAAGTTATATTAATGCTCTGTTGAGATGTGAAAAAATTCAAAAGCATCATGTGTATTGCAATACATGTAATTGAAAATTACGAAAGAAATTTTGTATAATAATAAAGAAAGCTCAAGGAACTATTTGGTACAGAGAAGACTAATTAGCAAACATGGTAAATCTTATGAATATAGATGGAATTTATGTTAAGGTTTTTAATACTGTATATATGTATCATCCTCTCTTCACGTAAAACACGAAATTTAGCGCAGCTGATGATGATTGGAAATTAAATACCGATCGTTCGATACAATAATTCACCGCTAATTGACGGGATTTACATTCTAACGGATGCACCATACACTTTATTTTCTTTCGCTGAGAATCGCGGAACCGTGAATTAATCGCTTATCAGCGGGAATGCATTTGCTCGATAAAGTGCGCCAACAGCTGCAGTCACACTTAATTTTATACGATGGCAGTATCGGTTTTAGATGACTGCGACGAGCAATCATTTGAGAAAAACTCCAAGAGCTTTTAGAATTTTTAAATTAATTTTACACTAATTTTTTTAATAAATAATGGGATAAAACGTAATAATACTTCTTTTGCTTAAATGAATATAAAATACACTTATGATGAACAGATTTATTAGTAGTTTAAATTTACAAAAATTTATTAATATTACCTAGGGTATTTTTGCATTAAAAAAAAATACGTCCTACATAAAATATATCTCGCAATACACATAATGTTTTTGAATTTTTTCACATCTCAATGGAGCATTAATATTATCCAATAAAAAAACATTTGTGCACGGTTTCAGTTATATTTTATATGTTACATCTTCAGAAATACAAAGCATATAAACATGTATATAAACATAATAACAATTATTTTTGGAATTAAAAATAATTACATAAACCTGCGAAATTTTAAGTTTGGTTAGATACGAAAAGCAGAGTAGGTGAATCTGATAGATTTTTTGACGCTGAAAACAAATCTGGCCGCAGAATTTCCCCAGCACGTCAGGCTTTTGAGTAATTTGTGATTAAATAGTCCAAAAATGGCTATTTCGGCAAATTTAATGAATTTATTATGAGAGAACCTAATTTTTTGGAATATTTCTGCCAATGGCATCGTATAACATTAGTCTTCATCTTTCAAATTCATTTTTGATTGCTGTCGCACGATTATTTTATGCTGAGATATACAAGTTATTACTGGTCATGCATAGTGGTCCGATAAGCCATTCCAATTCAACCGTGTTACCTCTTTGTTTTATCACGAATCAAAATTTGAATAAAAACATAAATTTTTATACCTGTCATTTTTTTAAATTAAAAATGGTGCATCCAATATGGCGGACAGAATCACAATAAAAAGGTATAAAATTTAGAAAAATTTATCAAAATGTGTATAAAAACTATATTAGATATATTTTTAAAGGACTTTTTTGGACAATCGAACCTGATATATGTAAACCTTTTCAAATTTCAAAATGGTGGATCTGCTCTCTCTCTCTCTCTCTCTCTCTCTCTCTCTCTCTCTCTCTCTCTATATATATATATATATATATATATATATATATATATATATATATATATATATACAGGGTGATTCATATAAAGTGACTGATGTGAATATTAGCTAAAGTTGAAGAGCTATGAAAAAATTTTTATACCAAAAGATGTTTGACACAGAGGGGGACATCATATGGTACAAACGATATTTTTATAGATGAAGGCATTAAGGAGATTTCAAGATCAACTTAATTTTTTTAAGTGGTACCCCCTATTTTTTATTACATATTTTTCTAGCTCATCTCGAGAGCTTTCTAAAACACTATTTAATTAAGTTAGTTTTTATTAAGTACTTTCCGAGTTATGAGGCTTGAAATCATTTCTTAATTTTACATAAACCGTTTAAACATAACACATAATTATTTTTAAGAAAAAATATGTAATTGTTAATTATAAATTACATATTTTATCTTCGAAACAACTATATGTTTTCTTTACACCAATTGATTCCTCTCATTATTTTGTACGTAAAAGTATTAAGGTAAGATAATCGAAAAATAAATATTTTACAAGATATTTTACGGTTTATGTAAAATTAAGAAATTATTTCAAGCCTCATAACTCGGAAAGTACTTAATTATAATACTAAAACTAACTTAATTATAGTGTTTTAGAGAGCTCTCGAGATGAGCTACAAGAATATGTAATAAAAAATAGGGGGTTTTATTTAAAAAAATTAAGTTGATCTTGAAATCTCCTTAATGCCTTCATCTATAAAAATATCGTTTATACCATACGATGTCCCCCTCTGTATCAAACATCTTATGGTATAAAAATTTTTTCATAGCTCTTCAACTTTAGCTAATATTCACATCGGTCACTTTATATGAATCACCCTGTATATTGATGGCAATGTATATAAATTTTCTTTAACGTAAATTTTCTTATAACTTGATACTCGTGTATCTCTCAGGGCATATTTTCCCTGATGCATTCTTTTACATTATATTATATCATCCTACTCTATTTTACATTACGCTAAAATTCTAGATCATTTTATAAATGACTTTTGAGTACAGCGAATATTTTTCAGAAATCTAATACAAATCTCTTCTATAACATGCAAATTGAATTTTTGTACAATATTTTTCTATAATATTTTACGTAATATTTTTTATAATATTTTTTCCGCGAGAATATTAGAGATAGAGCAGATAAAGAACGTGTCGAAAAAAGTTTGAAGGGTCGATACCCTCAAAGTCGGCAATCGTAGAACGAACAAGTCGATCGCGGCAAGTATCAGAAGAGTTGGAGCATCCTCCCGAAGTATCCTAGCCGCGCCAAAAGGAAAGACGGCAGCATAATTAAGGCGCTACATAGTAAACGCCGATCTCTGTGTGCGCATATTGTGCGCGTATCGGGTCGAGTACATAACTCTGTGACACATATTGATGATGGTAGCACTGCCATCTTTTAATATTCTCTTTGATACTCTCGCCTCTTCTCTTTGTTTCCTGCTGACGCGCACGGTGGCAGATAAGAATCTTGCCATGCGCAAAATTTGATGGGATCACAAAATTGATGCCTATATAAAAGTCAATGAATTTTGTAAAGTAATCTGAGGAAAGAATATTACGATTATTTATTATTAAAAATTTTTCAAATTCTTATTTATTTTTATTAACGAACAATTGAAAGCATGTAAAAATTGGATTAAAAATCATTCTTATAAGCTTCCCGTAAGTTGCTGATATCATAAACATTCTGTACGGAAGAAGATAAATGCATTCGCTGCTAAGAATTGCTAAAACGGCAAGAATCATTAAAACTAGTGTTACAAGGAATTCTCATTAAGGTGATGTTTCGATATAACTATAATATCACATGTCCATTACATAATGTAGAAATGAAGAGAAAGAAGCTCGTGCACATAAATCGGCGACACATATTGATGATGGTAGCACTGTCGTCTTTTAACTACCGCTCGTTTCTACCCGTCCCACCTCTCTCAGCGGCGGCTGCATTGCTAAGAGAGATCGGACGAAGACCGGATGACGCGCGGATGAAACGGGAGGTGGATACATTAGCGGGCTAATTTGGCAGCGTGCCGGTTGTTAATTTTAATTGCAAAAATAATATGGCAAAAAACTTTTGCGCCCGAACTGACTTTGTGCTCGGGCTGTTACAAACGAGCTTGGATGGCACGGCGAATCGCAAATTTCTTTTTGGAATATCGTGTACGATATCGTATGTGTATATGATCAAGCGAAGTGCCAGATATAAAGACTGAAAATATATTTTTCGCAGATATGGTCACATATATCAAAAGCGTTGATATTTTGTCAGGATGAATAAAATTCGATTCTGCGATTTTTAATGAAAATCTATTGATTCTGTGCTCAGCTAATAAAACAAATAACTACATTTCTGTAATTCATCCCCACTTTAGACGATCTATAATTCGAAACAAAGTTCAAAATAGAAATCTATAATTTTATGTATATTTTGTATATAGAGTAAACCATGAAACATAGTACTATTGAAAATGAGATGATTTCTTGTACACAAAACTCAATATTAAATAATAAATAAAACTAAATATTAAATAAAACCTTTTCGTACGAGTAAATTTTTATCTCTCGTATATAATTGAAATTTTAAAAAATTAGAAATATGTTTATAATTTTATATATAAATTTAAGTGAATATGTAGGAGACAATATTCTTTATTTAATAAAATAATTTAAAATAAATTAAATTATCAAAATAGAGAGAGAAATAATTATAAAGATATAAAGTATCAAGATAACTACTTTTTTCAATAGAAAGAATACGTTTTTATTTATATCTTTTTATATATTTTTAATAGCCATTAGTGAAATAAATTCAATAATGTATAAGATTATTAAAGATAATTTAAGCTTAAGACAGATAAAAAAATATATTGTCGATTTTTTAAATTTCAACATCTTGTCTTATATGAAAACAATTTCTACGTAAAAATTTTATTTTACATTTTTGGGACTTACTTTTGCGTAAGAAAAATCATCACTTTTTCGATTATGTTTCTCGCGTGCATGATCCACCTTATACAGGATCTATCCACCGAAGTTTCTCCTACATATTCAGGTACATCCTGTATATGTATTTTACTTTTCTAAATGTACTATACTATACTAAATTATAAAGAGAATTCTACCTATTGCTCCAAAGAGAGTTTAAAACGATTGAAAATTCAGGAAAAAAATGATGAGTTTATACAAAGTGATATAAAAGTTTAGAAATTCACAATAATAAAGGATCTAGAAATTCACAATATAATTTATTTTACATTTAAGAGATATTTTTATTGCACGCACAAAAACACTGATGACTTTTTTATATTTATTATAAATGACCTTTTCGAAATTATCGAAAGCAAATTACAGTTACTTTAGTATGGTGAAAAATAAAGACAAATTAGACACTATACTTCATTCTTTTATTACTCTGTTTTTTTCCCTACATACAATACATCATTCTTGTAAAAGGATGTATGACTTATACATGTTCTTTATTATTATATGATAATTATACACAATCCGCAAGACACTCGGCAAAATCATCTTTATACCGACGTCCATCCCCGCGTAATGCAAAAGTCTGATTCCCATCGTGGATCCTTTCCCTCAACCGACGCGAGGACGTCGCAGACTACGCAGCCTGCGACGGAATAATTTGTCAAACTTGTCAGGGAGACAGGCAGCGCGACCGTGGCTCGGCCTAATAAAGCGTCACGAAATTCCTCTGCGAAACATGTTGACGATTTATCCGGCCCATTGCACCCCGAGTTAGCTCTCACCATGAGAACGGTCTTATTTCACGGGACGTTACGGCGCCTTCGCTCTCCGCGCTCTTCGCATTTTACGAGCGCGGTACGTCCGGCAAAAACGCTCGCGAACGAAGAAATCGCGGGAACGCAATCCGCGCGCCAAGGCGAATCGTAAAACGTGCCAATCCGGCTGCAGCTGTAAAGCTGTACACGTAGGTGTGTGCCGATCGTGGATCGTGATGACTCCATCTTCGACGGCGTAAACGCCGTGAGACATCGTCCTGATTCTAAATGATCGCGATGTGCGCGATGATTACATGTACGACAAACTAAAAAGGTATAATCCTTTAATACACAATGTCCTATATACGTAGGGTAGCAAGATACCAAGACTGATTTTGATATTGTCTTGCCTTGTCTCGAAGTTTGAGACAAGATCAAGACAAAATTTTTAATTAGTTAATCAAGATAACCACAAAATTAAGATTGTCAAGATTATCAATTTTTAAAAAAAGCTAAAATGTGTGTGTTTATAAATTAGATGAGAAAAAATGAACTATGTTATATACGAACTTAAAAAACTTTATTTAATAAATAAATAGAAACATTTATATTAAATTTAGAAACAATACAATAAATTAAATAATATAAAAATTTACTCAATTATTTAACTATAAAATTTTGTGTACAGGAGAGATACACGATTATTTGCGTATGAGCCGCGTCTGCAGTCAAGCATCATTGCATACAACTGCTTTTCATAAAAACAACAAATATGTATAAATAATAATATATTAAATTATATTATAAATATTATATATATGTTAAATACACTATTTGAAACAAGTTTGTTTAGTATTAGATAAGATAAAAATTATTATTAAAATTGAAACGAGACAATATACAAGATGAGATTTTTATTACAAAAATTGAAGACTCAAAACTAAAACAAGAAATTTTGGAAAATTTTCAATATCAACAATATCAAAAAAATTTTTATGAATATTGTCTTATTTTGAGTCATGTGTAATCCTACATACATGCAACATCTGTTTTTTTTTTGTAATATTTCACGCATTTCATAATCGTTTTGTAATATATTTGATATCTTTATATTTCCGAGACATGTACATACATAAATGTACTATTATTTTGCATTAGCAATAAATTATGAACAAAATATTAGCAAAAATTAGGAATTTAAAATTGTTCAAAATAAAAAGAGATCGTTTCCGAAACATGATATTATATAATATTATGTTTTCAAGCAATATATTCGATAAAAATCGAGATGTTTGTTTATAAAAAAATCTTTATTCGAAAATTTTTAAGAGCAAAGTATCTCCACTTTTATGCTTTTTCAAAAAATTTTCAAAATTTAGTTACAAAATTTGCATTTCCAGTTAATGAGAGAGAGAATAAAATGTTTCTTTAAAATATCCAGTTTTAATGTAATATATTAAATTTAAAAAATTTTCTTCCCAGAACTCGCTAAAATTTCAATATAAAAAATAAAACTTTTACAATTTCATAATTTTTCATCAAGTTATAGGTATATATTGCTAATAATAAGAATTGAAGGATTTTCGGCAAGAAAACCCCTTTTTTTCTTTTTTAAATTCTTGTTTTCTTTTTTATGAAGGTATAATGAGACATATATTATATATCACGCTCGTGTTTCAGTTTATGAATGAACAAAGAAAACACTACCTATACACTTATTAAAGTATTACAGATGCGTTCGAGATTTAATGAAGCGAACAACTGCTCGGAATTCTTCAATCTTTCCCGTAAGTACATAGCTTTCACGCCTCAAGATGGCTCGCGAAGACACCGAAACATCAATGCGTGCTGAAGAAAGGCGTTAATAAAAATTATGCAATAAAAAGTATGTAACTCGAGGTTGAGCAGCTGGGCCGGTTAAGTGAAATTAATCGGCGCCAATAAGTTAGCGTACAGATAGCCGGGACGGGACCCAATCGTATCTCGCATAAACGTGTGAGAGCTCTTGGTGCCTCGTCGCGTGTATCAGTGTCGCACCAATTGAGATGCATGTGCATGCATGTCGTTGTATGCATATCTCCTCGTGCACGGCCGCCTGCATGAAAGGCCGGGGCTTGCACATCGCCTTTATGATGCAAAGAAGGCTTGCATTAGCCGGCAACAATGCATCGACCGCGGTCTCCACCCTCCCCCTCCCTCTGCCCCCGACCACTGTCCCCGACCCTCTGCCCCTATTCTCTCCCCCTCTTCCATCCCTCCCTTTGTCGCTGTCGTTCCCCCTCTTTTCTTTCCACCAACCTTCTCGAGCCCCGCGCACAGTTCCTCTTCTCCTCCGGTAACAGGCTTGTTAAGGTAATAACTCTAATTATATACCGTCCCGATACACCTTCTCACCTTTTTCAATGAGCCAGGCGAGAACGCATTCCCGTCTCGTTTTCTTCCGCTGCGCGTTTTCTTCTTCGTCCTACACCTTATTCACTGACGCCTTAGCCTTTTCTACCATGCCTTTTCAGTTCTTCTTTCTTCTTTCCTTGGTTCCGGTTAGATTGCATCCGGTGCAAAATGGGGTTGAATCTGATGCGTGGCTATATGCATAATTATACCGTCGGAGAAAAAGAATATAACCTCGAAAATTTCTGATGACTTGGGTCTTTTGATCAGCTGGTTGGCTGATAATGAACAATATTTTTTTCAATTCGCTTTCGCGAATTCTATAAATGCAAAACAGACAAATGTAAATCTATTAATAGTATATAAATATAATATACATTGTATGCTTGATATGTATTTCGCAAATATTATGAATAAATTTCTATTTTCGTCCTATTCAGGAAAACTTATCTTGGAAAACTTTTCACGTGGCTAAGTGATTTAGCACATCAGAAACTATAAGAAAATATGCATAAGAAAGGTTTCATCGTCACGGCCAAAATCCTTTGTAAAATGTGTGTATTATATTTCGTACCTACTAGGTATATCTTGAAAAATGACCAAATACCGTGTGTTTAAACAAAGATGCTATTAGATACAAAATAACTTATTGTTAGCGAAAAAATCTCTCTGTTTGTCTACTGTGATAGGGTTAATACTAATCAATCGAGGAATTCTTTTTCCTGAGACTGATTCGATAACCCGATGCACACACAATCACAATATAGGAAACTCGCCGAATGGCGGAAGCTTATCAGTGAAAATTGCCCGGTAAAGTTGAGATGCGTCTCCCTCTCTTTCGCAGCCCGGGGACACAGCAAATAGTAAAGGAAGGCAAGCATCGTTGGTCCTCTTACGACGGAGGAGAGGAAGAGAACGTGCCTCTGTAGGTGCCCGAACAATTCGCTTTTAAATCCAATTAACTCGAGTCTCGGGTCGGTCGGCGGTCGTAACAATAACACTTTGCCCTTTACAATGCGGTGGCGCGGTTGCTTAATACCACGTTCGCCACGCCCCCGCGCTCAAGCCCCCCCTCCCTCCTTTGACGCAGTCTCCCACCGCTGGACAGCCACCCCTTCGGGCTGTCCGCATGTGCCCTTTTGTTTCGCGGTTCATTTGTCTTTCTTCCCATCTCTCTCTACGCTGCCTTTTCTCGTCCTTTCCTCACTCGTCTCCTCTTCTTTCTTTCTTCACCGATCTCGTGTCGGTTCCTTTTCTTTTCTCTCCGTCTCTCTCGATCTATTGCGACGGCGGTTTATCTTCTTCTCGCTTCCTCTGTTCGGCCCACCAAACTCGATGGGGTCCTGCAACCGCATCATGGAGAATTGAGAATCGTCAGCCTCCGAACAGACCAGAAAGCGGTAAAAAAAAAAAACCACAATGAGAACACAACCTTAAAGACATCATTCATATCATATTGCACATTATTGTCAATGAGGACATCACCCGCTGAGACTAGGTGGCCGTAAGCGATTTCTTCCGACAAATATATTTCTATTGAAAGTAGTCACAAATAAGAAAACTTGGCAAGCGAAGAATAATGATTGTATAAAGTAGTATATATCGATGTGTTCAAAGAAATTCAATTACGTGGTTACCTCCCGCTCCTTCCCCCCTCTCACCCTCTCTCTCTTTTTTTCTTATATTTTTCAAATAAAACTAGTGTTGTTATATGAACACACCACTGTTTTGAAAAAAATAAATAATCAAAACAACGAGAAAAGTTTCTTCAACAATCGATTAAGAACAACATGTAATAGCTGATTTTTCACAAAAAGAGCTAATCATATCTTTAATTAATTTATTTTATATTTGTATGTGTTTTTTTTTATTTATATGTTACTGCTTCATTAAACTTAATCTTACAAAAAAGTCATGCAACGCGTCAAATTTATTTTCTAAAGAAGACTAAAAAAAATGTGCATGTCATATCGTATTGTACCAGGCGTGAAACGGTTAGATTGACTAGAAGAGATTATTTCATAGTTGTGTATATGCACAAAGTCACCACAACTCATCTATTGTATTCTTTATATATAAGTTTTGACATCTATAAAGAAACTTTAAGAAAAATTTCCATTTAAAATTTCTAACACATATTAAAATTGTTAATAATCTTTTTGCGCTATTTTAATGACTGGCAGGACTTAACTCTTTCTGTAGTTTGTTGGCAAAATTATTACCTTTGTACATAAATGCCGTACATCACCGATAAATTTAAGGCAAACTTTTAGTTTTTTCTTAATCGAGATGCTATACATTGGCTCTAAACGTACGTTTCTTTTAGGTTCATTACTTTCTCGCTTACAATCATTAGATATGTCAATGGCAAATTTCTTAAATCATTTTATTGTATGTGCATTTATAGATATTGTCTTAAACTTTTGTCTTAACTCATGTCATTTTATTATCTGTGCATATTGTACAATTATGTTTCTTTTGTGTATTTTTAATCTTGATCTTTTTGATTTGTATGCACTAACGATTAATAAATATTAACCGATTATTTTTAATTTATTATTAACAATAATTTATGTAAACTGTAATTCTTCCCTTGTAAAGTTTTTGTTATTATCCTTGAGGATATTTTATTTTAAAGCGCTAAGTAAATAATGATCTCTCTCTCTCTCTCTCTCCTCCCCTCTCCCCCTCTCCCCCTCTTTTTATATTTATTTCTTATATGTTCGTATAAAAATTATGAGATTTAATTAATATGTTCCTTTATGCTCTATTTTACAAGTTATACAATATTCATCGACTGTAAGACTGTAAGACTTTTTATTCGATTTTTCTTGGCTTATTTAACTTAATTATTTGATTACTAGTCTATTCAGACCAGGAAATTGCAAAGAATTATTAATTAACGCGCTCTTAATGCAAGTTAGAAAGAAGCGTTAATTAATTACCGCGCTATTTAATATAGAGAATTATATAAAGACAATTATGAGAAAAGTTTTCTCTAAGGCTAACAAAAAAGAAAAATAAATAGTAGAATAATATTGTACAATAATAATAATAACTGCAATTTTAATAATAATTTAATATCAATAACTCGGCCCACTAATAATAATGGCAAATTATACGAATATTTCTGCTGCAATCGATCGTTAGAAATCGCTCATCGTGGTCGATCATTTCGCAAATAGTCGGCAAGAGCAACATCCATCCTGCCGTAACAATGCGATTCCTTTCGATTCCATTATAAGGATAATTGATAAAAGTCTAATATTTCACCATAATAACCGGCACGAACTCGCGCGGGCATTTAATTCCCAACGATTCACCTCCCACTTCCTACATTCTGCACCGCAACGATTTGTAAGCGATCTTTCTGGAGATGATAATATAAGAACTCGTTATAATAAGGGTCACATACACACACACATTTGGAGGTTTCGTGATTGGTCACGATCAATTCGCCGGCGACATTGTCGTTCAACAATAATCAGAAAGAGCTTTTTTCGCGAATCCAAGTTCCATCACTGGGAATTGTTCTCTTTCCTCCACCTCTCCACTGTTCCTTACCCCTTTATCCTAGATAATAACGGAACGATCTCGAGCATTTAATTTCCAGGTCTCTCCTGGTATCCTCGGTGCGAGGGAGGACTCTCCTCTTCGCCCGAGTGGGGGCGAGTCCGTTCAAATGACAGTAATATCGTTGCCTTGTGGTTTTGTGCACCACGGTCTGATTATAGTCTACTTCTATCACGTAAACAACGGTCTCGGACAAACCTTTCTTAATGGCCTCCACCCTCTGCGACTGCGGGGGCAACTGTGGGGTGCATCGTCTCCGCATTGCCACGTCCGCGCGTTTCTTCTCCCCCCTCACCTCCCTAATTTCACGAGGGTAGCGCTGTCGTAAATAAAAGCTCTTCGAGTCCCAATAAAATTTCACAAGAAAAAAATTGCTTGATATTTTTATATCTCTTTTACACAAAAGAAATCTCTGAGAATTTCATATTTTTTGTTCTTCCTTGGAACAGATATTCTAGATTACACTGTCGAAGAGAACGAAATAAAACAAAATTCAGCAAAATATTAAATATGTATTATTTTAAAGAGATATTCGCGTTCTCTTTATTTACTTCTACTATTAGTACTATTTTATTTTTAATGCGTCAACTTTACTAAAATTATTGTAATTTTTTATTTTGTAAAATTTCTTCAATAAGATTAGCCGTTGATAAGAATTGTCGATTGCTTAAGAATATACTACATGCGTTTTCCTCCATCCTTTTATAATTGATGATTATGTTTCCGCAAAATGTTACAGAAAAATCGACAGATTACGGTTCACCGAGCTCGCAGCTTTGACACACATATATCTGCGATACAGCTGCCGGCGCGCTGAAATTCTAAGGGCCAATTATACCGTATTCCGACGTAGAAGGTGGAGATGGTTGAGCGGGTCACGGGCGCATCTCTCTCTCTCTCTTTCCCTCCCCCCTCCCTGCGGGTGCAACGAGCTTCAAGGTACGGGACAGGGTAATGAATTGTGTTTCATTTCAGTTGCTCCGAAACGTGTAATTTCGTCTTCTCCGAGTCCGCCTAATTAGGCGGGGACATCTGTGCCCAAAAGAGGCTCTCATACAGGCTAGTACAGCGTGCGTGTTTGCGCTGTCATAATTCGTGCTGAAGCGGCTTTACCTCTCGTACTATAAATTGTAAAGTACAATAAAAGAATTACTCAAATCTTATAAAAAATTCCCTGAAAATTACCTAATTTTCCAAGTATTTTTGTTCAAAATTTTAGATAGAAAAATAAGTTTTCTTACTGTATGCGTTATTTAATATTTTTCACACGAAGAAAAACATAGAACTATTTAAGTTTCAATTTCACCAATCATTAGATTTATAAATGAAAAAAATAGCTTTTGTAAAATAAACATTTTCATATTTTTGTCACTAAAAATTACAATGAAAATATATATTGTATATTCATTATTTTATTAAAACATTGAATAAATAAATAGAAATATAGATATACATTTATAATATTTTTTAAACACATTCATAACTTGCTTATAATAAAAACAAAATTATCAAAGATTTTTTTTTAATTTTTTGAACTTTAATAAAATTCCATAGATTTCCTGGTTTTCGAAGAGATTTTCCCTGTTTTTCTTTAGGGAGTAGAACCTTGGATTATATTTTCGAGAGAAACGAAAAAGTCAAATTTTTAAACACAATTTCCAAAATAAAGCCATGTGTTTTTGGATTAGGTCGTTTTGTAAACTGATCAATTGCGCGTCGTTTCATCTCGGATAATCGAATCGGCTTCGAAGCCGGTAATTTTTTATCTTGTTTTCTTTTATGTAAGTTTCTCGTTCACGCATTTATTGCGCGATAATGAAATGTCTGATTGAATTATAAGTTGTCCGCGTCGGGGTAAGATCCGCTTTCGAGAACCGTTCGCAAAAGGCGATTCCCCGGGCACGTCTCTCTCTATCCCTATAATTTCGCGCTAATCCCACTCGCGCAGAGGAAAATGTTATACCGCGTGCCAATCGCAACGTAATCTTTCTATCTATTACAGACGACCCGGACTACGTACACACGTACCCACATAGGCCACGAACTTTTGATCTTATCAGCGCGATATATTACTTCATATACGGAAACGCGTGCAGACGTATCTCTTATTGAAGATCCCCGTAAACGTCTAATCTCGAACGCAATAAATTGCAAACGACCGTTCTCTTGGCCGAGTCGTCAAATTCATTTCAGAGTACCGTTTATTAATAAATAACAATTTCTTCCGTATGATTCATAAGACACTATGAACTAACAATAAATCAATAAGTTGAAAGAGAACGAAAGATTCATGGCGCGATACTCTTGTAATAAAAAGATGTATTATTTTACGTAATGCGACAAACAGATTTTATATGTGTAAAGATACAAAAGTATGACGAACTAAAATCGAAGATGACACATTTAGAAAAATAATAGCTTCGGTGGTTATGGAATAATCGATTGTACATTTCGCCACCATTATGGTAGCGAGTTACATCGTATCCGTGAATTATTTGTGAAATGCTATTTTTGCAGCAATCGGAATCTTCCATCTAACACAAACGATCCATTCGCCTCGCACTTCCGCGAGATAGGAACCTCCGATTTTATTGCCATAATATTATATAGGTACATCGCGATCGAAAACGTCCAAACGTCGTTATCGGGGAAATCGTACATCCGTCCGTGCGTGATTCGTATCTGGATTCAAATTGCATTTTTAAATTCAACGACACCCAATCTTTGGACACAGGTCTCCCCATCGCGTAATTTGTAAACTGCTATCTACTGCTATCCACCGTGCCGATCGCAAACCTGGACCTCTACCAATCGTAGAATCGAAGTGAGAAGATGCACTTTCGATCTTATCGCTCCGTTACATTGCAGCGCGTACAGGTGTCCGTTGGCATTGTTCGTATCTCGTCTCCATCGATAATGATTGAAACATAAATACTTCTTTTTACGCAATGCCAGCTGCAATTTTATTTTAAAAAGAAATATATATTTGAAACTGAAACCTTGTTGCATCTTTAATCGACGAGTGAAAGCTAACTTAAAAATTTTTAACATTTATTTGATGTGTCACAGAACGTTAACTTTAACGGATAATGATTTTCTTTGAAATATATTAAAATAATTGTGTTGGCTTACTTGTGTAAATAGAGAAAAAAAATGCCAGTATTGTTATTTCCTCGTAATTTCTTTTCGTGATTTTTTTTACAAGCTTTGGAAAAATATTCTCTAAAAGTTCTTTGAGCTTCCACATATTTTTGTTCAAAATTTTAAGTAAAAAGTATATTTTACAGATATTTTGACGTAACTTTTTAAAATGAGTTTTTTATTATATGCGTGAATAGCTTACGTAAGATAAATATTTTTCACTTACATAACATTTTCACTTTTTCATTAAAAATTACAATAAAGAAATGTCTGTCATATTCAATATTTTATTAATTATAATATATTAAATTATATATATATATATATATATATATATATATTTATTTATTTGTGTTTATTTATTTATATTATAAAACATTATTTTTTTTAAGTTTCCTGTGTGAATTTTTCAATAAAATTCCATGAGAAAATTCTCTAATTTTCCTAGATACAAAAGAAATCGCTGAGAACTTTAGGTTTTCTATCATTTTTCCAGGAATATCCTGATTGAAATTTTCAGTCGAGCGCGCTCGTTGAGAAACTTTCTTTTCTTGAAAGTATTTTTCGCTAACGAAAATAGCGAAACTAATTAATTTTCACTGTCTGTTACTCGGCTAAATATTTCTAAATGAATACCATAAATTGTTTATTTCGTAATGCAATGAGTTTACGAAATCTGCTTTAAGAAAATATAATTGTTATAACCGAAGAAAAATATTTATATGATATTGCATAGCAAAATTATTACATAAAAAATTCATATCAAGAAAAATGCATGACTCTCACATGCTTCGTCCCCCTTGACATCTGTCTAAAGATTTCATTCCATCATCTAAAAATTTCAGATTTACATTGGTATTAGAATCGCGCTAGTATAATATATTTAGGATACAGATATTCATCTCGACGATGTGTAATCAACGATGGAAACAGCTGTTTAGAATCGTTTAACTGAACCAAAGTTGCGGGACTCAGTTATAAGCTGGTGTGACAAATCGGCGATCGTTAGCCAGACAAATGCACGATCCTGTGGCCATTGGGAAAATTTGCAATCCTTTATTTAGTTAACAAAGGGAAAATTCCCGATTCTTTGTCGGTGAAACACTTTTCGTTAGATCCTTATGGACTCCCTAGTCGGCTTGCCTTCCAAGGAAAGATTTTTGCGGTTAATTTTGTTGAATTTGTCGACCATTCGCAACGCTTAAGATAACAAACGACTTTTGTCTTTTTGAAGGAAACTTTTCTCATTAGTACGTTATTAATCATTTGCTCTATCCCACATTTCGAGTTTTTTTTTTCACAAAATAAAAGTAATATTTTAAATTTATACTTTATTGTTGTCAAAAGACAAAGTTTTCTCACGCCGAATCAGTGATTACTGCTGATACAATTATTTATTAAGTTAGACAAAATTATACGATATCTGTTTTTATTTTTGTGTCGCATATTTCTAACATAAATGTCTGCATTTGCAATATAATAGCGAATTGTAAAAAAATACTAGGAAAAGTATTAAAAGAAGATATATCATAAAGCCAGTAAAATCTAAAGATTGTATTTATATCACATTTAAAGTGCTAAATATAGGCCATTTGATTTTCAATTCATGATTGCAATTTTGCGCATGCAATCTCCATATAAAACAAATAAAAACTAACAGTAACTAGTAGATTTATATTGTGTCATAGTTGCATATGTATCGGTAAAGACAAATTTATATAATTTATATAATAATTTATATAATAATTTATATAAATTTATATAATAATTTATATAATAATTTAACAATGTATATAATAATTATATAATAATTATATAATTATATAATAATTTAACAATTTATATAATAATTTATTTATAATTATCAAATTTAAAGACATGTCGATCTTTCTCTGGATATCTTAAACTATATATTTGAAGATTTCTACAACGTACACAAGCGTGTTGCTATATTTTATATAAATTGCTTTATTTATAAGATATCATTTAGCAAATGTGTAATATGTTGAGCAACATTTTAAAATATATTTATAAATATATTAATAAATAAATACATATATATAAGAAAATATATTTATAAATATATTAATTTTTGACATTACAAGATTGTATTTTATCGTAATTTCACTAATTTATTTTTGTTTTTTGTTACATTAATTGAGTTGACCAAGCTTCCTTCGTGATATGGAGTAACCGATATAGGCTATTAAGTCTAAGTAATAATTCGGATTCGGTATCTCGCATTATGTTAATGCGCTAATCGTTCGAGACAGCTCGACACTTATCTCGTTTCTCGCGAGATGAGCAATGCCGGTTTCTAGTGACGTTCTCGTGTCATGATTTCACATGTCTTGTCCGGATCATCAAAGCGATCGTGCTGCACCGATCATGTTACGGTGTCTTTTCCAGTTCGTTCGGCAGATCTTTTGCGTGATCACACTGGAATTCGTCCATGGACATCCTCCGCATAATGTCACGATAAAGGAAGCATAGTAAAAAACCTTTGCAATGTATCGTGGAGATGAAATGAACGCTAAAATAATCATTCATGATGATGATGAAAAAATCCAAAATGAAAATTATCAGCAGCAATCCTTGTAATTTGTGTTTATGCCGAAAGGAATACAATATTTACAATATTTTTATTTAATCTTTGTTGAAATTATGATTATTAGTATGAAAATATCAAAATATCAAGTATCAAATTATCCCAATATTATATACTTTAATCTATATTTTTCAATCGACGTACATTCTTTAGTAGATTTAAGTTTAATCGGTCTTGCGATAAATTCGGACTTTTTTTTCATCGGTTCTCTCTTTGGACGAAGATTCCGCGGCGCAGAAAACAACACATGATGGAAGCCTCTTATGGAGTTCTACGAGTTCATCCCCTCGGAAGAGACACGCTGGACCTCCCATGTTGGAAATACGATACGCGAGACCCGGGTGACGATCCCGATAGCTAATTGACCGTGCTAGCTGTGTCAATGATCTTTAAAAACATCCGCCGGATCGTAATCACCTGAGACGCAACACACACGTACATTGTATTATTCGAAATATAATGTTTTCTTTGTTGAAAATCTGTAAAAGAAAAAAAGAGAAAAGGAGATCGCGCATATAAAATCTATATTTTAAGATCTACATTTTCGATATTTTTCTTCGCCATCATATTGGTTATTGAATAAAACTACAAGTCTCCTGCCTTCCCTTTCTCGAATGTTCTCTTCAAGTTTATCCCTATGATATCAAGTAGCAACAATTGACATTGTCCAATGATAAAAATCGATTTATTTTTATTTTCATTGCTTATCCACCTTTTATTAAATCCATTTTAAGAATGACAAAATGTATATATACGTTTTGGGATTCTTTCAAAAGGCAGCAAACATATACATACATTTTTAACTTTAACCGACGTCATCTTACACATTTTTTTCACGCATTCTTCTCCTAAAATTTGAATTTTCTGAAAATGGAATCAATAGTGATTTTAGAGTTCAATTGATCAGAGAAATAATTAATCAACATGCGCGAAGATCAAATTCCAAACTAGGAGAACATCCGAAGAGATTTATTAATAGACGTTTTCCTTCTCTTATTCATTCAGAGCCTGGTAAAAAAAAAGAAAACAAAAAGATGTGTTGTTTGTAGCTAAATCAGTGAGAAAAGAAAAAATCAGAATCAAGATACACATGTGTAGAGTAAAGATGTAAAAAATCGTTTTCTATTCTAATAGACAATAAATGTTGAAATAAAAATAAATTTGATTTCTTTCATTACTTTTTAATAAAATTTTTATAATATTATTTTTCTTTATATTTTCTTTGTTAATATAAAAAAACTAAAAAGTTCTTTTATATTTTATGTTTTTAATTTATCTTTTTTCGAAAGTAATTTTAAAGAATTAATGAGACTTCTGCAGCAAATTATATCAAAACGACATAATTAGGATATAATTTTCAAATAAAAACATATAATTTTTTATTATACACGCTGAGAAAAAAATCTGGTTGCATTAATTACAAATCTTGTTGATTCAACCAGTTTGTCTGTTGGAAAATGGACGAATCAGAATTTCTTTAGGAATTACTGGATAAGTATGGTTAATTTCTTCCTATTAAATTTATCAGCTTCTCTTGTTAATAATACTAAATTTATTTAGTTAGGTTAACATGATTTTTTTAGTAGAAAAAAAACTATTTCTACTAAAAAAAATCAGGTAATTGTGCACTTTACGGACGACCTCACCGATTTCAATGATCTTGACATATGTTGCCAAGTTCACTCTCCTGAGTAAGTATCAAAAGATTTTAAGTGTCGCTCACTATTTATTAAAAAATTATTAACAAAAAAGTTTTACGAATTATGTGCAATTCTTAGACATTATGTACATTTTAAGAGTCAAGGTGAAATGTACATGTGTGGATACAGTGTTTCGCCCCTCCCCCTATGGGGCGCTCCCCACTTTCGGAAGATATAACCTAACCTAAACCTATTTCTGATTTAAAACTAAAATTTTGTTTGAGATGAACTTTGCTTCGCGTGAAAAGTTGCAAACCCATGTGAACTTCGTTTTATCTTGCAAAGTACATGCTTGGAGGCAGTAGGTTCCACCCCCCCTACAGGGGGGCTCCACTTCCGGAAGATATAACCTAACCCAAACCTATTCTGATTTAAACCAAATTTTAAGCAAGGTTCATCTCAAACCAAATTTTAGTTTTAAATCAAAAATAGGTTTGGGTTAGGTTATATCTTTCGAAGGGGGGGGCGGAATCTACTGTCTCCAAGCATGTACTTTGCAACACAAAACAAAGTTTACTCTACATTTAATGATAACCTTCGCTATATATTAAACATATATTCCATCAAATATACCTTCTTAAACGTACATGCTGTGGCAAAATCATATTATATTCATTAAACTTTTTTCGTTAATAACCTTTTAATAAATAGTGAGCGACACTTAAAACCTTTTGATATTTACTCAGGAGAGTGAGCTTGACAACATATGTCAAGATCATTGAAATCGGTGAGGTCGTCCGTAAAGTACATAATTACCAAAAATCATGTTAACTACTTTGATTGTGATTTTTTTAGTGCTGTAATTGAAATATGAGGTTGATTATATGTAAAAATATAAATTATATGGAAATAATAACATAATATATTCATAATCACTATAATATTCATATATATTCATAGAAAGTAGACATATATTCACATCACTATAATATTCATATATATTCATAGAAAGTAGACATATATTTTATATTAATAATAAAAAAAATACAAATATTACACATTTATTTTGTTTACAAAATGTTTCACTTTTTTAAAAAAATTAACTTTGTGTGTGTACATTGTAAATAAAAATTAATTTTGTGTACATTGTAAACAGTGTTTTTACATAGAGAAAAATTATTATATAAGAGAGAGAAATTGACTTATAACTTATAAGTATACTGCTGTCGATTTCTAATTGTAATTTTTTCAATGAATTCTTCTTGTGTGCTTCTGCAAGGAGGAACATTTTAGCTATTATCACTGTCAATGTTGTCAGTGTTTAGAAAGTACTCGGATGAGTTATTTTCCGTAACAATTGTCTCAACTTTATTTTCATCTAAGGATAGTGTTTCTGAAATAATAGTAACCTATGAAAAATTTGAAACAAACAGAAATCACTGTTAACAACTAAATGTTTCATCTCTTTAATGAGAATTTAAAAATATATGAAATTATCAACACAATGTAGCATATCCTTAACAATATAATAAATGTTTGTTTCATTTTTATATACAAAAAATTACACGAATCAATTATAAAGAAGTTTTAAACTAAGAATATAATACCTTATTTTTAATAATTTATATATTTTAATAATTTTTAATAACATTAAAATACATACACACACATGTTCATCAACATTAAATATGATAAAAAATATTATTTATTAATTACATCCATAAGAAAAGCAAAAATGTTAATGTAGATCGTTTCAATGCATATAATGAACACTAAATAAACATTTAAAATATTCTGATTCCAAAATTGATAAAATTGAGCTTGACATAATGCATTATACCATTTGGAAATATGACTATACTTAGTAAATATTTTTGTATTTATCTCAAGTTTTGCAAACTTATGAGTTTCAAGTTTTTTACAAAATTTTCTCTAGACCCTGCTTTAGGTATAAGTACTATTAAATCTTTTTCTTTTAAACAAATAAGTTTCATAATCAACTTCTTGATCTAAAAAAATTATATAATTATATTCAAAATCTATATTGGCTGTGTTCCGATATAAAAACTGCCAATACTGAAAATCTATAATATACATGACGTAAACTATAGATTTTCAGTACTGGCAGTAAATATCGGAATGCAGCCATTATATGCTATGCGGTAGTTACAAACACAGACATCTATACTATATACTAGACCGCTAACTTGCGTCAAATACATGTCCACGAAAATGTACTAAATTCTCACGCATGCGTAACGTTGGTGGACAGCAGTCACGTTTGTGATTGGTTAATGCTATGTACAATGTACATAAGTATGTAATTTGTGTATAAACTTACAGTTGAATATAAGTTATTTTTAAATAATATATAATGTTCTTCGTTTTTAATTAAAATTTATCACAACCTTTAAAGATAAAATATATCAAAATATATTTAAAAGGTATATGATATAATTAAAATCAAGATTAAAAATATATATAGAAGATTAAAAATATATAAAGATTAAAAATATATGTATATAACATTTATATATATATTTATATTTATTTTATTACAAAATTAAAAGTTTATAATGTAAAAAGTACAAAGTTTTAAGGTGAAAACTTAAATATTAGCTGGCTACAAGTGTCCACCATATTAGTTTTCCACCAATATTACGCATGCGCGACCGCCATATTACATGGTTTTCGGGGACACATTTTATGTACAAAATCAATGGGAGTTAGCGATCTAGTTATAGTATAGATATCTGTGGTTACAAAGCAATAACTACAAAAATCTAAATTAACTGTACTAACCTTTAAAAACTTCTATGTATTTTTCAAAATTCCACTGGCGGAGAAGAGAAGAAGTTTTTTCGTCAGCCATCACTATTAATTTCACATATCATTTCTATTAACTTCATTATACTACTTCACAGAATAGAAAAATGTACGATCTGATATCCGATCTCGAACACGCGTCTGCTCGCACGACCAGTGATGCCAGTTTTGCGACGCTGCCTGCGCTCGGCTACCTTCGAGTAGTAGAAGAGCGCAGACATGATCTACTGTCTCTTTCGCGGCGCTAGCTGTGAATGATGCTAACTAGAAATTCTTGTTTGGTTTAACCAAAATGCCTTCAATTATATACGTCTTATTAGTACAATCAAACGATTTTTTTAATTGAAAATTATTCGAATGTTTGATATCATTTTAATCGCAAAAATCTCCTTAATTTACTAAAATTACTTTAAACAAAATAAATTAAAAATATAAAAACTTTTTATATCAAAATAATGACTAAGGTACATAAATTTTGAAAATTACAAACTGTCTTTGTCTATAATAAAGATAATTTTTTTATAAAGAAATTCAACAATTTAATCAACCTACAGAAAGACACGGATAGTTTAAATAACATCTACGACAAAATAATAAAGGTCGTGTAGTTCGTTATTATTTTTTGATTTAACACATTTAGTTCGTTGACGAAGTCTCACACTGGCACATCGTTTTTATCTCTTGATTTTAAATTTAATAAGATGTAATGATCTTGCAAATGTGACTTGTGCAGTTTACAATACTATGAGTTATATCCATCACTTGATCTGTATGTACTCATATTGTTCACATTTAATTCGTGGGTATTCTGTTTATTCAAACCGTTGAAAATCTAATTTGTAATTTCATATTCCAATATATACTTGAAAAGGACCACAACCATATGGTCGAAACGTCGTAATTAATAAACAAAATTCTGGCTAGTTTGGTCGATTACATTATTTCCAATCCAAAGATAATTCAAATTCAATTTCTGTTCTTGGAGATTTTATTTAATTAAGAAATAGTAATTAGTCAATAGCATGAAATGCGATCTGTACTTAAAATGGTTAGTTCAAATCTATCATTTAAAAAAATAAAAAATAATGAAAAATCAACTTGCAATTTTTAATAAAATTGTTTACTTTCGTTAAATAAAAATATTTTATATGAATCTTATAAAAGTTTGATTTTAAAAAACAATCGTTCTCAAAGAGCAAAGGACAAAACTGATCGAATCTCGTCGATCGTATTTTGACAAAAATGTTGAGCTTATTATAAAAATAAAAGTATTGCGCGAGCGGCTCCTCGATAAGTGTTACGGACAATTGTTTTTCGAAGGCAATCACGCGATAGGCAGCAATACGGTAGCTGAATCGGCATGAAATTCAGCGCAATCACCATCGAATTATCCGACTGATTGGATCGTTTATGCTGATCCTTTGATCCTCGCGTCCACCCTCGATTGGGCTGTAGGGAGAAATCTTACGCGAAGTAAGACTGCCGTGTCCGTTAGAGTTTTATCCATTGCCCAAATAAGAATGGAATAAAATAAGAAACGCGCTGCCCGTTCGTAGATCGAGCTGCGGTCAGGGACAATCAACCGACGAATTACCGATATGATTGCTACTGAAATATTCCCGGCCGACAAAGGTCGGAATCCCCGAGGGGAATCTGCCGTCTGACAACTTCGCGTTTGATTTTTTGCGTGTTTGTACACCTAGATATAGATTGATATCTTGCCGAGATATGCATGGATGAATACGGTTGATATGCGCAATTGCATAGTTTGTTTATTACTAAAATTACTATTAAAATAATATGAAAAACGAGAAAGAAAAACGCTTTTTTTTTGTGAGACCATAAATTTTTTCAAATGTGATTATTGAGCAAGCAAGATATTATCTAATCAAATTTACATGGGACTCGAAACTTGGAATTTAATTGCAAATTAATCAAAGAATCACGTAACGTGTGATGTCTACGTAATATGTGTCACATGTAAGTCAAATTATTGATTAATTTGACATTAATTTTAATATTTATTGATATTTTTTTCATTAATTGTTATGTAAATGTTTTACTTATACTTCACGAATTTTACGTATATTGTATGATGCATTTCTAAATAATATCCGTTTTCAATCAAGTAGTGTTCTTTTTGGTTTCTGAGATGTGCGATTTTATTATAAAATATCACGATTTTTGTACTTATTTACTTATATCATTTTTATATCTTACTTAGGTGTTTATATTTTTTTGTGTTCACATTTGCTCGTTATTATGTCGTTATTAGTAAGCTTCAGGATTACTGTTTAGTTTCGTCGAAATTCGAAATAAATATTGCTTTACGAATTCTACTACTAATTATTATTGTGATAAAGATATACAGGGTGATTCTGAACAAACGTTTGTCTTCAAAGTATCAAATTCTTGAATGAATTCTAAGACGATTTTTCCTCTTGCAAAATTTTGCCCGGAGCTTAGTTTTTATACTATAAAGGAAAATAGTTAACTACTTACGGAACGAGTACAAGAGGTAGGCAGGGACGGCGCGATATAGGCGATTACGTGGGGCACTCGCCGCGATCAGCTGATTGCTATATGCGATGACTGTAACAATCTGTGTGTGTGTGTGTGTGTGTGTGTGCGCGCGCGCGCGCGCGTACACACACACACACACACACACACAGATTGTTACAGTCATCGCGAATAGCAATCAGCTGATCGCGGCGAGCGCCACACGTAATCGCCTATATCGCACCGTCCCTGCCTACCTCTTGTACTTGTTCCGTAAGTAGTTAACTATTTTCCTTTATAGTTTAAAAACTAAGCTCCGGGCAAAATTTTGCAAGAGGAAAAATCGTCTTAGAAGAATCGTCTTCATTCAAGAATTTGATATTTTAAAGACAAACGTTTGTTCAGAATCACCCTGTATATTATTGATTGTTTACTCTCCCCCCTCCCTCTCTCTCTCTCTCTCTCTCTTAACATTGTGATTTATTTTAAAATTTATTGTGATTTATTTTAAAACGCGTTGACAAGGAAGAGGTTCTCTCTATCTCCCTGTACTCTCGCTCGTAAGAAATTATAACCTAATCTAACCTAATTTTAATTGAAAATCAGAAATAAAGCAGAGTTTCCCTTCCACGTGTTTACTTTATAATAAAGTAAAATTATAAAATACATAGTTTGGAATTTTGTGTATAAAAGAAAATTAAAAATAAATGAAATCGATGTATTTGAAAATTTTTAAATCTTTGAATATTTAATAATGAATAGCTTAATGATGAAAAGTTATTAAGAATCATAATTTTGACAACATGTCAAGGCTAAGGTCATTGAAAGAAAAGTAATTATAACTCTTTTCTAAAAAATTTATTTTTACAATATTTCAAAGTTTCAGAAATGAAAAGAGAGATTTCACATAATTCAAAGCGTGTATTATTTAGGATTTAAGCAAATGTACCCTCTATAATACATATCAAAAGAAAAGTAATTTGTAAAGTGTAAATTAAGGTGTAATCAATCTACAATTAAATAAAATAGTTACAAAGTAGTGGTTAATTCAAATCTATCATCTAAAAAATCAGAAATAATAAAAAATCAACTTGTAATAAAATGTATCAAAATATAAAAATATTAAATATCTTTTTAGGAAAAAAAACAAAATTTTGAAAAGAAATCATCTTTATTTTGTTAACCATTGTATTTTTTTATTTACATCTCTAATGATGACTTGATAAATTTTCATTGTGAATATAACGATATTCAATAATCCAAATCAGATAAGATTTAAACGGTAATCGCGAACGATATAATAATTCGCATTCGATGTATACGAATATTTCGGCAACTACGGATATGACAATGGAAAGTGCGAAGATGACGACAAGAATAATGAAGCTTCAATGAAGCTTCTTGCCATTATTACAGTCGCCGTTTTATTATCGCGTCGCTCGGGTGGCTCACCTCGTTATTGCCCGCCGTTAAACGAAAGCAAAGGATTAATAACGAGCTCTCTCGGGACCGAGCTCAAGCGAGCTACCGCTGAATTAACGCCAGCATAAATTCCCATAGACACCTTCTTAATCGACGTGTTCCTCCGCGCGCGCACACGCGTACAGGCGGGGATATGTTTAGTAGGTGTACCTACATCTTCGAGTTATGTATGTGTGTTGAATTAGATATACATTTGCTCCCGCAAGAAACCGTGAGCTGGCCGACAATACCGTCGCCGCATAATACAGTAACCGATACAGTTACTCGCTCTTAATTGTTGTGAGCGTATGAATAAAGAAATCGTTTATACGGCTGAAAACACGTCACTCTAATGAAGGATGATTGCGATAACTGCACATTCAGAATATCCTGCGAAACTTAATTATACAGCGGCTCGGTTAAAAACACGATAGAATTGGGGTAATTCTGTATTATTATAAACTATATATAAAAGGAATGGAGAACATTTGAAGATGCTTGAAATAGAGAGAAATAAATCATGAACCATTGAATTTTAGGACAGAGAATTCATGTAAATTGATGATTCTTTTTTTTTGCAAAAATATCGCTAAATATTAATAAATTTCCATATTAAAACTGATTAAAAATAAAAAGAGAAACATATAAATTATCTTAAGAAAATGTACGTCATAGCAGAAATAAAGGAAGACGAAATTTGTGGAATAAATGATAACATTTTTGAGATAATATAACTGTTTTTTGTTTCTGGCAAAAATATCGTAAAAACATCAACAGTTTTCCATTATTAAAAGTAAAAAAAGAAAAATATAAGAATAAATCACAAAATTTTTGAGACAGTGTAAATATGAAATTTTGACAAAAATATCGCTAAAGTATTAATCCTTTTCCATGTTATAACTAATTGAAAATAAAAAAAAATATAAATCTCAAGAATATATACGATTTCATAGAATAAAGGACCAAGATTTTCAAAGATCTTTCGAAGAAATTTCGCATGTTGAAAAAATAAAATGTAATTTTGTTCACGTCATTGAATAATTTTCAACCGTATTCTCGAACTATACGAATTTAATCCGCGAGTTAATCTGGAGGCCGTATCCCCGGATGCATTTTCGAAGCGAGCGTGAGCCGCAAGCGAGAAATTAACACAGTCGAGCCGCGACTTTAAGCGCGGAAACCCCGCGGGTACACACGAGAACAGATTTCTTCTTCGGTGGTGGTTGTTGCAATGATGGTGGTGGTAGATGGATTCGCGGTCCAAGTCCGGTGCGGAACGACGGCAATTAATAGCGGGTGCCTATAGAGCGCCCGCGGAAGTAAAAATAAAGCGGCACGAAGCGCGCCCCTTTGGCGGCATCGTGGTCGGAGTCATTAAGCGATCCGTGGGGGTGAAGTAAGATAGAGAGGGGGAGGAGAAAGAAAGAGTCCGATGAAGGCTCGAGGCGGCGAGAGGGGAGGAGGGAGAAGAGCATTGTATAATATCCCGCGTGCGTTATGACCGCATGAACGAAAGGCGCCGTGTATTTCGTGCGGTAGCACACGAGATGGACAATAAAATATCTGTAAATTGCCTGTAATTGCTAGTCCTACGTGTTTGTTTTCGTTCACGGAGGGAGGGGAGAAGGATTATATAGAGGCCAGCAGTCGAATTCGATATACATATTGCGCTAATATCGTGAATATTTATGACGTATATTAGTAATTACCGCGCGAGTTCTTTTCACGTTAATTATGTCGGGATATATTTTTTAAGAAACTTTTTCCTATCTCTTCTATCAAAATAAAATCTCGAGCAATGAAAAATTCGCGGAGAAGAAAGCTCAGATGTATATTCGAAACTAAATCAAATTAATAAAAGAAAAAGGCTTAGAACCGTAGCGTAGGGTGTCAGTACGAAATGACAAATCAAAAAACAATTCTAAGACAGATAGGCAAGTTTAATAAGTAAAATTGTCTGTCAGAGAAAAATTCAAATAATAAATTGCAAATCAACAAACGTACATTTCAATCCGATACAGATCCTTTTCAATGTCTTAACAATTTAAAACAATATAAAATGACGCAAACAATTACAAAAGCAAACGCTATAGCCTAACAAAGAAGGTTAGATGGACATTTAGAACGGTAAAAAATAATTTAATTTCGACCATTATTTTTGCGTTTTTTTTAAATAATATTGCTATACTTGTCATGTATAGCAATATCATAATTTAAAATGAAAAATATATACAAGATCGAAACAAAAATATATTATATTTCCTATAACTAATTAATAAAAATTTTGCTATTAACATGATATATTATCATTTAAATATTTTACAAAACTAACTTTTTGTCTAATTTTCGTGTTTCAAAGTTATACAAATAAATCTGTACAAATAAAATATAAATGGATATTATATATACGAGATGCCATCCATAAAAAAAAATTCATCTGAGTGTTTGCAATTACATAGCTCCATTAACATCGTTTTGACGCTCAACAACCAGCAATTCGCTCGAGAGAGTAGTCAACGGGCGCATCCGCGGACAAAATGGACGGTTGATCAGCCACGATCGGACGCGAGGCCCTCACTTAATGAAGGTAATTAAGTTTTTCTACATCTCAAAGTCGCCACCACCACGTGCATGATGGATGTTTTATCCGATCTCGTACGAAAGTGGTAGCACAGCGGTAGGGGAAAAGGAGGGTAGCGGGGACAAAATAAAAGCCGTAGAAGGCGAATGAAAAATTAATCCCTTCGAGAGGGAACGTGAGGTTTTTGCGTCGTTCCCTCGCCATCGTTTCGTCTCCTCGGGCAACGATCTGATTGCCGTCTCAGATGCGATGCATCGATGCGCCTGTTACATTATTACGCGAATTAATTTGATTTATTACGGACGCAGGCCACGCGAGAGAACGATACGAAAATTTTCTAGCGAGATTGTCGACTGAGAAGGTCAAGACACATCTCGAGGGACATGAATCCTTCATGGCTGCGAGAATCTATTTGTACACCAAAGATATAAATCACGGGAAAAAAGTTTTATTTTAGGTAATTAATTTAATTCTATTATTTTATGTAATAAAATCTAATTTGGTATATTTATAAATGTTTTTCATTAAATATATTGCAATATTTTTGGCTGTACTGTAATAAAATATCTAATCCTTTCAGTTTGCGTTCTTGCCTTCCACTTTCAATTCTGTCGGTGTTAAAACGCGAATAGTTCGACAACGCAGAGGTTGATGGAGTAGAAAGGGAGGAGAGATGCAAAAGACTAAGATGACGGTCTGGTCCGGGCAGAATCGAAGGATCATAAAAAAGGGAGATAAAAACAGAGAAGGAAAGGGAAAACACTGATGACGCGATGCGACCACGGAGGGCAATGAGTTCTCAATTTAGCCGGATGCATCCCAAGCAAGGATTAAAACGATTACCGAGATTGAGGGAGCCGCGCGGGTAGAAAACGATATCGTTGGCCAGGTTGGAATTCTCGTTCGAGACGATTACGTCATTAGCAAGAACGGCGCGGTAACAAGGGAAGGAGGTATATATCCATATGTGCGATGTGTATTTACGCGCGCAAACTCCATCCATTTCCATCTTGCCAACTTGCCTGGCACCAGTCGGGATCATCAAGTTCTCCTACGTTCCTACGCGGATGCGTGCTGGCACGCGGGAGTGCTATCATTTTATCAATCATAACGGATGGGAGTCAACTTGCGATGGCGCCTCGCAAAACATCGGGAATGCGGCAATTAAAATAACAATATTTTCAATTTTAGAAGATGTGCTCGTGACGTCAAATTGCCAGCGAAGATGGCATCTCGATTAAAAAATATATAATTATTATATAATTAATATATAATTATAATTGAATATTGTAGGAAAAATAATAAAAAGAATTATTTTAAAATAATTAAAGATTAAAAAAGTTATATATATAAAATTATAATGTATAACTCTAGATATAATAATTATAGAATATTTTATAATATAATCGCGCAAACTCTATTTTCTCTAAAAAAACAATATGAAATAGATTCTAATTATTTTTAAATTATTCTTCTTATTATTTTTCTTGTATAACAAAAAGAAAGAACGTACATGAACATTATTATATTTATATGCGATTATATACGGAGTTCTTCTTTATCTAAGGGACTATAGTAAGGTTAAAAGTTGAGACACAAAACATAATTTTAAGTTTGAAGTATAAGAATTTTGAACGTACATACATTTATCTAAAGACATCATTCACATATACAAATATTTATTTGAAAATAAAGCGTTGAAAATTCTATTTTCCTTGTATATTCAAATACTTGGGCAATGTACAAGTGCTTGATTCAAGCAACTTATCTCGCACGTTACACTGACCTACGCAAACATTCCGGAGATCATGAAAATCGATCGGATCGGCGGATTCATTGAATAAGATCGAGCAGAGCTGAGGTTGTTGCGGTAGGACCGGTCAAAGACGGAATGCGGTCTTGCCGCAAAAGAGTGACTTTATAAGCGATCAGCCAATGGACTCTCTCCGCCAGCTTGCGCAATGTAGCTCGTATATTCATGAAAGCAGCAGCAGCCCCCTTTCAAGCCCTCTCGTTCAACGCCGCGTACCCTGACCACACATCGTGAACTTCAAACCACGTAATTTAGCGCTCGTGTAGACGTTGTTGCGCGTATAAAATTAGAATCGTGCTTGGCGAGCTTGTGTTTCGACCGCACGAGAAATGATCGAATGCTCGGAAATGATTGAAGGAGGCAAATTACGGGGATGTTTGATTTTTTTTTTGTTTTGTAGTATTTGAAGCATCAAATTTGGAAGATTTCCCCAAAGTTATTTTCCAAATGAGATGTAAAACATTTTATTCATGATTTTCGCTGAGAGTTTTTCAAGTTTGATTTGCAATTAATAATTGCTTATATTATATATATAAATCGTTGGGTATTATCAACTGATATGTCGGTCGACATTTAGCAATCGATGTCGAAAATCATTCGCTCTTGTCTTTTCTCGCTCGCTTTTATTGTCGTCTCCTTCTCGTTCTGAACGAGAAGATTTATGAAATAGCTCCTGTAAAAAGCAAATAGGTCCGCCACTTTACCTGATGGCAGTCGGTCTCAAACAAGATACATAAAGTAAGGTAAATAAACTGCATTTGCTGATATAATGACACTCTGTATCGCGTGTGATAGTCCGTGTCTCCACTTCTTTCCTTATTCTCTCTAGTCGTCGACATCGTCAATGCGACCACACGTTACGGGCTTCAAACCACAAAGACTAAGATTCCCATATGTATCATATGTTGTGTTCTACGGTACGTTGACAGCCACGCACACGCACGCACGCGCGCGCTGATTCTCACAACGGATTCACGCACGTCATCCGCTTAAAAGTCGATTGCGAAAATACGAAAGCATAGGCGCCTGACAGGCTAAAAGTTTAATCACTATAATTTCGAAATACTAAAAAAATTTTCAAGCGCTCTTGATTTCTTAATTATTAAATGAAAAAATGAAAATGAAAAAAGTATATTTTTTTTTTGTAAAGAAGTCGCATCATTATTTAATTATAAATACACATAATTTATTGTTATATGCATATTATTAGGGAATTACCATAAAATGATTATATAAATAATTCCACTCACACACAAAATAAAAAACTCAAGTATTGTGCTTATATAAAAGTAAAACAAATATTATTATTAATTTATATTATTATTAATATTATTATTAATTTATATTGAAATTTTATTTGATTTTTATAAAATTATATTCTTGTGTATCTCATTAAAAATATTCAATGTAAATATTTTCGCGTGATACATTTAACATAAGAAATACTTTTATATATAGTGGCACATTAAGCAAATGAGAAGCCACACGGCGATTTTTATGCATGAAATACTCGTATTTGTACTGACTCATTCAATTCCTATATTTAACTTGACAGCTTACATCTTCTTGTCGTCCGGTTAAAAAGAGATTGACATACTTGCTAACTTAACAGATGCATTTCGACCACATATCGTTTTATCAGATATAAATTAATCTCATATATAAATTAATATTTACATACATAATCACATAAATTTGTATACAATTTTTATACATATATCCAATATTTAGCTTACACTTTTTTATAGATAAATATTTCATTATAGATAAATATTTCATAATAATTTCTCAATTATATTCCAAGATTTTTTGTACCTTAGAAAGAGAAAGAGATTTTAATATTAAATATATATATTTTTCTCATAGAACCTTGTGAAAAAACAAGAAAGAAACACAGAGTAATATATAAAATTATTTATGAAATATTTCTGAATATTCTCTCAATTTTTTCATGCATGCGTGTAATTTTTATTCTTGATATAATTTTCGACAGTAATTAGCATAATTGATGGCATAATTTTTTTATTAGATTTCCAAGTGCTTTTTTCAAAGTTTTCGTATATTTTAAGCGAGATGATGATTAACATGAAACTCGGTATTGTAATTGATACTACGCTCTCATGGACGTAGATGTAACAACGCGATAAAAGGTGGAGCGGTGTAAATATACAGGAAACCATACCAGGATATTCGTTAACTGCGATAGGACAGGCTGCGGTATCTGCGGCGTTATATTCGTTTACCTTGCATTAATCATGGCGCTTTATGGTAATTCAATAGCGTCCTTCCTTCCTCCTCCCCCGGTCTGTCGACGTGGGTTCTTGCCGTCTTTCGTTCCGTAATCGATCCTATAACGTCGATATGATTCGCGATGCAGCAAGGATTGTGCGTGCCGGTAACCCGATCGATCAGTCGATCGATCGGTTGTCGTCATTGCTCCCGATCGGCTTACTATGCCGTACTACGTCGATCAAACTGTCCTTTTATAAAGCAGTACCCTGACGATTTGTTTGATAATATAATTCCACGAATTACAGAGAATCCAATTAATTAGTCTAGGGCTGCGTTCCGTTTCATGCATTATGCGCAAAAAATCTATAATATACGTAACGTAAACTATAGATTTTCTGCGCATAATGCGCATCATGCGTGAAACGCACCTTAGAAGGGCACAATCCGTGAATTTATTGATTAACGATTTTGTCGCTATTAATAGCTTTCCTATCAAAATTTCTTTCATCTTTTAAGTCATGAATTATTTGATATATAAAGTCAATATACTTATCTACTATCGTCTCAATATTTTCTTTTGTTCTCATTTATTTTTTTTTTAATATTATTATACAAAGCGATTCTCAAATATGTGATATTAAGGAATGATGCTATTATTCTGAATGTTAATAATTTAATAAGTATAAAAATGGATAATTTTATTTTTAATTTTAAATACGCTTCTTGTATTAAACTCATTTTCCGCTTCAATAGAAAATCAAAGTATTTGTACAACTTTATCTTTCGCGGCTATAGTTACAAAATGACGATCCATTAAGAATGATGACTTCTGACAACATCGCCGCGGATAAAAATCATTGCTCTTCGAAGAACTGCTCTGGGGGAAGAGAAGAAAGAGATTTCTTCAGATATTTTAAGATATATAATACTTCTTAGGCGGTTAGTTTTATGTGCGCTCCATCGGATCCGATCAGATCCTACGAGTGGGACGTAGAGGAAGAGAGAATCTGATAATAATAAGCCCAGACGTCATCTTTGAATCGACGAGGAAAGAGAAACGTTCGGTTAAAATGTGTTAAAGTGACTGCGACATAATTCTAGATAATACTCAAAGCCTGTCAGATTCGCTGAAAAAAAACTATTGTCACGAATCCAGTATCGCTGATCAATTTTTCTTTTAAACAAATTTCTTTGTTACAAAATAATGTTGTAAATGATAGTTACGTGTAATACAGTCAACAACATATTTGGCTAGATTTACTACAACAAAATACACACCAAACCAAAAAGTATGAAATTGGTCCAAAGTTCTCTTAAATCAAACTCTGGAGGAAAAGAGCATACCCGATGAAACCCGTGCATTTTTTTCTGCGATAAATTTTTTTTTCACGCACATAACACGATATTACAAAGCACATGCACGATGAAAAAGAAATATATTCTGGCGCGCTCTCACGAAGCTACTGTATGAAGCAGGGCCTCTCTTCGCGCGGGCTCGTTCCCAAGCGGAAAAGAAACCGAATAAGAGAAGACGATGCGTCAGGAAGAAGATGAGGAAAGAGAAGCCAATGATATTTTTGCGGTAGCGCAAAGTTAAGGCCGTGGCCGCAGAGCAAACGTCGGTCGGCCGCAATCTTCGGTCAATTTCCGAGCAAGCAATCTCACTGAGCAAACAAAAAGGTGGCTATCGTGGGTTATCTTTCGGAAAAAAAGGAGAGAGAGGCGAATGGAAGGGGGCTGAGATGGAAGAGAATCGTTGATCGACCTTTGTCGGTAGCCCCGTCGAACAGAGTGGCAATCGCATCGATAATTTCACTTCGTTTCTCGACTACCGTATTCGTGGCTCTCCTCGTAGATCCTATACCGTCATCGTATCGCATTCCTCCCACCATCCAAGAATTTTTCGAAAATAGCAAACTGCATTCCGCAACTGTTCCCGCAAGATCGTATATTACAAGTGGGTATATCTGAACATCTTATTGTAATATATACTATGCTAAACAAATTTTGATACAAGACGCTCTTCACAATATCTTCATCTTCATTTAAGGCAATCGAGTTGTTCGATATGTTTTATTAGCTGCTTACCCCCTCACTCTCGCACACATCCATCATAATTTTGTTATATTCTCCATTTGCGCGGTTATAAAGTACCTCGTGCTCTGATCTCGGTAAGAAGAAAGGACAGGTTGAGTTAATCGCTGTTTAATGACTCTTATCTTCGACGCGACTTAATTGCCGTCGGCCAATCTTCAACATGACAGCTATTCGAGAAATGAAAAGGGACGACGCTCTTCGTCGCGACGGAACAGTAAATTACGAGTCGCTCTCAGAGAACGACTATCAGTTTTCCATCACGACTCAATTACTGGCCGTTCAATTAATGTCCTAGAATTTTTCTTATCGAAACCAGGCGATTTCGTAGGAGTCCGAGGTTAAGACACCGGTCGATCGATCTTTCTATGCCGTCAGTCTCGCGCCGCGCGGAAACAAATGAGCTTCGGACAGCCGCTTCGAGGCGGCCTTTTTGAGGTCCCTTCAACGATCGGCAGCCTCTGGAGAACGGAACAGTTCCTTCACGGTAGCCGCGTCCTGACCCCGACCCACTTTTCTTATTTTTCTCTGCCTCTACCCTCTTCTTTTTCTCTTTTATTCCTACTGAACAGAACTTGCCCGGCCACGTAATGAAACTCGTGGACAATGGATGGAACCGAAAGGGTTAATAACTATCTTTTCCGATCATCGATAATTATCCGTTTCTAATTTACGAAAGCCCTGATGTGATATTCATTCCATTGTCACGTGTCAAAAAATTGGAGACAATTTGTGCTTGAAAATATATTAACACACTAGTTATAATTTCCAATTCTATGAATACACATATAAAATATATTGAACGACCATCTACACTCTCTCGATTGAATTATAATGAATTTAATTATTATTTAGAATATTAAATAAAAGTCCAATGTAACACAAGAATTTTTAATAAAACTATACCCTCGTTTTATATAAAATTATAATGTCGAAATAATTAGATATAATGAATCCAGTCATACTACACAACAGAAGTAACCATCTAGGAAGTAACCATCAACTCATAATGCTATCTTTGTATAAAATATTATAGAGAAAATATTATAGAGAATATTATATAAAGGAAATTTGCAAAGTTGCAAAGAATCGGAACGGTTCGCGAGGAAAATTATTGGCAAAATGAAAATTAGGCCGATAAGATCTTCGCAACAACATGCAACTCTGAGATGTTTGAAAAAAAAATGTATGTTCGTTATAACACGCAATTAAAGCTGTAATCATTTACCAATCTAGTTATAACGAAAGAGAAAGTGCTACTAAATGGTAACAATAGCCCGCGATGTAATTAATTCCGGATGATAATATTGATTAATTATGAACCAGGAAGCGCACGCGCACGATAGAATGTATAGAAATTATCGTCGAATTTTTCAGGAAGTTGGAAACATTAAATGCATATCACAGATGTATTATAATGTTTAGAAAGTATAATAAAAATTGTCTATTGACATATATCTATTTCATATCAGAAACGGATAACCCAATTCTTTTGCGCGCAAAAAAATACTAAAAAAATACTAATGGAAAATTGCAAGATATTTATAACATTTAACAGATTTATATTAAGGTAACAATGTTGAGAGATAGGATAACATGGCACAAGAACTACTCTGCCCTAAATCCCTTTTAGACGGATAATAGAAAAATTATCGGCGACGGGGTACAATAGTAGGTAGGGTTTGTAATTAATAGCCTTTCCACGGAGTGACGTTTCGCCGTAATTCATTGGCGTAGGCGAAGGGAATCCACCAATAATAAACTCGACGCTTTCAAAAGTGCCCGTCGTAAGTCGAAAAACGATAAACCGGCGTTGTTTTTTTTTCTTTATTTTTTTTCGAGGCTAAAATCACGAGAAAATAAAATAATTTATACTTGTGCATTTTTTTATCACACTAATTTTTCGATGCGACGTGAAAAATATCGCAGATACTTCGACTTATGTAAACCCCCTCCGCTCCCCCATCTCCATCTTTTCTTCGGCGTCCGGACGGTAATTAATTAGGTTTGACTTACCGCATGAATTACAGGGGTTCGAGTTAATTAATTAATTGTAACTTAGCTCACCCTCGAGCAACGCACTCTCTAAGGGGATTTTGTCACCTTTTAAAAGCCGTTGCAAAGGCAGCGCGACTTGCCGACCGGGAAATAATGAATGTTGCTGAATAACAGAGAGAGAGAGAGAGAGAGAGAGAGAAAGAGAGAGAGAGAAGTCCTTTCAAAGAGCTTGCCATCGATTCATAAATCGTCGCAATAGAGCACACTATGTATTCATATATAATCGCGGACGAAAATGATGACAATATATACCTTTCGGACTTTGATGCGGGCAATTTTTTTATTATTAATAGCGATTATATGTACGAAAACGAAGAAAATTGCTTCAACAATGGAAAAAATTGTTAACCATACAATATAAAGAGCTAATATCTTTCTGTACAACAGGTATTTTGAACAATGGTACACACAGTTTGACGTTGTTGAAGAAATACAAATGAAAGGATATTGAAATTTTAATACCTCGAAGAGAAATTTTGCGTTATCATTCTCATCGGAAGCTTTTATTCAGGCTAGAATTTGATATATATTATCCTCTCAAAGATCAATAACTGTGTTATAATAAAAAAGTAAGAGAGAGAGAGAGAGAGAAAAGCGAAAAGAGAAAAAGACAGGGAGATAGACAACGAAAAAGACAGTCGGAGAGGATGAAGGGAAACGGGCGAATAAAAGAAATCCAGCACAAGAGTAATGCCTGGGGAAGCAGTTAAATTCGTTGCATGTGTGCCCTCAAGAGATCTCTACTCGCCCCTGCACCCTTTGTTTCGGCGTTAGGTGAGCTTTTGTCTCAGTTATATGACCGAGGACTGCCCGGAGAGAGAAGCGGAGAAGCCCCTGGGAACGGGAAGAAGAAGGGGAGACAGAGAGGGAAGAAGGGTACGACTCTGGGGACCCCTCCCCCTCAATAAAACGAAAAACCGGATCCCCGTTTACAATGCCGCGCATTTACATAATTTCGCGTAATCTCCGCCATTTTCGCCCGCGCGCGCGCACAGCAAAACGGGAGCGAAATTAATTTACGAAAGGGGCCGGTCGAGCGTTTTTCCCGGACGCGCTCCCTTGTTCGCGCGCACGACCGAATCTTCCAAGGAGCGGCGACGGCTTTATGCGAGCGGAAAATCCGCGAGAGAGAGAGAGAGAGAAAGAGAGAGAGAGATAGAGAGAAAGGGAGAAAGAGAGAGAAGAAGATTAATCGGCCCGATGCGCTGACGCCGCAAGAGACCGGGTGCCATGGTTGCCGTTAATTACTAATAAAAAATGGATATCAAAATTAATTGCCTTTCTCGCGGTCTCGTTCTCGCGGAGAGACCATCGCACGCACACATGATAAGAAGTTAATATCATTCCGATGAGATCATTTTTCAACGTAAACATACACATATCTCCTTTTTTATATATCTTCAATTATATTATTTCTATTTTATTTATATTCTCTATAATATATATTATGTATATATATATATATTAGAAATTAAAGAATAAATAATATAATTGGATAAAATATAATGATAGAATTAAAATAAGAATAAAAGAATAAGATTTCTATTCTGATTATATTTATTCCTTAATTTTTTTACAATATATAAAATATAAAATATATAAAATATATAAAATATATATAATATATAATATATAAAAGATATATATGTGTGTATGTAATATATAATGAACTATATTATATGATTACAAAGACAATTAAGATGATAGAAAAAATTTTACTTTCTCCTCTCTCTCCTTTAATATATATTCAGAAATATATTATGTATTATATAATTAGAAATATATATATACAGGTTGTTAGTGTCAAAATTTTAAGGGAATGCTAGAGGAGAGCAAAACGAATATTTTTTGTCAAGCAACGTTGTCATTGCCTCGTTATTTCGGAAGGCGAGAAGGCACACAACACATTTTGTTGCTGGTACCAGCGGCTACCTATTTTACGCAATTAGATGAATTAAAGTGATTACCATTGGTACCTAAACAAAGTTCAGAGCAACGAATCATTGATTGTCGGATTCTCTCAAAGATCCCAGGAATAGTACGATTCCACTGGAGAAGCTGTATAAAAAGCAAATGGTGGTCCAATATCTTCTTAATAAACATAAAATATAGTGTATTTTTCAGATGTTCACATTATTTTGTCTACCCCCTGTATATCTGTATCAATGAGTCTCGATTCTTCCTCTTCTCTCTCTCTCTTCTCCATCGCGCTTAACATAAAGATCGGTTTCCGCAAGTCGTAGCGCGGTAATGGCTGCTGCAGTTCGCTAGGCGAGATGAATTTGAATGATTAAGAGCGATTGGATTGTAGGTGCTTGCCTCAATTATGAGCGAAGCACGCCATTCCCTCGTTATATTGCGTCGTTCTCGGCCGTAGCTCGCGCGCTCGCGAGCGGCGCAGGATTTTAATACGTGTGAACGCTCCTTTATTAGTAGCGTGACCAATGAGCGCGGACGCTATTAATCAAACGTCTAACGCTGCCACACGTATCATGGTGTATGTGCATATGTGCGGAGTGTCGTACTAGGCATTCAATTTTAATTTGGCTACATTCTCCGACGAAATTGGGGTAGATTTTTCCTCGAGTACTTTAAAGGAAACTTAATAAAAAGGCACATTGCGACAATTATAAAGAAAAATCCCAGAATTAAAAAAATAAGTAGAAAAAGAATATGTTTCTTTTATCAAGTAATAAGTTTTTGTGAAAAAAGAAGTCTTATTTTTTCAAAATTTTGTTTTTTCCAGATATTTAACATCTTTATATTTTGATTGTAAATTGATTTTACATTTTGGTTTTTTGGATGATAGATTTGAACTGATCATTATTATTTTAAATATAGATCGCATTCCAATTGGCTATATAGTTATATAATTATTATTTATAATTATTATTTATAATTAGGTAAATTCTTCAAAAACAAATCAAAATTGAACTTGGATTAATTGTCTTTATTAGACACAGAAATATAGTAATTTTTAAAAATATAAATAATTTAAAAGTATTAGACATTTTTAAGAGACTAAAAGTTGACAATTAAAATTAGTACAATATGTATTTTAATAATAAGTGATACTAATTTGTTTCGATACTAATTTGTGTCTCTTCAATCACATATTTAAGAAACACAAGTTAGAATGTCGAAACGTATATACATTAAGAGCTTTGTCTCATTATTATTATTTTTTTAAATATATTTTAGTCGCTGTGTTAATATAATAGAAATAATTGAAATTCTAATATTTTTATTCTTTCCAAAGGAAATTTTAATAGATTAATGAAATTTTTACGATTAAAATAATACTAACATGACATAATTCGAATAATTTTTAAGTACACAATAGAAATATTTTTATTGTGCACTAACTGAAAATTATCCATATCATGTCATGTTTAACGTAATTTATTGCAAAATCTCATTAACTCATTAAAATTATTTTCATAAAAAGATAAATTAAAAATATAAAAACTTATTTTAGATTTTCTATTATATTAATAAAGACATATGAAGAAAGACAAAATAAAAATATATTTAAAAAATAATGAAAAAATTCAAATTTACTTTCTTTCAACGTTCGTTTTTTATTAGAAAGAAAAATGATTCTTTTACATCTCTATCCAGAATCTTTACTTTTTTTAAAAGAGATGGAAAATAATTTTATTAAATAAAAAATAAAATAGTACATATATAAAGATGAAACTTGCGCATTGTATGTGGAAAGAAATGTAATTTACGTTTAGAGATACGAATCTTCATTACGAAATTAATTACTGCGATTCCGTAGTTCCCTGCGATGGTGGCAGGTGAAAGCGGAAGCAGGAAATCATTTCAAGAAAGCCGCCTCTCCATATGTATAAAACACACGCCATGAAAGAGAGACGGACTCTCTGTTAATTATAATAATATATTACGCACAATTCACGCGCAGCTACGGGAATCGGCGAAGAGAAATCGACTTTTCCGAAAATTAAAAATCGAGAATACACTCGTTCAGCATTCTGTCAAAAGTCTCACCTATCATTGTTTCAAGCAAAGTACATTTTCGCAATCAACGAACGTCTGCGATGCCGGTTATGACCGGTAGCAAGTATTTCGATTCGATATACTCGGCACTTTAATCACGACCGTGATCATTCACCTCGCATCGATCAATTAATCAAGTCGATTTCAGTGAGTATACTTAAGCTACGGGCACCTCTGCTTGTCGCCGCTTTAATTAACGAGTCGCAGGATCCATAACGCGGCAACAAAAAGAAATGAGAGCTATGTAATTCCGGCTGGCTTATTGTATACTTATATATGGTACAAAGATATATTATTATGGCCGGAGGAGAGAAGAAATTATAGCTTGCATAGGAAAATTTCTGATTTAATTGGAATTTTGTGAGATTTTCTCCAAAAATATCTTGATCTCTTAAATAGAATCAGAGTATTATCTGATAAGTATTATCTGACAGTAATTTCAATTATAAGTATAGCGCTGCAAACAGTAAAATCTTAAAGAAATAGCTTCAATTAATAGTTAATTTTTCAATAAAATCTTATTGTCACATCAGCAAAATACACGCATGAGATGGAGGAGTAAAATAGTTTAAAGTGTTTTTGATAATTGAGGATAAGTGAAATATTTAGTTATCTTAAAATCATATATCTAAGATATTACATTTTTTTATCTAAATCTTTGTAGACTTTCCAATTGAAGCCTCTTAAACGGAATTCTCTTAAGCGGAATCAATAAAATGTCACTGCTTTAATCAGTAATAATAATTAGAAATATAATAATAATAATTAGAAATATAATGTTTTAGAAACGCGATTTTAAAGAAAACCAAAGCAAATCCTATTTGCTTTCTCTGATGTTTTTTTTTTTAATTCTTTTCCAGTCAATGTTATAATTAAGCAAATTTTAATATATTATTGTCCAATAAAAATCGTAGATTATACTAATAAAAATAAGAAAATGGATAAATTAAAAATAATACAAAAAAGAATTTTAAAAAATATATAAAAATTAATTTTCTCTTTCTTTTATCAAATCAATTCTTTCTAAAAATGGGACGAAAAAAAGACGTTGACAATATTTTTATTAAAAAGAAAGTTCTATAAGTTTCGAAACAATATTCTTAACACTTTCTTAAGAAAATAAAATATTTAACTTAATAAGCTTTTTTCGGGGAAGAATTTAATATATATTAAAGCTCAAATATTATTTTCCAACCAATTCCCATGTCTTTATTAGGCTTCAAGATATGCTCTTCTAATGGTATAGGGACAAATCGTCTCTATGTGATCGTATAACTAATGAAATATTTGAATAATTGATAATTCACTTTTTCAATTCGACATTTCATACTAAAAAGAAGGTACCATACAAAAATAACAATCATTTATAAGATTTTTAAGGATTCGCCACATCATAGGAATGGCATTGACCATATTTTATTTCTTAACTAGCCACGAAAATTCACTGCACATGAATTACAAGAAATATACATAAGTATAAATATGCAGATATAGGCAGCTACTTTCGATTTCAATAATTTTCATGTTGTCACACACACACAAGGTCAACACTCAGAATAATTTTATAAAGATTTTAGCTCGCGCTCGTTATTAACGATATAAGTTATCAACAAAAAGAGGTTAGGACCCAATGTGTTCACGCATGTGCTTTGCAAGACAAAATAAAGTTTACTCTTAGCGAGGGTCAAGGTTAGATGCAAAATAAATTTAATTTCATCTTGCAAAGTACATGCGTGGACGCAGTGGGTTTCGCCTCCCTTACGAGGGGGCAGCTCCACTTCCGGAAGATATAACTTAACCCAAACTTATTTCTGATTTAAACCAAATGTTAGTTTGAAATCAGAGATAGGTTTAAATTAGGTTATAGTCATATAATACATATAATCATATAATACATTTTCTTATATTTGCTGATACCAACTTAAATTCTTTGAACACAAAATTTCAAATTTGAGAAAATTGAAAAAATTGATTTTCTTTAAATCTTAACAGAAGCTATATTACGAAAATAAAAGCTAAAAATTTTAATTATAAATTTTAATTTTAAAGCTAACTAAAAATTTTAATTATCATATTTTTATATCAAAATTAATAAGAATTAACTATTTTAGAGGCGGAAATATTTTTCATGTTTATCAATGTAATTTAAAAACCTTATAAAGTTTTAAAATTAGAGTATTTTATACGTTGAAATTATATTTGATATCGAAAGACGAAGATTATGAGGAAATATAAGAAAATGTATTATATGATAGCATTTGGTTTTCCAAGAAGTCCATTGCATATCCTCTACTTGAATTCTTTGCAAACACGTTTCGGGTTAAAGGCGTCGTAAACGAGTTCTGCGCTCGATGAATAGTTCTCGTAATGCGTTTATCGCACACATTCCGGGTGGTATTCTCGAAACGTGCCTTCGAGGTATCGGCGAAACTTTAGCGTACGCAAATTAGCGGTTAATTTGGTAGTCGAACGCGTTCACTCATCCTTTCGTAATAATGGCAGTTCCGAATATACAGGGTATCTCACATATGTCGAGAGGTTTTTTCTAGGACGGATTTTTCGATCGATTGAAAGTCAATTTTAACGAAATTTTTAAAGACTCGATAATTGTTAAATACGATGTAAACCGTCAAAAATAAATTTTAAAACGATTTCCACTTTATAAATCACTTGAAGATTGATGAAGAAATCTAGGTATACATTTGGCAAATTGCTACGATGCATATTAACGTATATCTGTCAACGCAAAAGGATAAAATCGTAGATGATCCTATGAGAAAATAATGAAAAATGTCAAAACGAGATCTCCGATGCAAATTCATTAGGTTCATGAATAATTGCAAGATGAACGGTGAAATTCTTCGCAACGAGATCTTTCAATAGAGCTAGTCGTGAAATAATTCAACAAGCTGAAACATCTTTAATCACGAGCTTTTTCTCTTCCACTCTCTTCCTCCTATCCATCTCCCGCGCTATTTTTCCCGTCTCTGCCGATCGATTTTTACGAATCCCCCCACCGATTTCTCCAACCTTCTCGTTTGAACACGATGGGAAAGAGGAAAGGTAAAAAGATGCAGGGGGAAGGGGAGAAGATGCACGATCGCTTAAAAAAGAAACTCAAAGCGATACGGTGGGACACAAATTACGAGGAAGTTTACCAATCCCAAGCACTTCCCCTTTTTCGCACTTTTCGCTCTCTCCTCTCCTCTCTTTCCTCCCCTTTCTTTTCTGTGTCGTTTTAACTCCCAGCTGCTAGTCGACTCATCTTTTTGTATTTTAATCCCGCCGCAACGAGGCACTGATAATCTTGGAAGGGGCTTTTTAAAATTGGCTCCTTTGACGCGATACACCGCACGATGAGTTTCATATCGGAATAATTTTCGAGCTCCCTCCCCTTCTCTCCTTCTCTCTTCACCGAATCGTCGTGCTTACGCGCGCGAAACTTTCTTCCTTTTTTCCACGATATCATTTTTTTCCTACTTGACTTGGCCACTTTTACGGCGAAGTGTACGGTGAAAATTGCGTTGTCGACTTGTTAAACGTTTCTCGATTCGGTGCAGATTAATAGCTATTTCGGTATCTAACATATAGATAAAAAGGACATCGATAATGGTTTTTTATTTATAATTTTTTTTTGCGTTTTATTGTCCCACAGTACCTTAAAATAGAATATAATTTATATTGCAGTTATCATGAATATTGAATCGACTTAGATGAATATGAGAATTGAATGAAATCCTTTTAGACTATTTCTAAATAATCAAACTCCCAAATTTCAAATCAGTATTATAGTACACATTTTTTTCTTACTTAATCATTAGATATTTTAAAATAATTAAGTGTTAATTTATCCAAATAAATAAATTTATCTTTTAGAGCAAACAAATCTTGGTTTTTATAATGATGAATTTACAATATCAAATGCAACAGAGACATCTTTCGATACGAAAGGTTTATTAATTTACATAAAAAATTAAATAAAATAAAGTATACCTTACATTATACTTATTGAGTAAACTTAGATGAGTATTAGAATTAAATAAAACTATTTTTAAAAAATCAAAACCACATTTCAAATTGTTTATATGTTATATATCTACTTTTATTTAATAATTTTAAATAAATATAATTATATTCATAAATTTCAAATTATATTACACATTCTTTCTTATTTAATAATTAGATATTTTAAAATAACTAGATGTTAATTCATCTCAATCAAGTGAATTTATCTTCCAGTGCGAACGAATCTTGGTTTTCATAACGAATTTTATATATATATATATATTTTTTTTTAATATAATATGACAGAGGCATCTTTCGACGCGAAATATTAATTTGCAAAAGAATTCGCGCGAATCTATGATTGCTTTCGAATAAAGAGAATGAATAGTCGTTGAAACGATAAACCAGCAATGAAGCTACGACCAGCCAGCAATGAAACTACGGGAAAACATCATTAAACTACTGCTAGTTGGCATTAAAATATCGCGAATAGAGAAGTTAAAAATGAGACAATGGACGTGAAAAACGACAATTAGTGCGATGTTATCGCGTCAAGAAATTGCCATGAGCTCTGCGTGATAACTAAATTATTACATAAAATGTTGCGAATTATATACTATATTTGTAATAGTACGAGAATGAGTTTATCCGGCAATAAATTAGAAAAAGCGAATGCTCGAATTTGACATAAATCGAAAAATAATAATAATTATACTGCCTGTTGGATTTCGAGAATATTAGTTAAATAATATTTTAGAAAAATTTATTCGATACGAAAAGTAGTTAAAATATATATGTGTATATATATATATATATATATATATATATATATATTGTTTTAAATATAAAATTTTGACATGCATTTATTATATTTCACTTTATTTATTATATTTTATTTTATTATATTTTTCTTAACTAATAGAATCGTAAAAAAATCTTCCAATAGAAATTGTTTTATTTATTCAGATTTATATAATAATTTAAGCAAAAATTTGAAAATGTTTTAAAAGATTAATTTACTTGATTGGACAAATTAACATTTAATTATTTGAAAATATTTAATCATTAAATAAAAGGGAAAATGTAATATATTCAAGAATGTGTATTAAATTGTTTTTAGTAGTCGTTCAAATATAAGTAATCGTCAAAATATTATCATTGTGTGGTTTGTAAAAATATATATATATATATATATATATATATATATATATATATGTATGTATGTATGTAAATATATATATATATATATATATATATATATATATGTATGTATGTATGTATGTATACAATATATCATAATTATTTTTGTTTAATTAAGTATTATGAAAATAATTTTTAACAGTAATTTAAATAATAAATTAATAAATATTTTTTTAAATGAAAATATTTTGTCTTTCTTTTCATGTTTAAGCGTAATATCTCGAACAATATCTTATAAACGATTACTGAAAACTACACTTTATTGTACATTATTAAATTTATTATAAAATGTATATTATTTCATACTTCAAAAAACAAAAATTGATATTGAAAATATTCTGAAGCAAAAATTTAAAATTTTCACTTAAGTCACACACACACACGCGCGAGCGCGTATGCAAACAAGACACATACACATATTATACATACAACATATATCTTTTCTTGAACAAAAATAATTTTTATATAACTTATTTGTATACGTATATTTTTTAATACTTAAACCAAACATATAGTATAGTCGCTGTATAATATAATAATTATCTATTGCTTATTTCAAATTATTAATATACATTATCATCCAACGACATTTATTTATCGCGATAAATAGTCTAATTTTACAAGTTTTCGAATGTGAAGATAAAAAAGTACATATACACATAAAAAAAAGAAGGTAAAATATATAAAATAATTACAAACTTTTTTCCAGTATTATGAGAATCACTCTGGATTTCAACTGCTTCCGCTGTCACGCTACTTCTTCAATGCTCGACATAATTGCATTTGTGCACACGATGCGAGTTTCGAATTTCCCGTGGCACCTCCGTCAAGAATCAGTTTCGAGGAAAAAGCAGCTTGCGACGAGAGCAACACATAAATAACGACGAAGATATTCGCGGATAAGCGGCGCATTGTTTCGGGATAATAATTTCCATCCACCGCGGGATAATAAGAGATAAGAAGCCAAGTGTCCCGCGCTTATAGAGGAACAGAATAAAGAGAGACGGAGCGCGAGAGGACGAGGTGCGGTTTGGCGAGAAAGGAAAGTCGTCGGCGCGTTTCCTCGAGGCAGGATATTTAAAATGCGGAATTCAACGCAAACAACATTGCCTGGAGATAGGCTTTGGGAACCGGGAAGAAAGGATGGCGAAATAAAGTAATTGTCGCTATTACAGTCGCCTGCATGTTATAGCGCTTCGGTGCATCACACCCACTCGTGTGAGAACCCGGGCAATTACGGGCTCCCTTCTTATTCAGGCCGGCTTATAACGAATTAATTTAGACGTCTTAATTGCCATCGGTTAACTGTTCTAGAACGCGATGCGCGGATTCCGGAGCGGCCGCCGCCGTCAAAGACGCCCGGAACGGTCGTCGCTTTCGCCGCGCTCGCTTCCGTTACATACACGTATGTGCATACGGACATTAAATCTCGCGAGAGTGCACAATGAATATTTAAAGCCGAGATGCATTTGCAAGTGGAACGGGGCCACGTGGGCGAGGAGTATTTAAGCGATCCGGCGGCGTGCATTTTACATTCCACCGGAAATATACCGTATGTATTATATTTTGCGGCGCGAGATTTACGAGGTTTACGGCACGAGTTTTCACACGTAACAAGTCGACAAGTATGATGCGCGAATTTGATTTTTGCACAATAGAAGGATTTGTGTTTTTTCAAATAAAATATATCTATTTTATTTTATAAGGCATTTTATAAAGAATTTAATAAAGTATACTTTCTCTCTTTCTCTCTTTCTCGAAGCAATCATGAAATCTCGTCACTTGTGTTGTTCTCAAGTATGATTATTATATTTTATTTTAATTAAACATCATCAAAAAATAATTTTTTCAAATAAAAAATTAATAAACACTTATTAAATAAAGATATTTTGTTTTTCTACTCATATTTAAAAGTAATAGCAGCAATATCTCATAAACGATTACTGAAAACCAAACTTTATTCCACATTATTAAAATTCTTATAAAATATCTTATTAGACTTTAATAAAATAAATATATTTCATTAGAAAATTAAATTAAATTAAAACACTAAAAATATAATATATTATTTTCAGAGTGAAAAATCGCAAACCAATCTTTAAGAGTATAATACAAGAGGAAGGAATTTTATTTTTCAGTTAACCTCAAATCCATTTCATCTATTTTTAACGGAGGATCTCTCAATTGGAGTATATGTCGAAGATTAAAAGCATCTTGGTCGATTCTCTCCCTTCGACAAGATTTATATAATTTCCTGACGATGATTAATAGCACGAGGAAGCGATAAAACTAAATGCTACGAGCCGACGATTACAAGCTCACATTATTCTCGCTTTCCTCCTGGGAAAGCTAACGCATCGAGCGTGTTAATTATAATGAGCGTTAAGTAACCGCGCTGTACGCGGACCGATTATCATATGTATACCGTCCAACAAAATCGCGCGCAGTCCCTGCGCCGGGAAAAGTAGTTTACAGCTTGTTACTTATCGCGATCAAGCACAAGTAACGCGCTAATGCACGAGAAACCCTATCGACCCTGGCAAATCTACCATTGTGCATAATGATGTAACACTATGTCGAGCCGTGTTTCTCGTCGTCATTTAGACAGAAAATGACGAAAAATAAAATTCGAATGGAAAAGCAATAAATAAATATATAAGACATAGTTTTTATCAGATATATATAAACATGATTGATTGAATTAGTAAAATATGGCATGTCTTGAATCAGGTACAATGACGTTTCGCTAGATATTGACTCGATACACACACGATTTCGATTCGAATTATTAAATTACGGAAATTTAATTTAATTTAAATAATACATTCTCTAAATTTAATTAAAGATATTTGTTATATATGAAGTTCTCTCTCAAATTCTCTATTTCATTTTAAAGTTGTATCGGCCATGTTCTTTTAAAAAGAGCGACTGAATTAAAAATATTAATACTTACAATTTCTAAGAGCATCTTCCGAAATGCAATAAAAGTACTGCCAATATTGTTTCCGGGTTCGGAAATTGTTTTTAGCGTAATGCCAGAGAATAATAATTACTTTTTAACAAAAAATAGGGAATTGCTGACTTTCGGCTGATTCTGTACTCTCGTGATAGTGCAAGTTCAGTAATGCATATGTACAAAATATTATCTTAAAAAATTGTGAAAATTACTGTAATATAACACTATTTTGTATATGTAACTTTTTACATTACAGTAATTTTCACAATTTTTTAAGATAATATTTTGTACAAGTTAATTTTTTACAGTAGTTCTTACATAATTTTTTACAATAGCTTTTTTAATTTAAGTTTTAAAATACAATTTTATATGGCGCATGTACTTGGCGCCCTTTTTTACTTTTTTATGAAAAAGTAAGTTTTTAGAGATTATATCATTCTTTTTTATAGTAGATATAATGTATAGTGGTATACTAGAGCCCATTTCTTTCTTTTCTTTTTAGATGTTAAGTGATTAAATGTTTATGTACTATGATATACATATTTAGGGAATATATCAATGTATAATTATTGTATAATTTCTCAATGAATAAAGTTATTCATAAATGTGTATGAGTTATCTTACACGCAGTAGTGGTTTAAAAGCATATGTACTAATGCAGTTAGTCAGTTAATTTAATGGTATTAAGCTAATTTAAATATTGCAGAAAAAAATTGCTTATATAGAAATATTTATATGTACAAAAAAATAGCTATGTAATTTGTGAATAGTTCAATGAAATAAAAAATAAATCATTAGTGTATGATGTTATATATTGCATATGTAATATATAACTCGTATAATATATGCATCTTTACGAATAACTTACTTCGTTGAAATATAACAAGAATTATATGTATGAAATATTTATAAAATATATTATTTGTTTAGTTAATACAAATTTAGTAAATATATAATTTAGAGAATGTACTTATATATAATTCTTGCTATTTTTCAATGAACCAAATTATTTGTAAAAGTGCATGTATTATATGAGTTATTTTGCATACACATTAGTTTAAGAGCATATGTATGAAGATAGTAATCAAAATTATTAATCAATTTAAATATTATGCATAAAAGTTTGCTTATATAAAAAAATTTATATAAAAAAGGGCAATATACATTTTTGGAATAATGATATCAAGTAAAAAATAAATCATATGCTCTTAAATCATTAATGCGTATGCAAGATAACTCATATAATACATGCACTTTTACGAATAACTTAGTTCGTTGAAAAATAGCAAGAATTGTATATAAGTATACTCTCTAAAGTGTATATAAGTATATTTATTAAATTTTTATTAACTAATTATATATTTCATAAATATTTTCTATATATAATTTTTGTTATTTTTCAATAAAATAAGTTATTTGTAAAGATGCATATATTATACGAGTTATCTCACATATACAACAAGATCATGACATTACATATTTTCAAAACTATTGTATATTGTTTAAGAAAATACAAAAAAAATAGATTTTTTTCGAAATTTTACACGAGAATACCTCTTTAAGAGAAATACGCACACACACACACATGCATACACGCACATATACATACACCCACACATATTTAATTCATTGCTCGTGACGTCATCTTATCAAATTAACACGTCGATGAAGTACATATAAATATGGAATAGCAGATGGAAAGAATGACGGGAAGAGGCTTAACTGGCACAGTGAGTAAAGCCATGAAATCACCGGCCATATACATGAAAAAATGCGAGCAGGCTCAGGAGGCTATGGCTTCTTCGCACGACACATGCCAATAAAACGTTTCCACGGGATACGCGCAATCCCCATAAAATGCTAATCGCACCGATTTCTGACGCGTGTCTTTGAAACAGAGTCGATTTTGTTCCGCTTCTTCTTCTTTTTCTTTCGCCGTCACGACTGTCATTTTCGATTTTTATAATACCTTCGACACAGAAGATAACATTCTTCGAATTTGGATATGTAATTAAAAATAGATATAAAAATTTCAATATATAACTCCTCTAAGAGTTCCAGTAAACTTTTGTTATTTGTCAAAAACGAAAAACCAAGTAAATCGCAATAAAATTTTTGTATAAATATATATATATATATTTTTTTTGAATATTTAAAATACTTTTACAAACAAAATTGAGATTTTTGTTATTATCTTTTCTCTATCGATCGTCAAAATAGCGAGAAGATGAAGGAAATTTTAATCTCCATCGTCTTTATGCGTGTCATAAAATGCGAAAGTTTATTGGCGGAATCAAACATCTTGTTCTAAACCAATGCTAAGTGATGGTAATTAATTTGTCCTAACTAAGAACGTACTCACAAATAAATATTTGAAGGTTACTATCGATATGCAAGTTAATTGAATCTTTTAGAATTTTGCAGAAATTCTTGTACTGAAGAAGCACTTTTAAAGATGGGAAAAAGTGAGAGTCGAATACGGTGGGTAAGTTTCGTTATAAATTGCCGCTAATTCCGTGCGTGAAATCGGAAAACGATGAAGACTTTAGACCCTTAATGCTTAAGAAACAACACAGTCACGCACAGGCTTGTATGTTATTTTAACATCCGTAACATTTACAATATCTTTTGTCTGAGTAAATAATATGTATCTTAGGACAAATATCTACGAATAATAAACCGCTGATTTGAAAAAAAATGTATAATATAGTAAACTAAATACTTTCGCTCAATTCTTATAAATTTCGTAAGCACGTTGATGTCAAATCATTTATTTCGAATGATCTCAAAAAGACCAGAATAAGTTGAATCATGCTTAGATAAACGTCATTAAAAAAATTCAGCCATTAAAGCATACTCCCCTCTAATTAGCTAATATTTTTCATCGCACTTAAATAGATCCGTTTAGGAAATAAAAAATTAAAAGCTAATTATACCCACTGGTTAATGAAACGTCGCGATACAATTTAAGTGATGATGCAAAGAATTTCGCCGCCGAGAGATTCGTCACAGCTGGGTGCGTTTCCGATCTCGATTCCGAACGAATACACGATGCCATAGTCGAGAGGGAAGGGAGGGGAGGGAGAGAAAGAAAGAGAGAGAGATCGATGCAATTCGAAGCGTGAAATCCAAAAGCAATGAGCGAGAATACGCGACGGTAATGACGCGTAATAAGCGATGGCGGTATAAACTAAGACTCGAAAAAGTCGTTAACTGGTCGGAAATCGGTAATCACGTGGAATAATCGACGCCTCTTATAAGTGCTTACGTTTTTACGTGCCTCATATTAGAAAGAGCTCGAAACCTGAACGCACGCACGCACACGCGTGTATCTCACCGCGGGTGTTTTACCGAGTAAGAAGTGTGTTCGTACGACGCGGGGATACAAGTCTTGATCCCTCTACAGCAGGCCCTTTTTTATCCAGGACCCTCTTTTTCTCATCGCGTTAATCGGACTCTGCGCATATCTTGCGTTAATAAGGATTATCCCCTCTTTGCAGGGGCGGATGGTGACTTTTCGGACTCTAAAATTGATAATTCGTTAAACCACTATAGAGAAAATATCTCTTTGTTTCGTAAATGGTTTCATAGCATTCATAAAATGTGAATTTATTTAAATCCATAAAAATAAATCCATAAAAAATTGTCTAAATCCATTAGGCATATTTTAAATATTATTCATTTATTATTTCATACATTTTAATGAGATAAACAAAAAAATATATACATATATACATATACAATTTATATATACATATATAATTTTTATTCAATACACACACACGCGCGCGCACGCACGCACGCACGCACATATAAAAGTCATTATTAGATAATTTTATTATATCCCATATTTTTCTTTACCTTGTCATTTATTTTTATCTATTATATCAAGATAAAAAATTTCTTTATTTATTTCTCTAAAATTTATTTCTCTAAAATTCTTTATTTTCTATAAAAAGTTTATTTATATCATAATCGTTTTTTTATTTAATTAAAATGCAATAAAAATGCTGTTCTTTACGCATTTACTTGTAAAAAATTGAGAAAATTTCTAATTTACTTAATTATGTATATCTAAACAGATCTTATTCCAAAGTAAAATAAATCTTGTTTTATTCTACTATATCTCTTAAGTTGAAAAATATTGATAAATATCGCTGAAGAAAATGATTCAATAATTTCTCCAATAATGTGTGTTTAATCGTGTAAAATTGTTATTTCAAAAACCGAAAAATCGTTTTAGACACAACTGACAATCTTGAAGTAAAATTTAGATCGATTCGTATAAAAACCCGCTCTTCTTTTCGTGTATAGAGGATGTCTATAGACACATTGAAATCTTGTAAAAAAATTTCCTGAAAATTTCCTAATTTTTCAAATATTTTTACTTCAAGTCCTATGTAAGGAAGTTTTAAAAATTTTTCAATGTAACTTTCTAAAATAAAAAATATATTTTCCAATGCTGCTTTTTATTCATACGAAGAAAAAACATAGAACTACTTAAGTGTCAAATGCTGTATTTGCAAATGTACTGAAAAAACTAAATAGCTTTCATAAGATAAATATTTTTCATTTGTATAACACATTTTCATTTTCATTACTGAAAATAAAAAAATATGCATATTCAATATTTTGTTAAGACATTGAATATATAAATAGAGAGAGATATATTTATATTTTAAACACATAATTCACTTGCCGATTGTTGGCAATAGAGAACATGATTAAAGAGAACTTTTTTTTAAATTTCCTGAATTCCAATAAAATTCTATGAGAATTATCCTTGATTTGAGAGAATTATCCCAGATATAAAAGAAATCTCTAATCTCTAAGAGAATTCCAGATTTTTCATGGTTTTCGGGATTCTCAAGGATTTTTTTATATCTGGAGAAATCAGGGAATTCTCATCGAATTTTATTGGGGGATTCGGAATATTTTTTATAAAATTCTCTTTCTGATACTCTTATATTATTTCCCTGGAACGCATTCGCCGAACGTATGAACGTTACGGGATATCCTAATCGTACGGTTCATTATGAGCGTGCGCGCACACTCGCTCGCGATGACTATGACTGATGCCGCGGCACGAAGAATTGCGATGCGCATTACGAATAAATATCGCACTCTTTGCTCCGCTCGCGCGTCTCTAATGCGGCCGCCACTTGGGTGGGTTTCGAAAATGTGTGTGCACTCGGCGGTCGGCACGAAATAACGCGCGATTAAATTAAATTGGCGTACACGCGGCTTTTCATCAGATCGCGCGATAAACATATGTCGGCGTGATGTTGCCCAAGACGATCGATTTATTACCGCGATCAATCTTCGTGCGTCCGCCTTCATTCATCGCCGATGAGCGAAGGTACCAATGCGCTTCAACTATGTATAACATATCCGGAAACCTGTACAATATTGAATTAAATCATGTATTGAAGGGAAAATGCAACGTACGCACGGAAATTTTGTCGCATATTACTACAAACAGTATGCTAAAGATTTCGCATTGCTCTTCTTATTAAGCGAAAAAAATCAATGATAGATTCTAGATCGACAGATAGAATTACTTTAGTTAATAAGAAAATATCGATTGAAAAAACCGGAAATATTTTATAGACGAAAGTAATAAATTAATTAGAAAATTTGTGAAACAAATTATGAAAATAATTATAATATACATTGTAATAAACATATTTAGATTATTATAGCGTATTTTTATATATACTAGTAATAGTATAATATATGTATTATTATAAAATATAATACAACATACTATAATAAATATATTTCATTAAAGAGTACCACACATTTTTTGAAAAAAATATAATCTTTAATTCTAATTATCGTGGGATTTATACGAAAAAGAAGAAAAAATATATAAAGATTTAATTATAAATGTACTGACGTAATTTGAATGAAGGTCAACTTGTGTCGCGGAAATATTACGGTTACATTCGCGACGAGCCGAGACGAGACGAGATGTACGAGATTCTGTGGCCGCCATCTATCTTCGAGCGCACTGGTAGCGTAAGAAAGAGGGCATAATTAAATTAAATTAAGCTCGGGGCGAGCTCTCGGCCTCCTTCCGTGACTTCCTTTCCGTCGTTCTCGCCGCCGTTCTACTGGCGGCGATAGTCACTCGACGCCGCCTTTATTTGTAAGCAATTTGCGCTCGCGGATCGCGAGGCAAAAAATCCGAAAATAATGCTCGCGTATTAATCATACTCTCCACCGTACCTTTCCACCGCTATCTTCGTGACGGCTCTTCCTCCGCAAGGGGTTCTCTCGAGGGGGCAGCCTCCCTCCCTCCCTTTTCTTCGCACGTCATGGTCCTCCTCGCAGAGGCCCGCAAAAATATATTCCCGTTCGTTGCCAGCGCAATCATGTGCGAGACTCTTTGTGATATGCATGCGTGTCTCTCATTGTCAGACAACCCCTGCGCAATCTGAAATCGAATCCGAGGAAGTCAGGAGAGGAGCACTGCGCAACTTTAGCGTCAGCTCTTTAGCGCTCTTTGACAAATTAGTCTCGACGACGAAATTTCAAATTTAGGATGTGTCGACTCAGATCTAAAAATATGTCTTTATCTCCTGAATATTTTTATTCGAAATTCTAGATAAAGAGAATATTTAAAAGACGTTTTTTGGTACGACTCCCTCTCTCTCTGAAATAAGTTTTCTTTATTGTATGTATTTTCTAATGTTTTTCATTCGTATAAAAAAGGAAAACACAGAATCACTTGAGCTTCAAGATTTGCTAGATTTGCAAATATATGGAAAAAACTAAATAATTTTTACAAGATAAACATTTTTCACTTGAAAATTCAATTTTTCATTTTTTATCATTAAAAGTTACAATAAATACTGCATTTTATTCAATATTTTAAATATATAAACACACAGAAACAGATATTTATAATATATTTACATATAATTCACAACTTGGTTTATTGCCGATTGTTTATAATAAGAACAAAATTATCAAAGAAAGAACGTATAAATATAGAATTTATCAAAAAATTTTTCGAATCTCAATAAAATTCCATGAAAATTCTGATTTTTGCAGATATAAAATAAATCCTTGAAAATTTCGGGGTAAATGTTTACTTTAGGTTACACAGCTCGAAAAATTTTTATTTTCATAATGTTGTAGAGGATACATTCCTAAGTAATACACCGTTTGAATTTTGTGGCGGTCTTTTTTCGTTCCTGAGATATGCGATTGTGAAATTTTATACTTACTTGTATCATCTTTTCGTTACATTCTAAATATGTTTATATTTTTCTGTTTACATTTACCGATGTCATCTTTCTGAATAATTTTCAGAAGGTTTTAGCCGCTTGTTATTTATTAAATAGTTATTAACAAAAAAAGTTTCATGAATAGAATATAATTTTACCACATCATGTCCCTGGCGAAAATAAATATCGGAGCGTAAGTCGAATGTAAAAAAAGAGTAACAGAAGTGTAAACGAAGCTTCTAGGAGGCGTAAATTGAAACAACGAAACGTAAACGAAGTATTAACGCTTCGTTTACGTTTCGTTGTTTCAATTTACGCCTCCTAGAAGCTTCGTTTACACTTCTGTTACTCTTTCTTTACATTCGACTTACGCTCCGATATTTATTTTCGCCAGGGGTATGTTTAAGAAAAAATATATTTAATAGAATATATGTATTTGTAAACTTTGTTTTGTCTTGCAACGTACATGCGTGGACACCATGTGTTCCGCCCCCCCCCCCTACGGGGAGGCACCACTTTCGGAAGATATAACCTAACCTAACCTGTGTCTGAAGTATAGGAAATACCTTGATATATGACATTTCGCTTCACATGGTTCATATAGTTCATGAGTTTATATAAGTTTGCAACTTTCTATGCGAAGCCAGGTATATTCCACACTTCAGACACGGGTTGGGTTAGGTTATATCCTATGAAAGTGGAGCCCCCCCCGTAGGAGGGGCGGAACGTGCAGTGTCCACGCATGTACTTCGCAAAATGAAGGAAGTTATATATAAACACTTATTAAAAGTTTAGGTAAAATAAAAAATACAATTTTTATTTAGCGAAACTAAACAATACTTTTATAGCTTAGCGACATGAAAGCGACAACGAGCAAACGTAATCAAAAAATATAAACACACAAGTAAAATATAATATGAAACCGTGATGAGCAAATGTAAACAAAAAATGTAAACACATAAATAGGATATAACGAAAAGATGACATAAAAGTATGAAATTTCAAAAGTGCATATCTCAGAAACGAAAAGAGACGGCCGCAAAATTTAAACAGTGTATTACTTAGGAATGTATCTTCTACAACATATGTGAAAATATAAATTTTTTAAGCTGTTCAACCTAAAAGTAAACATTTACCGATTTCGGATTTTTGATAAAAATTTTCCTGGAGAGTTATTGCATTTGCATGCATAAAAACATAAATGTATATACATGAGTAAGTGTAAGTTTTTTAATGCCTGTTCTATAATGTGCACTAAATCTAAATTTTAAACATAATTATTTCATATTTATATATTTATATTTTTTAGTATAAAAAAGCATTATTTTCTTATTAGCGAGAGACATTTATAATTAAAAAATTAAGATATGTAGAGCTTTATATAAAATTGAATGAGATACAATTAAAAAGTAATAAATTAATCTTTCTAAATAAACATGCACATTTTTCAAACTGTAAAATGTTTAAATGAAATACAAAAAAATAAAATAACATCTTTCATTGTGATAAAATATCTTTGTTTTTGTTCGGCCGTTGAATTCGATTCTAATAACAATCTGCAATTTCGTGACTGCGTGCTGAAGTGGAAACGAAAGCGCAATTAGCGTGATATCGTTATGACGCCAGCCAAGTAGCAGTTTTATAAGTACGTAATATCAAAAGGCGATTACTAATTATCGTCAGGAGAATTAGATAAGCGGTAATCGACCAGCGAAAATGGAGTTTAAACGTCGCGCAATCTCGTGACCGCGAAAGCCCGCTATGCGATTAGCGCGATATCGTTATACTTAATTTCCCTAAACTCGACATTTTTTTCTTACTGCACTTTGCCGCAGCGTATTTGCCACCGATTAGTGTCATTAGCAATCGCAGAAAAACTGGTAGGAGAACCAATTATAAGAGCAATGTTAAACGATAATTTTGAATCAAAAGTATTTATCGAGATAAAAATAATGTAACTGACGTAAAATAAAGACCCAGTTATCATTTTTTTTGCGAAATTATCTCTTAATTATAATGTCGTATAATTGTCTTAATTATATATTAGCTTTAAAATTGCACATTTTCTGAAACCTACTAAAAAATGAAACATTTGATAAAATAATAAAATACACTTAAAATGAAATAAATAGCGGTAAGATGCACTTTTATATAAAAAATATTAAAAAATTAATTATCACAGGCATTTTCACAAAGATATAAGTGAAATAGGTCAATAACACATTATAAATAGTTAAGTTAAAATTTTTAATTAATTTATTAATTATACACATTTAACAAAACATTTAAATAAATGTTAATCTAATGTGCGGATGTTTATTTACAATTTTTCGACCGCAAACGTGAAATCATTCTGTTTATATTACTATAATGTCGAGACAATAGAAACACAGTATTACTTTTTTGACTTCTTTATAGGTCCGAGGCCGCTATCGTACTCGGACGTGTTGAGCATCCTCGCCCTCTTCAACAACCCCGTTCTTTGCCCGTCGCCGTTTTGTTTCCTTTGCTCCTTTTGCGGCACCCCATCGGATCTGAAAACGAAAGAAAGAGAGGAAGCACTCGGGGCGCGTACTTTAATTCTCTCGCATTAGGACTAACCCGCAATTTTCGGTAATTCGACGTAAACGACATGTGGTGAGGACAGAGCGCGATAATCGGAAATTGTGGAAAAAAAAGAAAAAGAAGAATGCATCAGCAAAGCGACGATATACACTCGATATATCCGGACACGAAGGTGGGCTTCCACCAACTGCCGTACCGAATTTCGTATTAGGTTCGTCGCTCCGTGTTTTTGTCCATCGCTCAGCGTCACGCACGAAGCACGCATTTTATCTTGCTTTATAATGGTATCTCTCATTTAATTTCGGTACTTCATACATATATACGTTCTATTATTAATTCTCTAATAAGGATCGATCTAATAAGGATGATTTTTTTTAATTACATACTGAAATTTTTTACCTTCAAAAGAAAAGGTGAAAAATATTGCACCAAGTTATCTGATCATTATCTGACGAAATAGAAATCTATAAAGTGAATTTCAATTAAGGAATTTTAAAATCGATAAATAGATTAAAATAAATAGATGAAAATGATTTGAGCAATTTTCATATATTCGACTACAATCTAAGTAAAATTATTTCTGATTAACAGAGAGATAGTATTTTCAATCAGATTCTAAAACAAATAGAATAAAAATACAATTTACAGGGTGTTCCCTCAAATCTTGTATTTTACATAGATTCTATTGTTCACTCCGTAATAATGATCAATGAATTTTCTTCAACTACATACCGAGAATATTACATACAAATTTTCTACAAAAAAAGGAAGTGAAAGATATAACACAAAATTGGCAACACTATCTGATGGAATAGAAATCTATAAAGTGAATTTGGATTAAGAAATTTTTAAACGGATAAGTAAGTTAAAAGTGAGCAATTTAATTTTATTATAAATTAAGTAAAATTATTTCTGATTATATATATAAGAGAGGAATAAATTCTAAAACGAATAAAATAAAAAAACAATTTATAGGATATCTATTCAAGTCTTGTAAAAAAATTCCCTGAAAAGTCCCTGATCTTCCAGATATTTTCGTTCAATATTACAGGTAAAGAGAATATTTTAAAGATTTTTTAACCTTTCAAAACAGTTTTTTTTTTATTGTATATATTTTTACTCGTATGAAAGAAAAATAAAGCTTCTTAAGTGCTAGATTTGCAAAAATACTAAAAAAACCTGAATAATTTTCATAAGCATTTATCACTTGTATAACATTTTTATCTTTTTATCACTAAAAATTTCAATAAAGAATGGTTGCGTATTTATATTTAATATTTTGACAAGATTTCAAATACATACAAGAAAAATCTCTAATAATTCCAGACTTTCCATGTTTCTTTTTTTTTTTCAAAGAATGGAATATGAATTTATTATTCTACTTCTAAATATGAATTTATTATTCTACTATTCTACTCTTCCTGAATTTATTATTTTACTTCTTTGTACATAAGAAATTACGGAATATTAATTATTCCAACTGCAAAGTAGCACGCATGAAGCAGCGATGCATGAATTGACGAGTTGGGTGACACGAAATTTCGGTGCTACAATAATCTTGCAAATGAATAGCAAGGAGTGAACCTGCACACAGTCGCAGAACGCACTTGGGCTAAGACACGCATACAAAAGCATGTAAGATAATCGCATCCACAGAGGCGTACACTGTGGTCGTCTCTCGATCCATTGGACCGTCAGCTCAGTGCCCGCCTTTCACCCATTAAAACTGACTCGTTCTCTCCCTGTGCGAAGAGCACCAGTCGGTTGCCCGTCGTATTCATCCAAAGCACGCCCATTCAAATCGCATTAAACACGTTAATGCGTAATGCCGGTCTCGGGGGGAAAAAGATTCGCCGCGCGTAACGTGAAAAAAGGGCAACTCGAGAGAGGAGATACAGAGAAAGAGAGAAGGACAGAGATAGAAGAATATGGCAGAGAGCACAGGCAAATGATCGCCGGAGAACACGGGAATTATAAAGCTTAGTAAAAACACAGAAGGTGGTCTGCAGTCGTGTGATCCAGACGACGTGATACATGAAGCAGAAAGGAAAGGGTTGGCATAGAAATTAATAAGTACGACGCCGTAGTAGTTAGACTTGATTCTCGTTTGCGTCAAGTCGTGAAAAGAAAAAGCAGTGGACCGTAAGCAGCGAAATATTTTAACGCAACTATGATAAGACTAATAGATGTTTATGTTAATGTAATTATATAATTTCGGTTTAGAGATTATATTTTAATATCGAGATACATAAATAAGATAAGTAATTTCTATATTCATTAATAAATATATAAAAAGAGTAAATAAAGTACAAATAAGAAAAATAATAAAAATTAGAAAATTAGAGAACTCTTTTTGCGTTTAAAATCAGAATAATGCATGAATGAAAGGCGAGGAAAAGAGGTTTCCTTCAAAAAAAAAAAGTTAGAGCGTGCAAAAGGATATATACAAGCAAGGAGAAGCAAATACAGGTGGATGACAGTTTCAGGATTTCGTAAATGCGAGCGAGAGATGAAACGACGGGGGCAAAGAGAGGAGGGAGGCTTGTGCTTGTCCTGTGGTTTCCGTAAATGGCGTAGCGACGGCCGGAAATGGCGGTCGCATCAGTCTGTTTAATAGCCGTATTGTATAATTATGAACAATGGGAAGAGGGAGAGGGAGACAGAGAGAGAGAGAGAGAGAAAGAGAGAGAGAGAGAGAGAGACCTGGAGAAGGGCAGCGGAGTGCCATGTGAAATGCACACCACTGAAGATAGAATGAGAAAGCTAGAGAGAGGAGGGAAAATGAGACACATTTGTCGCGAGCGAGCGAGGCAATGCGAGTTTAGGTGGAGTGAAATGGAGAATATACAGTCGGGGGAAACGTGCGGAGAACACAACGACAAGAACGACGAGAGCCGTATGGCTTATGGTCACCAGCCACCGTAGAACACGTCCGCTTGTTCGTCGTACATGACGGATGACACAGAGCGACAGTTTTGATGCGTCCGCCAACCTCTCTAGGAGCCATCGCACGAGCCATCCTACTCGGCCTGTGCTCTACGCACGCCAGGATAGACGGTATGAGCAGAGGAGGAGGCAGCGGTTAACACGCTAAGCCACGCATGAATCCGTCATTAATACCGTCACTACGGAGTCACTATAGGCTCCGCGATCGCGCGGTTGAAATACCATCATCTGAGAGCGTTCAACAGTCAATCCATTTATGAGTTCTTTCCCAAAATGTAAACATATTGTTTACCGCAATTATGCATTACACATATGCAAGTGTATGTTTCTAAAATTACATTAGTTTCTCGAATTTTGCATTTATATGCGACAATTTAATGTGGAAAATGAGCAAAATTTTAAGAACACAATTATAACAATCTTCAAAGAAAAAGAAAACTTGATACTTACGGCTTGTGTAGGCGATTGTTATGGTTAGGCTTCAGACTTTCTTTCTCGCATAGTTTTTTACCGATTCCACCGATTCGGTGCGGCGAATCTCTCAACGCAAAACTTTTGGCATAATGACCCAAATGAAGTTCCTTTCGATTGAATATCTCACGCATATCACGCGGATAACTTGAATAGAAACGCATCCATGAGGTGTACGCTATGGAATAAAGAGATTATAATGTAAAGATAATTATACATTTCCAGTTACACTCGCAATTAGTCAATATTAATAAATTGAAATTTGTTTTTCTAGAAATGATAAAATTGAGATGCAACGCTTTAGTATGTCAAGTACACTCGCCTCGTCTACGTTTAAGAGGTCACGTGCAACTCGGATGTAATAATCAGTTACGTGTATTGCGCCCTTATTAATCGCAGTTCCATTAAGTGGTTCCACGGGGGGTTGGACCGCCCCTGATTCCAAGCTTAGGGTGTGTGCGCGCCCCGTAGCGGGCTATTAAGAGGCATTAACGGTAAAGGAGGAGGTAGTCGAGTCAAGTGCTGCAGCTAATAGTCACCCTCGCGTCCCTTCTTAACGTCTCTTGCTTGTATGTACCGGTGAGAAACCCGGGGGATCTCTAGTCCTGAGAGAACTCGACATGTGTACGCCGACTGACACGGCCACTGGCTATGTTCCGTGCGAAAAACCTGATAGGGTAGACTCCAAATTTGATTCCCGGCTGTTTATATATAGATCACCTAATTTCTGATGTTTGACCAAGTAAGAAGATAACGGTACTGAACCAATGTTTTGATGCAATGAAATTATTATGGATAATGATAATAATAAAATTACGCAGAGATCGCTTTTAAATTCTCTTGAACGTTATTTTGACATCTACTCAAGAGAGAGTGTAACATATATTTATTACTTGATATATAACGAAATTATCTAATCAAATAGTTTCGTTTGGATCCCCTGTAAGTGTTTCTAATTTTCATAATTCAGTCTCATGTCTCAACGTTTTCCATCTTGATTTCCATCTGCTTCTAATCTCAACTCCTCCCTTCCGTACGTAAGAAACCCCGCTGCAGTCTTTCTTGCGGCTTGGTGTCAGTGTTGAAAAGGGAGAAATGTTTTTCTCCATTTAGCGCATAAATCACATGTGGGGGCGGTGTCTAGCTGAGAAGTCAGAACGAAGAGAGAGGGAAGGAGAGATGTAAGAGTGGGGTAGCATTGTTCCTAAGTGATGTAACTGCGTCTTATTGTATTTGTATCCTGTATCGCATTGTTAAGAGTCTCTCGCCACAAAGCGTAAGTGGTTTTGGCGGAAGTCACATTCAGTGGTTGGATTGTGTCGGCCACCTCCCTCTGTGAAAGACGCGCGAGCGATATACACTAAATTCGATCTAACTTGCGACGAGCACGGAAAAATCAGCGTCTGTTATGATAATAAAATTTAATGAAATATTGTTTTTTTTTTTAGTCAAATGTTATTTTTAAAAAATCGACTTAAAACTTAATGAAAAAAATGTAAAATGTAGTAGATTTTACACTTTTTTTTTAAATTCACATATGAATGTGATTTATTTCGTGTCTCAATTTATGCATCACACACATTATTTCGGTAAAATATAAATAATTTATTAAGTAATTTGATTAAATCGAATAACGTCTAGTGACCCAATTATTATGCATCGTACTGATTGTTAAACTACAATATTAAAAAAAATATTTGCAGAGAATTACGATGAATAGAATATAGTCGAGCACCGACACGAGGCTTAAATCATATATATGGAATGGAGTGGATGAATCTCTTGGGTTAGTGGCGAGGGTCGCAGTTCGAGGGGGTTCGTTCTATAGAACTGTACTTGCTATTGAAGGCTGTTCGGCTCTATTGGGGTAATAATGTTACGAATTAGCGAGATTTCCACTTCTCCGCTCGTGCGTCGACCAACGACTTCGCATCGGTCACGAATTAAATAAATTTCGGAATTGTTGCCGAGAATAGCATCCACATTATTTTTCATTGTATTTCTATTGCACACGAACATTTTTATGAACTTAATTCCAACATTGAAAAGTATATCTTTTATTATGACTGGTGTAAAATACTATCATTAAAACTTAAGTACAATTGAATTTTTTTCATTATTGTAAAATATATGATTATATAAAATTAAAAATGCAATTAAAAAAACATTTAAATGTTTGAAAATTAATAATATTATATAAAATAATTAAAGTATCTTAAAAAGCAATTATGAAATGCAATTTATAAACTGCAATTTGTACGTTTTTCATTTTTTTAAAATAAATAAAAACATTTAAAACATACTTTCAAATATTTATTTTTTTCATGCATTTTTATTTGTTATAAAAATGCTGTTTTTTCCAAACACTTTTTAATGCGTATAATCTGGACGAATAAATGACAAAGTATGAACGCAAATAATCTCAATAGATATATTAAGAGATATTAGCTAATTTGTTATTCACTTCCTACTTTCCTTTCATTTGCTCCCTCCAAACCTCAATTCCCATGCGAAAAGTGCAATACTGGGGGTCACGAGCAACGGCAGCAATTAATCTATCAATCACTAGCTACGTGCAGAGGAACGGTCAAGTGGTTAGCTGTGTAACGTCACTCAAATCTAGGGCGGCTAAGCGCTCAAAAACCGTGGCTAACCTTCGTGTAAAGCCCCGGCTGATGCGGGACAATTTCGAAGCTCGAAAACCTTTTAGAAAGATTAATGGTTCCGAATTTCCTTTTTGGAATTGCTCGTTGCTCGTTCACGCGGTTATCGCAATCGACGTAACACAGCCGTTAATGTACTTCCGCAAAAATAATCTCCAAGAATTGTTTACGTTGCCTTTTTGTTATCGCATTAACAAAAGATTAATTTTCTCAAAATTCTTCAAACATGTGATAAACAGAGCCTTCATATTTATAAACGATAGCGCTTCTTCAACTTTTATGTGTATACGAAATAATCGAAAAATATTTTAAGAGCAACAAGTTAATATACGATATTTATATGAAAGGGAAATTCGCAAGGGAAAAAAAAGTCATCGTGAATATGAAGAGGGCTAATGTCTTCATTTTCACAAGTATTGGGTCGATTATAATAGATTTATTATTGTAGCAAATAAATTCCTTTCTGTAGCGACCCTAATAGAGTAACCATGGCATAGCAAACAGGATCATCCCTCCCCGTCGATAGACTATGTAAATATCCAAGGAGGTGGAGAATGAGGCGAATGTGAAGGGAGACAGAATAAGAGCCCCATAATGTACGCGTAAGGGTTGCTTGCTTTATATGCGAGTGGGGTGCCCGGTGGAATTGGCTTAGTCTACCCTGAAGTCAGTTCGCTTTCGTTACAATCCAACTGCATCAAAGTAGATGTTCGCTCATGTCTCGCAGTTCTTCATCAACACTTTGCCTTGCACGAAGACAAAGATTTAAGCTTTTATTGCACGTGTGCCTCTTAAAATGTACATGTAAATATACAGGATGTTTCACTCCAAATAAATATTTCGAAAAATATGAAAGATATGAAAAACCGTTTTAGATAAAAATTGGTTCAAGAGAGAATAAGATAGTGTCATTGGTTTGACTTTGAGTAAATGTGCCGGGGTCATATGGAATTCAACTTTATTTTTTTAAATGGAATCCCCTACTTTTCATTATATATTTTTGTAGCTTATTTCTAGAGCTTTTCAAAATATTATATAATAAACTATCTTTCCATTAAGTACTTTCCGAGTTATGAAGCTTGAAATGAATTCTTAATTTTACATAAATCATAAAATATCTCATAAAATATTCATTTTTCAATGGTCTTTCCTCAATACTTTTACGCACAAAATAATGAGAGGAATCAATTGGTGTAAAGAAAATATAAATAAATAAGTTGTTTTTAAGAAAAAATACATAGTTGGTTATTGCAAATTACATACCTCTTATTTTGTGCATAAAGTATTGAAGTAAGATCATCGAGAAATGAATATTTACGAGATATTTTATAGTTTATGTAAAATTAAAAAATCATTTCAAGCTTTATAACTCGGAAAATACTTAATGGAAAGATACTTTATAATGTTTTAAAAAGCTCTCTCGAGGTAAGCTATAAGAATGTGCAATAAAAAAAATAAAGGGTTCCAAAAAAACAAAGTTAAACTCCTTATGATCTTGGCATATTTATTTAAAATTAAACCAATGACACCATCTTATGTCCTCCTTCGAACCAAACAACTTTTTTCTGAAATATTTTTCTATATCTCATATTTTTCGAGATATTTGCTTGGAGCGATTAAAATGAAACACCCTATATATCAATCCTTATATAACATTGTATAGTTAATGTTACAATATCTAACTCATTACATCCAATTTTGCGTATCTCCTGATAGTAATTTGGGTTTATAAAGTTTAAAAAATGGTAAAAATTATAATTTCATGCGTTACAAAGCACTTACCTTTATACGCTTTCGCGCCAAGTTGCCTATTCTCCAATACTAAATTTTCAAAATCGTTTTGCAGAGCGATAGCTGCCGCTTGCACAGAGTTATGCTTGGAAAGAGGTCCCAATAGCTTGTCCAAAATGTCGTTCATATTCTGTTGTTTGATTCTGATGCGCCTTGACTCGAGCATCCGCACAAATTCGACTTCCGAGGGCGTCAGAAAGATTGTTGCTGTGCCGGAGCATCCTGCGCGCGCTGTTCTACCGATTCGATGAACATAATCCCTAGTCGAAATTGGCCCTGTATACTGAATAACGCAATCTACCTTTGGCATATCTAGACCTCGCGCTGCGATGTCCTGGATAATTGGAAAGAAATACATCTTACATAGAATGAATTGCATGCAAAATATTTTCCAAAGAATCTTCGATTTGTACAAGATAAAAAACAAAATTCTGTATCTAACTTACTCAATCAATAATACAGAGTGATTATTATTAGAAAAGTTATTATTAGACAACTGGGTGGGTTATTATTAAAAACAACTCTAATAAATCCTAAGGTTTGCGTTTTATCTCTCGAAAAATATTTTGAATAAAAATTATTTGATTTCAAAAACATTGTGATCGGCATAATTTTGTTTCAGACGGAAGCACTTCCAAGATTTCAAAGTCATCTTTGTTTTTCAAACAAAACCACATTCTTTTTTTCGTAAATCGATTTTCTTTTTCGTTCTATAAAAGTTCTATAAAAGTATTAAGATAGAATTATTAAAAGATCAACAATTAAAAAGATATTTTATAATTTATTTCGATATATTATAATATTTTGTAAAATATTCATTTTTTTCAATAATTTTATCTTAATATTTTTACATTCAATAATGAGTTCATTGAAATAAAAAATTTATAATTACATTTAAGAAAAAATGTGCAAATGCGATATTACATTTGTATGAAGATATGTCATCAGTCAGTTCTACTTATTAATCTCTAGAAAATTTTGATTTATTTGTTGAAAGAAAATTTACAAGAGAATTTACAAGTTTACTCTGTATTTCATAGTCTATGTCAAAATATAAATTGTATCTTATATAAACTATAGATTTTTCCAACTATAATGACTCCATCTTAGTTTTCTTTCTACCTTAGCTTTAATATGCATAATAAAAAAAAAGATTTGCATAAATAAAATATTTAATTTGATTTAAAAATACAAAAATAATAATTTTCGAAATACGTTTTTGGGGCAAAAATTGACCTGTTGATCACAAAATGTATTTTCGGAAATAAAAAGAAATTTTATTCGAAATATTTTTCTAAAATATATCTCAGGATTTACTAGGAGTGATAATTTCTTATTGGCGCTACAATTTTGTTGGAACAATCTTATCGCGCCCTAATGTTTAGAAGTGCCTGATTCCACGAACAAGAGGCGACGAGTCTGCGCGACCTGCTGGTACAAATGTCTTACAAACCGCGGTGATTTCTTGTTTTGTGGCGACGTGAATGCGCAGGGCGGGCGCCTGCTGCGCCCCCCAACGGCGAACGTTTGAGCACGGCCCTGATTTCCTGCGTTTGGCTAGCCCATGATTTACTGCGGCGAGAGTACTCCGAGTATCTCTCTCTCTCTCTCTCTTTCTCTCTCTCTCTCTCTCTCTCTCTTTCTCTTTTTCTCCCTCTCGATGAGCCTCAAGGACTAATCCCAGACCACCAGTGGGGGGGCGTCGCGGCCCCCGGGAATTCTTTCGCGGCACGATACGAACATATCCGTGTATTCTTATTACATCTTTTCCTGCTATTAATTCAACACACGTCGACGACGGCGCGATTCGGGCGCCAGCATGAAGGAATAGAAAGAAAGCAATCTCTATGCCCTCTCTCTCGAAATAAATATCGATCGAACCGGATATATTCTGTCCAACTCGCTCCATGATTCCGTTATATTTTATCGCTTGATTAATGTTGATGAAACAGTTTCTAGCTATTTATTTTGCGTGATTAAAAATAATAACGCGGAAACAGAATAATTGTGCAAAAAAATAATGTGCAAAAAAGGCTCAATTTCTAGAAAATTGGAATTTGCATTTTAAATTTTATATATACATATATACACATATACTAAGAGAACCGTATCGATTAATTTATACAGTATTTCTAAACATGTGCGAAAAAATTCGAGAGGTAATTCCTTAATTAATTTCTTGAAGAAAAATTCACATGTATTTATGTCCTAAACAACTAATAGTTTTCGAAATGTAGAATGTTTAAAGTTAAAAAATTGAATGATTTCAAAGAAAAAAATATTTTGATAAAAACAAAATTAAATAAAATTATAAAAATTGTTCGAAATGACCCCACTTCCAGCCATAATATATATTAATAAATCTGTTCTCCTCTCTTGATTGGCGAATATGTTCAAAAATACCAGATGTATAACAGATTGTTTTGCACTACAATTGTGCAATTCTTTAAATCTTCAATATTTTCAATCGAAGTGATATAAACTAAAAATTTAAGGGAAAAGAATTCAATGACTCTAATTTTGCGAATCAAGACTAAAGTCGAAATATATATTTTGAAATCTCATTTTTCTAAATCTTAAATACTTTATAACTCGAAAATTATATTGTTTAAGACATTGGGATATATATAAACTTTTCTTCAAGAAATTACTCAAGAAATCACCTCCTCCGAAATTTTTCGCACATATTTAAGAATATCCTACATAATTTGTGCAAATATCTTAGAACAGCTACGGAAAATGAGATAAAAAAATATATAAATTAGATAAAATATCTCATCACACAATGTATACTTCTTCAATGCCAATCGATTCAAATCAATTTGTAATCGATGCTCGTAATCATAACTTAGCGCATTAAAACGATACAAGCCACTGGTTTCGATGCACGTAAAGAGAGACAAAGAGCGCCGAAGAGCAATCGATAGGGGCGATTAAGACAAACGATCGTTTAAAGAAATGGACCGGGGGATTCAGCGGGACGCGGGATCAAGAACTGATCGGCCGTTCAAAACATCTCACTCGGATCATAGATCACACGGCGGTGGATCCGACTGAAAGCGGGAGTATTGCCGGCCGTGGGGATGCCCCTTCGTAGCTTTTCAACGTGGAAATTAATAATACCGCCATAAAACCTACATGTGGTAGGTGATCCCGTAAAACGTGGGCGGCTACCACCACGCATTCCGCGGAGTTCAACATTAATGAATTAAATATGCCTGATATTTACTCTCCAAGTACACAGTAAATTATTTTGCTTTCTTCCTCTCTTGCTGGTGCTCGATGTCGAAAGCGTCGTATCAATATGATCGACCGTGAATAAGATTCATTAGTATAAAGATTTAATTTAAAAATTTAGAATAAAACGGCAGAAAATATAGTTGTAAATTTTTAATATTATGATTTTTTTAAATTTTTAGTAGTTTTTTAGTGAAGAATTTTTCATTTTTACCCATGTTTAAATAAATTTACATTTAAAAATCGCTAAAGGGCCCCACACTAATTTAATAGAAAATTTTCCATCGAATTGGCTAAATTTTTGATGTTTTAATTTATTCTGATCAAAAGCAACTAATAATACAGGAAAAGTTTCATTACACTTACAAAGTATATTAAATATATACATATACATAATATATATATATATATATATATATATATATATATATATATATATCAGAGTTGGGAAAGTTACTTTATAAAAGTAATTAGTTACAGTTACAGTTTTTTTAGTAAAAAATGTAATTAGTTACAGTTACAAGTTACCGATTCTGAAAAGTAACGCGTTACAGTTACAGTTACTTAAAAAGTAACGAGTCGTTACTTTGTAGTTACTTCCTTGGAATGGAAATAAAAATGTTAAATCTGCACGCAGTAATAAAAATTTAATGACAATCTTATAAGGTATTAATTTAATTCTTGCAAATTATAGGGAATTTTAGAATTTTAGAATTTTAGAATTTTTTGGCATTCACTTTAAAGAGAGAAATATATATTTTATTTTAATTTAAAAACAGTTTAATTCTAAAACACACTAAATAAAAACAAAAATTTTTATTTAATGTAAAAGAAAACTTATAAAAAATATAATTTTATTGCATCGCTCTTATAATTTCATTATTTTAAGATAGATAGTATATGTATATAATTAATCTTTACTTTTTTACTATATTTTTTATATATGTGTATATACAGGGTGGCCCATTTTAATACATCCAGTCGAATATCTCGAAAACCAAGCCCGGGAGAGAAAAATGTTTCAGACAAAAGTTGTTTGGTTTAGAGGGGGCCATAAGATGGTACCACTGGTTTGACCTTGAAGAGTCATTTGAAGGTCACGTGAAGGTCATCTCAATTTTTTTAAATGGAACACCCTATATATTTTTGCACATTCTTGTAGCTTATCTCGAGAGCTTTCCAAAACACTATAATTAAGTACCTTTTCGTTAAGTACTTTTTGAGTTATGAGGCTTGAAATAATTTCTTAATTTTACATAAACCGTAAAATATCTTGTAAAATATTCATTTTTCGATTATCTTACCTTAATTCTTTTATGTACAAAATAATGAGAGGAATCAATTGGTGTAAAGAAAACACATAGTTGTTTTTAAGAAAAAATATGGAATTGTTAATTACAAATTACATATTTTTTCTTTGGAACAACTATGTGTTTTCTTTACACCAATTGATTCCTCTCATTATTTTGTGCATAAAAGTGTTAAGGTAAGATAATCGAAAAATGAATATTTTACAAGATATTTTACGGTTTATATAAAATTAAGACATTATTTCAAGCCTCATAACTCAAAAAGTACTTAACGAAAAGGTACTTAATTATAGTGTTTTGGAAAGCTCTCGAGATAAGCTACAAGAATGTGCAAAAGTATATAGGGTGTTCCATTTAAAAAAATTGAAGTGACCTTCACGTGACCTTCAAATGAGTCTTCAAGGTCAAACCATCTTATGGCCCCTTCGAAACCAAACAACTTTTGTCTGAAACATTTTTCTCTCCCGGGCTTGGTTTTCGAGATATTCGACTGGATGGATTAAAATGGGCCACCCTGTATATACATCACGAATAATCCAAATTACAAATATTTATTACTATATTTTTTTAGTTAGTTTTTTTAATATTTATAACATACATGAAATACTCTACACACACATATTATAATGATTAATACATATGTAACACATATCATGAAATACTAAGATATGTGTTAAATGATTCAATATGTTTAAAATTTTTATTAATAAAAAATGGGAGCATATGCATTGGATCATAAAGTATCGATAAAAGCGTTTATGCGCAAGTGTAAGGCGGTCCAATACGATTTGCAAAGATTAAAAAAAAAATATATATATATATATTTTAAATCTTTATATATTATATATTTTATATCTTTATATATATATATATATATATATATATAAAGTAACTATTAAAGTAACTATTAAATTAGTTACTAGTTACCGAAAATATGTAACTGAGTTAAGTTAGAGTTACCAAAAAAAAGTAACTATAACTGTAACTTCGTTACGAGTAACGAGTTACTTCCCAACCCTGATATATATATATATATATATATATATATATATATATATATATATGTACAAGGACTCTTAAGTAAGTATCAAAAATGTAAAGGAATTGGCTTATTTTATAAAAAAAAATGTGACTTATGAAAACGTATATCCTAAAGTACTTTGTTTTCAAAATACAAGATAATAAATTTGAGATAGAAAATGAAAATTTCGAAAATCTAAGAAAACGTTTAGATTTTATTTAGAGATATTTTATTCAAATTTGATATGCATGCATGTTGTCTTAAAAACCCTTTTTCAGTATAGATGAAATATTTTTATATCTACCAAGGGCGTACGTATGTATAATCATATTAAGCTTTATTTTTAATGAAAGAATGATATGCCACTGTTTTTTTCAAGTTTAACAATTTTATTTGAAATTCCAAACTAAAACTCAACAGAAATTATTCCTTGTGGTTTTTTTGTGCGGTTAGCTGTTTTCGAGTTAAAATAAAAAATTGAAATTAAAAAATAATAATATAAATACCTTCATTTTCTCAAATTTGACACTTTATATTTTGAAAATATAAACCTTAGAACATATAAGACATAAGATGTTTTCATAAGATATTTTCTTTATAAAATAAATGAAGGAATATCCTTAAATTTTTGATACTTATTTATTGAATTATTCTTGATATGAAGAATTATTCTGCATATTTATATATGTATATATTTTCCTTTATATATATTCTCAGTTTATTTTTAATTCTTTTTTTTTCCTAATTATATTTAATTTTAAATAACTTTTAATTTTTTTGTCTTAATATATTGGTATATCTATAAAGCATCTTACAATGTGTAATATGTATTTTAAGAAAAAATAAGGATTTGATAAATATTTATATCAGATAAATATCAGATATTTAATCGAAGAAATAAGGAAAATTTAGTCGATATAGGTATCTTAATTAAAGCATTTTAATTGCAATATATGTATAAAGTTTAACGAAGATGACAAGAGGAAGATAATAAGGACTCGTGCGAATTTCGTGGTCGAACTGCTTATACGTTCGCCTGATGGGAAAGAATTAATTTTCACGACGCGTTAAAAAAATTATCATTCGTTCGCGTCGATGTCGAACGTGCATCTACAAATCTCGCTATCGAAATTTAATCGATAAATTTTTTTCCTTCACTTATGTACACATTCTCCCTGCGATACTTTCGGACACAATAAATGAAAGCAATAACAGTATTTCACGGTAAAATTAGAATTAAGCGATGAGGAAAGATATAATGAGAGCGCGGATTTTATTTTCGACAATCCCCACGACGAAATCGATCGCTTTCACCGGTAATTACGACAGTTAAAGCAGTCACCGAGAGTTGAATGCGAATCAGAAAGTTGCTCTGTTATTCGACGTCAGATTAATTCGGCCGATGCAATACGGATGTAATTAGTGGCGGCGAAAGAAAGTTACTTATCCATTACTTGGCGAACATTATAATGCCATGATTAATTATGCCGTTCACAGAATGCAATTAGCGAAACAAGCGCTTCTATAAATATATTATAAATATTTTAACAAATCGAATAAAAAAATGTATCCTTTCACTAAGGATATCTTGTTGGCAGCATGATTTGTTTCGTAAGAAAATTAGTAATCGCTTATAAAAAATTAATGTGTTATGTTACAAAGTTTGAATTGTTAAACGATTTCTTTAGAAAGCGAAGAAAACACATAACGGATGATCATAATTATACTCATTACCAAGGCCTCATGTGCTCGTATAATTTTTAACCTCTGAACGCAGCGTGAGTCCGGAGGTATTAAATTCCCTCTCGAAAGAATAAGTCATGGAGAGTGTGTATAATTTACAGCTCAGAGAGTGCCGACAGATATCCTTTTGTAAATTTTCTTTCGTTATCTCAGTTTATTTTTTCTCTTTTTCTTAAATTATATATAATTTTGTATAATTTTTATTTTTTTTTCTTAATACTTTTTTTAATTATATTTAATTTTTAATTTTTGTTTAATATATACTTTTTTAAATGTATTATCTCAAATAAAGCACTTTACAAATGTGCAATATATATTTTAAGACAATTTTTAATATTTATAGAGATTTTTAGTCAAAAAAATAAGAAAAATTTAGTCGATATATCACATTTTTCGACGTGTACTGTAAAAATATGCATGTATTCAGAGGTTAGACAAGTTAGAAATTTAAATATGTATTTATAAAGTACGTGCAATCAAAGAAAATTATATAAAAAAAAATTATATATGTAAAAATTTCATGAATATTTATAGTAATTTAAAATATATCTGAAATATATAAAATATGTAAAATATATATTTGTCATTAATATATTAATTTGTGCAAAAAAATCGCAGAATTTGAATACTGTAATAATAGCACTGGTATAATGATTGGAATTGTTCAGGAAAATGTGTTCGTCAGATTATTGCGAAATGTAACATTGTAATCTATCTGCATATCGATTGTGAAATGATTAATGTAATTTCATATTATTGCCTGATATTCTCCAATACTTAATATTAATGTTACATTGAAAATAGACGAAAAATAATCCGGAACATTTTTCTTCTACCTTGTATTCCAATTACTACGCGTCTTAGCTCTTACTTGCTCAATTTTTAATTTTTATTTTTATTATTTGAACCAATTTTTTATTTTAATTTAAAACATATCACTCACCGTGCATAATAGTACTCCACTCTCCGCTCGACTAAAAGTTTTGAAGACTTCCGTCCTTTCCTTCTGTGTCATGTTACCGTGTAGTTTGAAGAATTCTACGTTAACCAACGGATCGGAGTCCTTGTCATTGTCATCTACTGATTTCGTAAGAATAGAGGACAAAATTTCGGTATGATAGTCCACCATGTCTTGCGTGGCCATAAAGATCAATATTTTATGCTGCCCAGGAATCTAAAATAAACAATAACAAACAACCACAAATATACAGAGATAGTTGTTTGCGAATAAAATTACATCGTTCTTGAAATAGAAAGCAAAGAGTTCTTTACCTGACATCTACTGACGATATAAGCGCTCAGAGTGACCATTCTTAATTTAGGTGGAGTAACTATGTAACTCTGAATTACACTTTGTGGAACTATTAGATCTTCGTTGATCTCGCTGGTATCTCCTCCGCTTGTTTCTAAGTTCTCTTTAGCCGCGTCAACGAAGATTGGATTGTACATTGCGAGGCCCGCCAATTTTTCAACAGCTTGCGTCAAAGTCGCGGATAATAAAATTGTCGTTCTTTTTGATTGAGTTACATCTTTACAATCTTGCTCAATGTTTTGTGCATTTTCCGCTTTCGAATCAAATTCTTGATTCATACTTGAATATTTTGTATCTTTCTCCCTTCCTTTTGAAACTTCTTTTCCTTTGATAATAACTTGATTGTCATCTTTATTGTCATCATTTGAATGATACATATATCTCATTTTATCATTGTTTATGTGACTTTTCTCTATTTTACTACAAAATTTTATATCATCTTCTTTTGAAATATTTTTATCAGTTGATATATTTTTAATATTTTGTTTGAATATTTTCATAGCGTCGTATCCTGATTCATTGTTGTAATTTGACACTTTCAAAGCACTTACTATCCTAAATTGTAATATATATATATATATATATATATATATATATATATATATATATTTAAAATTTAAAAACTTATTTAACTTATTTATTAAGCTTATTTTAAATTTCTGATATAAATTAATTAATTATTATTTTTTTGTAACTTATATAACAGTAAGATAATATAATTAACAATTATGAAATTAATATATATATATATATATATATATATACAGGGTGTCCTAGACCACCCGTACACCCCTTTTCTTTCAAAAACTAAGCATTTTAGAGAAAAACGTTTTCGACAAAAATTGTATGGTTTTGAGGGGAACATAAGATGGTGTCATTGGTTTGACCTTGGATGGCATCGTTAAGGTGAGGTCAAGGACACCTTTAATTTCTTAAATGGAACCACCTATTTTTTATTGCATATTCTTATAGCTTATGTCGAGAGCTTTCCAAAACACTATAATAAAATATTTTTTCATCAAGTACTTTTCGAGTTATAAGGCTTGAAATAATTTCTTAATTTTACATAAACCATAAAATATCTAGTAAAATATTCATTTTTCGATTATCTTACCTTAATACTTTTATGTACAAAATAATGAGAGGAATCGATTGGTGTAAAGAAAACACATAATTGTTTCGAAAAAAAAAATGTAATTGTTAATTGCAAATTACATTTTTTTTTTCGAAACAATTTTGTGTTTTCTTTACACCAATTGATTCCTCTCATTATTTTGTACATAAAAGTATTAAGGTAAGATAATCGAAAAATGAATATTTTACTAGATATTTTATGGTTTATGTAAAATTAAGAAATTATTTCAAGCCTTATAACTCGAAAAGTACTTGATGAAAAAATACTTTATTATAGTGTTTTGGAAAGCTCTCGACATAAGCTATAAGAATATGCAATAAACAATGGTGGTTCCATTTAAGAAATTAAAGGTGTCCTTGACCTCACCTTAACGATGCCATCCAAGGTCAAACCAATGACACCATCTTATGTTCCCCTCAAAACCATACAATTTTTGTCGAAAACGTTTTTCTCTAAAATGCTTAGTTTTTGAAAGAAAAGGGGTGTACGGGTGGTCTAGGACACCCTGTATATATATATATATATATATATATATATATATATATATATATATATATATATATAATTTCATAATTGTTAATTATATTATCTTACTGTTATATAAGTTACAAAAAAATAATAATTAATAAATTTATATCAAAAATTTAAAATCTGTTGATAATTTGTTGTTCTTCTGTATAACTGAAAACAGTAAAAGACTCACTCAGAAATATTCTTTTCGTATCCCATTTCAAGCATTCTATCAGCTTCATCTAATATAAAATATCTAACTTCATTTAATCTCAATGCTTTTGTATGCTTTATGTGATCTAATAATCTACCAGGAGTAGTTATTAATATATTACATCCCTTTCGTAATCGAGCTTTTTCTGCTTTTCTCTTTTCTCCACCAATTATATATCCTGGTACAATCCATGTAAAAGGCTAAAATGTTCATAATGTAGCTTTAACATAAACACATATAAGTATTAAATATTTTTATCAAAAAATATATTCGCCTAACTCACTTTAACTAGTTTTATAAAACACTCGTATGTTTGGAGGGCCAATTCTCTTGTTGGTACAACTATAAGGGCTGATAAACCACTATTTCTATTTAACTTTGGTCTAATTTTGTGTAATAGTTCAACAATAGGTAAAGCATATGCTAATGTTTTCCCAGATCCTGTTTGAGATCTTATTAAAACATCCTTAGCTGAAAATATCTCAGGAATCGCTTTTTGTTGAACCGTTGTCATTTTGGTTATATGCATGTTTTGTTCTAAATTTGAGATCTATGAGAGAAAGAATATAAATTACTACTTTCACGCAAAAATTTTCATTTTAAATGAATATGAAAATACTAACCATAAATGGATGAATATCGAGATCTGCAAAAGTGATCTTTGTAAAAACTGGTTCATCTACAGGCTTTACAAGCCTCTGCCCTATAATCGGTACATCAGGATTATTGCCAAATAAGGAGGAGATTTTTCCACCTCCTTTGCGCATTAATTTTGGAGTATTATCTGATTCTCTGTGATTATTTACAGTTTTTTCTTTGTGTTTCTTTTCATTTCTTTTATTCAAAATGCCGATCTGCTTTATTTTCAAGGTAGGAGATTTCTTAGTTACTGCATCAAATTTTTCATTTAATTTACTATCTTTATCAATGTCATGTTTGTGAGATATATTTAATTCAATTTTATTCAATTCATTCAACTGACTTGAAAATATATCAGAAAGTGTTTTTTTCTGTTCAATTAAAGTATCTCTCCTTTTTGCCAACAATGTCTCACCCATATGTTGTTTCGTTACTTTTGTAAAGGATACTATCTGTTCATTTGTAATATTAGAATTAGAGTTTGCTACAGATAAAACTTTATTAAATTTCAAATCTTTCTTATCTGTGTCATCGGATTGTTGTTTAATTTTTCCTGACTCTGGAACTTTTATCGTTACATCTTTAACACGAGATGGAATTTGAGATTGTGCATTATGAGCGATAGTGTTGGCTTCCTTCAATTTTTTGACAAAAATAGTTGATAATGACTTCTGCCTAATTCTTTTCTTAGATTTTGTGTCTTGCGTATTGATCTCTTTTGATTTCTTATTATTCACTGCTATACCTTTTTTGCCTAAGGATTGATTTTTCAATCTTTTAATTGAAGTTTGCAAAAATTCGGTTCTTCTCTGTTTATTCTAAATGCACAAACATTTATGAAAAATTAATTTACTTTTCCCTTCTTATATATTATTTATTCAAGCCTCATTTAATGATGATACAAAATTTGTTATATTTTTGCACATGTTTCATATGTACTCATCTGTGCACGTGTTTACAGAGATTTCCTAACCTAAACTAACTTATAATCAAGTACTTACAGTTCTCGCTGAGAAAGCTGGACCCGCTATTACATTTAAAGAAATATCCATGTCTTGAATTACCATTGTGTACATACAAAACAATTATTTTATTAGCAAATCACTTTTCGGCAATATAACAATTATAAAACGTAACGTAATTCAGAAACACATCGAACACGTTGCGGAACATGTGACAAACTGCGCGCATGTGCGCATGCGCGCATTTCAGTGCGCGCGAATTAAAGGTGCCTTTACATAAACTGTTTATGAAGTAGAGCAGCCTGAAGTTGGAACATCCTCTTGAGGAAAAAGGATAGCGTGAATTACTTGTGTGTCTTTTTCTAGTGAACGTACCTGTACACCAGTATGAGCGGCTTTAAAACCTGAAATTGCACTATGCGTGCGTCAAAGGAAGAAGACAGACACACAAGTAAATTTATGCTATCCTTTTTTCTCAGGAGGATGCCTCCCGTTTTCCACTATCTCAAAGCAGTCTATGTTAATATGTCTATATGCCTTTAAATTATTATTATATTAAACAAAATAGTCCATATTCTGAATCCTCTTTTATCGATAAAAATGCCTTTAAAAGTGGCTTATAAGCCTTCTGATTGGCTGTAAGCCACTTTTAGAGGCACTTTTATCGATAAAAGAGGATTCAGAATATGGACCAATGTCACTATCAGCAATGCATTAATAGGATAAATATTATAATTGATTAAATTATATGAAATTGGTCGCATTCGAGTCTAACAATAACTTAATAATAACTAGTTATTATTAGTCCCAAATGCGACCAAGTTCATATGTTAAGGCATTATTGGCGCCTAGTGTACTATTTTTTTATACATTTATTTAAAGGACTTATAAAACTAATTTTTTAATGCTTGCTTAGATTCTAGTATGCGCCCAGACAGACGAATATCCGAATACATCCTTTAAGGATATTGAAGTATCCAGACCGTCCGTTTTACGTCTTTCGGATATTCTACGGACGCGATATATCCATTTATGAAATTGGTGCACAGAAAAAAAGGACATTCTTGTTTTGAAAATATATTTAGTTTTAACATGAAAATCTTGAAATGAGAGTATATTGCGTTAATTAAAGAAAAATATTATTGCTTGAATAATTGCTTACTTGAATGAAGCTATTTTATATTATATATAGTTCAATCAAGAAAAATATATTCTTCTGATTTAAGATTTAATTTCCTTGAATGGAAAAGAAACAATGTTAGATGGAAAATAATATTTTTAAATCAAAGATTATAATTTTCTTAAAGTAGAATTAAATAATTATTTATTCTTGAGGTGACAATTACAATATTAAAATAAGACTATAATATTGTGGAAATTTACAATTATTAAATCTTCTTCTAAGAAGATTATAAATTGTTGCGTATATACGAAACAATGAACGCGTTAGTTTAAGTATATATATGTATAAGTTTTGATTTGACATTTATTTTTTTTCTATGTGGACATGCTTTAATCCCTGACATGATAAAAGAGAAGACAGTCGGAATTCTAATTTACATTAAAAGAAAATGAAAACAGATGGAAAAATATACAAATATTTTAAAATAATATACTTATTTAAAAAAAATTATATTTTGCACTATTAAACAAAAATCTTAAAGTATTTTGTATTTGTATAAACCTCTATCTATTTCATATAAAATTAAAAATTTTAATTTTATTTATATGCATATTGAACTTTATACATCTTAAGTAGATAATGAATACATCATTTCTATTTATTTGCTGAACATTTATTTGTCCGAGTTATAAAATCAATTTAATATCTGAAGTTCCCATTGAGAAATTCAGAAATTAAATTGAAGTAGTACATCTTTTATCTTATTTGTCGAACTTTGCAAGCTTTATTCTCATGATTAAAACTTAAATACGAGATAGACATTTTTTGATCCGACCACTTTCTACGATGTTAATCGAGCTGCACAATTAAAATGAAACATTCTGTACATATTACATGTGTGTGTGTGTGTGTGTGTGTGTGTGTTTCCTCCTCTTTATATAATCTTTGTTTTAGAATTTTTTGTTTTGTTTTAAAAAAAAATAAATGTAAGAAGAGTAAAAAAATTTTTATATTGTTTTTTTTGAAAAATAAAATTTTAATAAATAACAAAAAAATATGTTTATATTTCCATATAAATTTACATATACTAAAATTTAATTTTCATAAATACAAAAAATTGATATATAATCAGATAAAATAATATGTTTATACTCCTATAACAGAAAACCGCTTGATAAACATTAGGAAAGGGACTTTGTATAAAACCTGTTGAAAAGACTCGCATGAAGTAGCGTTAATATGCTGACAAACTTGATTATCACTATTTACGACGATGAATCATTAATGCTTCTTTGAAACAGTCTAGGCGAGAGAATTAGAAACTCATAACAATCTTATATATATATACACACACACACACATGCATACGTATGTACATGAACATCAAAACACAATGATCGTCAACAAACAGTTTGACAATTATCGGCGAAATCAATTTCGAAGTATTTACTTCCAACCAAGCGTGTTTATTTTTATTTTTTATGGGGTATCATGTAGGTGTGTTGTTTTGCAAGGTAATGCGTAGAGTGCCATCGCGCCGGATGGAATCGGACATTTCGTGTTCGTAAAGCAACGCGATCGGACTAAAAGAATTTTCAAAGTTCTCGGCATGGTCACTCGCAAGAGCTGCATCGACGTATCATCAGCGGCGAGAATAATCGGAGCATATACGATGGTGAGCAAGTGATTTTTTTATCTGGTGCGTTTTTATTTCGAAGGTAACATCCACACGTTCGATTTGCATATTGTATGAATATTGACAGTATGAAAGACTAAGTAATTAAAAAAGAGTATTCTCGGGAAACATTAATTCTATATTTATTGCAAATATCGAAGATATTTACAGTATCAGTTAAAAGTACCGCATTGCTCATTGAAACAAGGAAGTAGTTATACTTTAATGTGTGAACAAAAATATATAAATATTATCAAATTATATTTCATTGTTGTTATTTTATGCTTTAATAATTTTTATAAACATGAACGGAACAACTCTAAAGGAAAAAATTAAATTTACAATGGTGTACGGAATTTATTGATGCTAGTTCGAATATTTGAATACAGAGTTGCGCATATTATTTTGAAAATTTACATATTTCGTTGCCACATGTTTATTTGTCTCTTTATCGTTAGTCCATCTCGATTCTAATGATAAACGTATTGGTAAGCAACTTCTTCTCAAGGAATAAGGATGAAGATTTTTTCGAATCCGTCAAAACTTGGGCAATACTAGGATTAAATTGGATGCAAGCTTTTAGATATACACATCTACAGAATAAAGGTAAAAAAACGCGAAGATGCTTGAATTATATTCCGCAAACGAAAACAATATGATAACGACATACGTTTCAGTGCAAACAGCCATGGTGTGCTTTCTAATATACATCATTTTGTTTCTGACAGCCAGTGCGTATCTCTCCTTGGGATTGATTTCGGTAAGCATTTCAAAATATCATAGATTTTTAATTAACTGCTTATAATTAGGTAAGAATTTAAATTAACATCTCATATACATATATTCGGAAAGTTATCTGACTTTCATGAGTCAATCGACTCGAATGATCAAGTAAATGATTGAGTAAAAAAGAAGAAAGAGAAAACTTTATCATATAGAGAGATATTTTTTCTTTAATGTGGAACGTATCGCTATAAACCATTAATAGATAAACCTTCAATATCATATGAATAATATTCTAAAAAAATTTGTGATTTTTTTAAATTTTAAAACAATATTTAACATTAAAGGAACTTTTGTGCATACATTGTTTACAAATACACATGTACATCTTATACAAGTCTACATTATATGTATGTCTCTATATCATATGTTCTACTTCTTTTCTCTAATTTTGAACGTATTATCATAAATTTTTGATTATAAATTATTGATTTTTGATAAATATCATGAATAATATTATGTAAAAAATATTATTCACAATATTTATCAAAATTTTATTTTCGGCTTTTTTTATTTAAAAAAATATTAAACATTAAAGAAACTTTTAAAGAAACTTTTTGCATACATTGTTTATAAGTAAGTTTATAGTGAATGTGTATGATTTTCATTATTTCTCTTTCGCGATAAAGGTCGTGAATAACGACCTCATCGCCGATCGAATACAAATTTGTCAAACGCTCTTTATTCGCAAAATGTATTTCGGGCACGTAACAGCCTTGTCTTAGCTTGCTAACGACTACGCTAACTTCCGCATACGTTCACAGAGAAGACATAAGTACGCCGTGCCTTGGATGTATTTGCAAATGATTAGCATAATAGATCAGATCGTGGCGCTATCTGATCATATAATACAGGATCGACAAAATGTTTCTTTAATTAAATCCATGGCATGCAGCATCTATTTAAGTAAGTACAAATATATTTCTAATTTTTTCTTATCTACAATTAGTGAAAAAATTCAAGGTTTTAAATCATAATTGCCTATCGTTAAATTCTAAACATAAATGTATTTTAAATCATTCTTATGAATTTATATTCCTTATGAATTTTATATTTATAAATGCAAATAAGGATTGTTCTCAATCTGATTTTTAACAAAAAGAAAATTGAGAGAATATCATTCAATAATCATTATCATTCAAACAAATCAAAACTTTACAGTTTCCAATTAACATTAAAGTAAATATATACATGCTTGCATACATACAGGGTTTTCGAAAAGTCCGGAAATGGTCGAATATCTAAAAAATAAAGCATTTTAGAGAAAAATGTTTCAAATAAAAGTTGTTTGGTTTAAAGAGAGCTATAAAATGGTGGCAATGGTTTGACCTTGAATAGTCGCTGGAAGGATACATGAAGGTCACCTTGAATTTTTCAAATGGAACACCCTATATATTTTTATACATTCTTGTAGCTCATCTCGGGAGCTTTCCAAAACACTATAATTAAGTTAGTTTTCATTAAGTACTTTCCGAGTTATGAGGCTTGAAATAATTTCTTAATTTTACATAAACCGTAAAATATCTTGTAAAATATTCATTTTTCGATTATCTTACCTTAATACTTTTACGTACAAAATAATGAGAGGAATCAATTGGTGTAAAGAAAACACATAATTGTTTCGAAAAAAAAATGTAATTGTTAATTGTATGTATGTGTGTGTGTGTGTGTGTATGTGTGTGTGTGTGTATTTATATAATGCAAATATTTAAATAGAAAAAGTATTTACTCTCCGTTATGAATTTTTTAAAGATAATAATGTGCGAAAAATCTCTTTCATAAAGGCAAATTAATTTCAAATTTTATAAAGCGCTCTAAATATTAACGGAATATTTTACGTAAAAGAACATTTTGTACGCTTGACAATAATTTCAGTTTTAAGCATCTATTTGTGGACGGTTGTGCAAGCAGCTCGAAAACAATTGTACGAGGAGCAGCAGCATCATGTGGAGTGCGAACCAAGGCTGTCGGATCCTTTATCAGTATCACCCATGAATAACAGTGGTTTGAAGTCACCGTCATTTCTCTCGCAAAATTTTTCCATGTTCGAATCACCGCGATCGCCAACGATTCCATCCAAATAACAGGAAAAGTCTACGAGAAGAACTGTGGATAATTCTTAAAGGATCTTAATAAAATCGTACAAAGTGAGCTATTATCAAAACTCATAAAATTGAGGACGATGTTTGAAGAAACGCATAATGCATATGAAATAGAAAAGCCAAGGGATTTTGCCCTTGATCGTGAATAACGAGTGAATACTCATTGATATTATAATTCGCGAAAGAGATTGCGCTATTTACATATAGCATATTTTTTTCTAGACTCCTTTTTGTATTATAAATAAAGATTGTCGATTAATAAATTCATTCACGCATATATGCTTTTATACAACTGATGAAATATTTTTTACGAAATTCACAGAAGTACTACTACTTTGTAAATTTATTTAACATTATTTTGCGTGACATATAGCAACTCCATTCCACATGATAAAGTTTGCTATGAGATAACTCTCTCTCTCTCTCTCCCCCCCCTCTCTCTCGGGGCAAAATAAAATTTTATTAAAGACATATAGATATTAAAGACATATAGATAAATGGAATTAAATTCGAATTTAATTTTAAATCAATGTCCAGTGTGAGTTCTAGAGATAAAACATGTAGAAATCTTTTAATATACGAAATATATATGAAATATTTCGTTTGTGAGTTTATTTTAATCTATCTCTATTTTCGTAAGCTACAATATTTCTGTGAAAATTTAGATCGGCAGACTATTTGATACATTCCTTCTATCTAGTGGAATATTCGCGAGCTACTAAACTTCGCTACGGTAAGCCAGAGATGAGGGAGATGTATAATAATGCAGAGAGTAAAACTACACATAAATCAGTCGGGAGAGGCGACTAATAGAGTGTATCAAACGCGCCCTCGACTTGCATAAAAAATATGAGAAACGGCCGCGTTTTACATCGAAATACTTTTAAATTTCCTGGATTTGGATCGCACGCAAACATATTCACTATGCAGGATCGATCGTCTCTTCGGATGGAAGTCGATTTATCCGAGAATAGCTCCAACTTTTCAACAATATTCCTAAGAATAGTGATCGAGCGTACAATAGATGATGGAGAGGAAGACTCTCGATACAATTTATTACAGATATTTTGTCGTATTGATTTCGTATAATAAATTCGTTATTTATGCAAAGATATATACTTTAATAATGGTACATAAGCTATTATATATTGGCAATTTTTCATTCAGTATTTCAAGAATAAGTATAGAATGATATAAAACTTTCCGCAACTTTGTATATATATTTAAGTGTCTCTTTTTCTAAGTTTATTTATATGTTTTCGTATAAAAGTTTACTTTTATAATCTTAACAAGTCTTTTTTATTTTATCCTCAAACATAGGAATTTAATTAAATCTTAATTAATTGTAACTTAAAATGTATTCAAAATTAATAATAAATTAATATAAATTTAAAAATGAAATAGAAATGTTTGTATACGTACATATTTTTAATGATATATTTGATATTGCAAGATACGCAAATAAAATAAAATTTTTGCATATAGTGCAAAATTTGTGTAATATAATTGTCTTATCTTTAAGAATTTATCGCACAAACAAATTTTTTATACCAAGAAAATTGATCAAATACATTAAATTAGTTTAATAAAGAGAATAGATTGAAATAAGTTCAAGAGAAGACAGAAATAAATATATTTGTTGAACGAAAATCGTCTAACTACGCGGTGAGGTAATACTTTTGGATTTTTCAGAGTCGTCGACACGATCCTGATGCCAGGGACACGGGGGCTTGCGCGACGTGGTTGGTTGCCGGTGCTTTTAAAAAGAACTGAGCGAGTCAATTTGTAGGCTGTCGCAAACTTTTAAAACACTAGTTGACAGCCGTTCCACCCCCGGCCAACCATCCTGAAGGATTTCTCCCTCTGCCTTTTCCCCTCTCTCTCTCTCTCTCTCTTTTTTTCTCCCACCCCTTCCCTTCTGTCTCTCTTCGACCGCGCCATCACCAAAGGACGAGGCCCACCCCTGCGTGTCGCGGGAACCGATGGATTGTAAAATAAAACTAACTTGGCTCTTTCGCGTGGCTCGAGAGTACTGGTAAAATTTCATTCCCGCGGATCTCTTTTATTTTCATGTACCCTTTTTCCCCCTTTCCTCCCTTGCAAAAGAGGGAGTCCGACAGTTGTTAAGTACAATCGACGAGTCATGTCTGTTCGGAGAAATGATAAAGTTTGCCTTGAGAAAGACGCTTGATGAGAGACCTTTGCCTTACAAGATTCATGCTTAGTTGCCAAAAGTATCGCAACCCGTTATCATTACCCTGACTAGCCAGTTTCCATTCTAGTTTAGAAAAATACACACAATATATATATATATATATATATATATATATATATATATATACACTAAGAAAAATCGTTTAATTGTACCATATAAGACGTATCTGATAGAAAACATTTTGATTAAATTAAGTAGAATTTCTAGTTATCACGATAAGACTCGATTTTTTATAACTAGAACGTTTTATGGACGTTTTAAGAATTTAATTAGTATTTTCTAGTTGAATCTATAAAATGTCTTGTTATATTAATTAAACGTAGACACAGTGATGCCATTTTTTGTAAATATAGTATTATCACTAAGAAAATTTGGTAAATTTAACAGGACGAAATTAATCATACTCATCTGGCAATTCCTAAAGGAATTCTGATTCGTCTATTTTCCAACAGACATACTGGTTGAATCTACCAGATTTCTAATTAATACAACCAGAGTTTTTTCTCAGTGTATATATATATATATATATATATATATATATATATATATATATATAAAATTGCATATTGTTATCATTTTTTAGATACTTTAATACGACATATTATTCAAACAAATTCTTCTGTAATTAATATGGATGTTAAGAATATAAATATATTAAAGATGCTCGTTGTGAATTGATGATAGATTCAATTACGAAAAAAAATGGTTCTCGTTTTTATATATAAGTATTTTATCGTACTAAATTATTAATATTTATATTACATATTTTAATTCTTCATTACAATCGATATAAATTTAGATCTAATGTATCTCGTCGCTTGAGATGTAAAAAAAGCGGCGAGATACATTTTTTTAATGGGAAACAACCGTTGAAAAAAAAATATTTCTTTTCATTGAAAGAAAAATAGATTTGATTTTTTCATTATTTTTTAAATATAACATTACATTCTTTATATTCTTTTGTTAATATGATAAAAAAATTAAAATTCTTATATTTTTATTTATCTTTTTTCAAAAGTAATTTTAATGAATTAAGAAGATTATGTGGTAAATTACATCAAATACGATAAAATTCGAATAATTTTTAGTTAAATGTGTAACAAAATTTTTTTTTATACATTTAATTGAAAATTAATCGAATTATATTATGTTTAGTATCATTTTAATCGCAAAAATCTCATTAATCCATTGAAATTATTTAAAAAAAAAAATTAGTTAAAAATATAAGAACTTCAACTTTAGTGTTTTTTATTATATTAAAATAGAGTAACTAAAATACATTTTTAAAAATTATAAACTCTATGTATATACTATAAACTATTTTGTATCTATCATAAAGACAATCCATTCAAGTTTAATTTTGATTTGTTTTTGAAGAATTTGCCTAATTATAAAACTAGTAATTACATAGTTATATAGTCAATTAGAATCTACATTTCTAGATCTATCTATTTCTAGATCTATATTTAAAATAGTAATGATTAATTCAAACTTATCATCAAAAATGAAAAATAATAAAAAGTTATTATATACAATAATGAAAAATCATTCTTGCAATCAAAATATAAAGATGTTAAATATGGAAAAAAATGAAACTTTGAAAAAACCGAGGCTTATTTTTTTCACAAAAAAATCATTTATTTATTTTTTATAAAAAAATATTTGTTTTCTTCTATTTACATTATAGTTCATATTTACATAATTTATTAATTATTTTCTGTTTACGTCTCTACTCGTTGCACCCCCAAAACTTTCAACATATATCTAATTATATTCTACGTCTCTCAAAGCATTCTTCCTTAGATGATTTTCTTGAAAACTGATTTTACGTGACCTCGCCTACTTCGTAGTTCGAACGGCCGAAGAAGAGTATCCGTTCGTATGACACACGTAAAACGTAGTCGTAGACGTAATTAATCTTCTCGCATGACACTTTAGCTGGTTACAGGGTATAGCTTGCCAAGAACCAGAACACAACATACCACTTAAGCTTGCCGTCCAGAAAACAATTAATACGGAAATTGATTAATAATCGCGCTCCAATTTCCACCCTCCCCTTCGGACTCTCGCCAGTCATTCCAAGGAGAAAGGGAAAGAAAAAAAGAATTCGTACATCAATAATCTTGCAAAAGGACTCCGAATATTCCACGTAATATTTATTCATTATCTAAATTGGCGGCGATTAATTTTCTTTTTTATTCAGACAGCATATATTTTCAATCTCTTATTATTTTCTCAATGTTTGTAGCTGGTACTATTTTTGTGTAAATACTATATGTATGTGCGCATCTGTATGTGTGTGTGTATGTTATGTGCATTCGGTCGAATACTTCGTTTAAGAAAATCCCTTTCGGAATATAATCTCGATATTTCTTCTTCTCTCCCCTTTGATAATATTTCCTCGAATGAGATAATCATTTCCGCAATTCCCCGCGAGCAGCGGAAACTTGACAGTGAAATCGGCAACTTAGCGACGAAGTTTAAACCATTACTCGTTGTTCCGCTTCTTTTGTGGCATTTCTTCTGGGGAGCACCGATTTGGTATTACTTTTCTAGACAGACAGATTTTATTGATCTGCACCACGGCGGCTATCTCCTTCTCTCTCTTTCTCTCTCTCTCTCTCTCTCTCTCTCTCTTTTTCTCTCCCTCCTTCTCTCTCTCTTTATCTCGCTGTGTCGAAATAGTGAGGGCTAGGAAATCGGAATGAGAGAGAGAAAGAGAAAGAAAACGGCGGAACTGAACGCTCCATAAAGCTAACCAATGCTAATACTTCTCGTCTCGGCAGTGGCGTCGCAGATGCCCGGTCGTCGATTACACCCCGATGTTGACGTCGACGTGGAAAAGTGCACCCGACGCCGCTGCCCCCGAACCGGAATCGGCAATAAACGCGTAACCGAGCCTAATTTGTAATGTTGGCCCAGTCATTGTGGACCATTATGAGCTAGCTCCCCGTTCGCCGGGGACACGGACGAATACATATAATGCCGGGGTTATCGCAGGAAACTGCCAGTAACGATGGCAAGAGGTATGCTCTCTCTCTCCCCTCTCTCTCTCTCTCTCTCTCTCTCTCTTTCTCTCCGAACGCGACTGTCCCTTATTTAAATTTTATCGCGCGTCGCTTGCCGCTAAATTGATAATCTGAACTGAATATCATTAAATTTAGGTAAACCATAAAGAAAGATAATACATTCATCTCTCGAATCAATAGTGGGATTTTTGACGTAAAGTAATAGTAAAGTAAGGCAATTGAATAGCTGAAAAAAATCTGTTAATTTTATTAACATACAATATATAAATAAATATTATATCAAGCAATTTGATATGAAGCAAATTTATATCTAAAAGATTACGAGCAATATATATATGTGTGTGTATATATATATATATATATATATATATTTACAGGGTGTAACTGAAAAAGCGCCCACGGAGCAAATAGCGTTATTCCTGATTAAAAATCGAGTCGAAAAGTCCTGAACCATTTTTTTCTATAATACTTAATAACGCGGTAATTATTGAGTAAAATTGCGCCAATAAGCACCGACCTTTAGACGGGCGTACATCAGTGAGCCGCGCGCCTGATAGTGTACGTGAGCGCTCCGCCGCTACGGCGCTATGTCATGCCGCTATCGTGCAATATTCTTATCCGTTGTAACAATGCAAAAAACTTTATTTTGCATTAAAAATCATATTTTTTCCGTCAAAAGCGTTTCCTTAAAGAAAATTTCGACAAGGAGGCTAAAGCGAATATCTTTTGAAAGTAAAGCCCCCCGCAGGGGGGCGGAACCCACTGTGTCCACGCATATACATACTGTAGAAGATGTCAAATAGATTAGGATGTAAACAAACCTTATATACGTATACAATGTTCTCAATGTCGAAGAACAGTCTATATAATGCGTAAAAATAGCGTTAAAATTATCAAACTTTAACTTGTTATATCTTCTAAACTAATGCCATCCCCCACTTATTTTTCGCGGGGAATTATTCAGGACAACTTTCTCTATAACATATCCAAACGGCGATAAAATCGATGCTGTGTAACCTTTTATGCACTTTTACCCGCGACGAAACCAGACTTAACTAACTCGTATTTAATTTCTCATGAATTAGATATAAAAAACGGGTACTAAGATCCACACAAAGACCGCGTACTCTAAGTCCTCTTTTATCGATAAAAGTATCTCTAAGAGATAGTCACTCTATAAGTCTTCTAATTGGCTACAAGTAACTTTTAGAAGCACTTTTACCAATAAAAGAAAACTCGGAATATGGACCAAGGTCTTTTTTTTATCAGTATTTATATTAATTTTTAATATAATCCCACAACAAAGAATTCGAATATTAAATAATTGGTAAATGTTTACTTTAGGTTACACAGCTCGAAAAATTTTTATTTTCACATATGTTGTAGAGAATACATTCCTAAGTAATACACCGTTTGAATTTTGCGGCGGTCTATCTTCGTTTCTGAGATATGCGATTTTGAAATTTTATACTTACTTGTATCATCTTTTCGTTACATTCTAAATATGTTTATATTTTTCTGTTCACATATACCGAGGTCATCTTTCTGAATAACTTTCAAATGGTTTTAGCCGCTTGTTATTTAATAGTTATTAAATTAATAATTTAATTGTTATTAAATAGTTATTAAAAAAATTTCATGAATAGAATATAATTTTATCACATTATGTATGTTTAAGAAGAAATATATTTAATAGAATATACGTATTTGTAAACTTTGCTTTGTCTTGCAAAGTACATACGTGGGCACCGTGTGTCCCGCCCCCTCTTCGGGGGGGGGCTCCACTTTCGAAAGATATAACCTAACCCAACTTGTGTCTGAAGTGTAGGAAATATCTTGACATATGATATTTCGCTTCACATGGTTCATATGGTTCATGAGTTTATATAAGTTTGCAACTTTCTATGCGAAGCCAGGTATATTCCACACTTCAGACACGAGTTGGGTTAGGTTACATCTTCCGAAAGTGGAGCCCCCCCATAGGAGAGGGGGGCGGAACATACGATCCACACGTGTACTTTGCAAAACGAAAGAAGTTATATACAAATACTTATTAAAAGTTTAGGTAACCACGATGTTGAATTAGATAATCGGTAAGTTTATCTTTGTTTTCTGTAATGGCTAGAAATTCGTACAGCTTCATTTTGTTATGCTGGCTTCAAGATTTCTAGCGAAACTAAACAATAATTCTATAGTTTAGCGACATGGAAGCGACAACAAGCAAACGTAAACAAAAAAATATAAACACACAAGTAAAATATAATATGAACCATGATGAGCAAATGTAAACAAAAAATGTGAACATATAAATAGGATAACGAAAATATGACATAAAAGTATGAAACTTCAAAAGTGCATAACTCAGAAACGGAAAGAGATCGCCGCAAAATTCAAACGGTGTATTACTTAGGAACGTATCCTCTACAACATATGTGAAAATAAAAATTTTTCGAGCTGTGTAACCTAAAGTAAACTTTTACCAAAATCAAATTTCTAAATAAATTAAAAAAAAATCTCGAATCTTTTATAAATTAAATACACATAATTTAAATAACAAGTTTAATATGGCAATATGAGTCAAGCACAGTAAATGTGGCGCAGAACGTTAAAAGTATATTAATTTACAAAAGTGTATATGTAATTTATAAGAGTTACATATAATTTATTTTATTTATTCATTTTACTTAAACAATTCTATATATGATCAATATTCTATATAAACTAAAATTTTACATGGAATATAACTACGATGTAACAGCGATGTAACTACGATATAACATCTATTATATTATATTATCTATTATATTACATGTTTCATTTATGAATGGGAAATTACAATTACCTAGTAAGTTACCGATAACATTAATGTATATTATTTGTAACATTGCGTTTTATTGCTTTTATATAATATTAATGTAACAGTGTTTACTGGGAATAATGTAACACGGCTTTCCATTATACGATGTATTACTTTATGGTCTCGGTTCGAGATGAATGTAGACGAATTATGTTTAAATCAAAAAGTGTTTATATTTAAAGCAAAAAGGAACACTAGATATATTCAAATATCTATATAGGAGATTAAAAAATAATTATCATTAAATTCAAAATGATTTGTAATTATAATTTTCTATAAATATATTTATAAATGGGAATTAATCAATCACATGAATTGATAATCTGTAATTATAAAAAATATGTAATTTGCAATTAACAATTACATATTTTTTCTTAAAAACAACTATGTTTTTTCTTTACACCAATTGATTCCTCTCATTATTTTGTACATAAAAGTATTAAGGTAAGATAATCGAAAAATGAATATTTTACAAGATATTTTACGGTTTATGTAAAATTAAGAAATTATTTCAAGTCTCATAACTCAAAAAGTACTTAACGAAAAAGTACTTAATTATAGTGTTTTGGAAAGCTCTCGAGATAAGCTACAAGAATATGCAATGACAAATAGTAGGTTTCGTTTAAGAAATTGAAGGTGACCTTCATGTGACCTTCAAATAACTCTTCAAGGTCAAACCAATGGTACCATCTTATGTCCCCCTCGAAACCATACAACTTTTGTCTGAAACATTTTTGTTTGCTGGGCTTAGTTTTTGAGATACTAGATTTACTGTCCAAGTTAAAATGGGACACCCTGTATATATATATATATACAGGGTGACCCATTTTAACATAGGCAGCCAAATAACTCGAAAAATAAGCAAGATAGAGAAAAATGTTTTAGACAAAAGTTGTATGGTTTCGAGGGGGCCATAAGATGGTATCATTGGTTTGACTTTGAAGAGTCACTTGAAGGTCACGTGAAGGTCACTTCAATTTTTTTAAATGGAACATCCTATATATTTTTGTACATTCTTGTAGCTCATCTCGAGAGCTTTCCAAAACACTATAATTAAGTACCTTTCCGTTAAGTACTTTTTGAGTTATGATGCTTGAAATAATTTCTTAATTTTACATAAACCGTAAAATATCTTGTAAAATATTCATTTTTCGATTACCTTACCTTAATAGTTTTATGTACAAAATAATGAGAGGAATTAATTGGTGTAAAGAAAACACATAGTTGTTTCGAAGAAAAAATATGTAATTTGCAATTAACAATTCCATATTTTTTCTTAAAAACAACTATGTGTTTTCTTTACACCAATTGATTCCTCTCATTATTTTGTACATAAAAGTATTAAGGTAAGATAATCGAAAAATGAATATTTTACAAGATATTTTACGGTTTATGTAAAATTAAGAAATTATTTCAAGCATCATAACTCAAAAAGTACTTAACGGAAAGGTACTTAATTATAGTGTTTTGGAAAGCTCTCGAAATAAGCTACAAGAATGTACAAAAATATATAGGGTATTCCATTTAAAAAAATTGAAGTGACCTTCACGTGACCTTCAAATGACTCTTCAAGGTCAAACCAATGATACCATATTATGGCCCCCTCGAAACCATACAACTTTTGTCTAAAACATTTTTCTCTATCTTGCTTATTTTTCGAGTTATTTGGCTGCCTAAGTTAAAATGGGTCACCCTGTATATATATATATATATATACACGGACGAGATTCACTGTAATCTTGCCATTCGCGTGGTAAGTATCGAGCCGCTCGTAGTTTCAATATTTCCTAAATACGATTATGACAAATAATATTAAAAGATCGTTTCTTTTAATTAGCGAGTATCAATTCGTGTAATTGATAAATTACTTGTAAACATATCGATTTAATTCGTTATCGCAACGAAATATTTATCGCAAAATAAGTCCATAAGAAGTATTTTATTCTTTCATATTAATTAATAATTTGATATAATCATGAATTTTTGTTATTTGATTTACTAGAAATTTGTGTGTACGCACTCATTCCAAAAGTGGGAAATGACATGTAAATCAATGAAAAATTTAAAATTTTGATAAATAAATAATCATTTTCATATTCATACGAATCTTTCATCGTGAGAGGAAATTAATCATAATAATTACGTTTCGAGATATGTATAATGTGACGAATTGATGTGACGAAGGATTATAAATTACATTATATTTTGATAATATATATAATCTTTGTATATAATCTTAAAAAAAAAGATTTGACTTCTATTTGTTTCTATAAATTTTATTTAAAATACTTGTTATATAAGAACACCCATGAGAAAAGTATAAGATAAGAGATCGGTATCGATAAAAATCAAAGAATGATCTATAAATATAAGCCTTACAAAGAAATTGAAAATTTTCAATCCATAAAAGGGGATGAATTACGCGAATCCCATGCTGAAAAGTTGAGGATCGTCCAAAAGGATCTTCGACCAAAACGCCTTAGCATATGAATGCCACCTCTGTCTGGTGAAATGTATGATTTTTTTTTCCTTGATAGAATAAAGATTTGAAAACACGAATGCCGATGACCGGAGATCTGACGAACGAAGGGAGCGAGAGGGATCGCTCTTTCGTATATCTCATTCGGAACGAGGGTGGCACGTGGTCTTGTCCTTCGATGAACGAACGCGAAAGGGGGGGAGACAGGAGGGATGGATGGATAGAAAGAGGAGGCAACGGAAATAAATTTGTGAATGCAATGGACGACCATCGACACAATGACTGCGTTTAATAGTACATTAAGCACATCGGAGAATGACCTCAATTGTGATCGCCGTGACAAACTTCTCTTTAGATATAGCTATCGAGAAATATCTATCCCCCCTTCTCACTTTCCGGATAGAAATTTTACGTTTATATGCAATGTAAAAGAGTACATGTTTTTTTCGCTTTAAAAGAAGGAATCTTTATAGTTTACTTTTATTTCATAGTTTATAGTGTTGTTTATATTGCGTAATTTACATAGTATTTATACAAAATTGATTTCTATACAGAATATACTGATTTCTATACTCTATATAAGTTACATTAGATTTACAGCAACATTTTAGATTCATCCATAAATATTTTTTAGCTATACATTTCTTGAGGGATAATAAATGAATTATTTTTTTTTAACAATTGTGTAGTGATATTTTAATTTTACAAATTACAAAAAATGTGTTGAAAAAAATCGTACGGCAGCAATAAAAAATGAATTTGATGAGGTGAAGACTAATACTATACGATGCCATTGGCAAAAATATTTCAAAAAATTAGGTTTCTTCCTAATAAATTCATGAAATTTGTCGAAATATTTTTGGACTATTTAAGCACACATTATTCAAAAACTTGACGTGCTGGGGAAATTCTGCGGCCAGATTCGTTTTCAGCGTCAAAAAATCTACCAAATTAACCTACTCTGCTTTTTGTAACTAACCAAACCTAAAATTTCGCAGGCTTGTGTTATTATTCTGAGTGAGTAAATATTTATTACTTTAACTTATCTACCATCAATAATTTTGATCTTGACATATATTGTCAAGATCATTATCCTGAGTGACTCACAAAAAGTTTTAGCCATTGCTCGTTGTTTATTAAAAAGTTATTAGAAAGAAAAATTTCACAAATTTTACGTAATTTTCGGGCATTATGTACGTTTCATAAAATGAACAATTGACCTCATCTTGATTCATTCATTTATGTGATGCATTTATGTGATGCATTTATGTGATGCAAAAGCTAATTTAACCCAAACCTATTTTTTATTTAAAATCGATTATGTTTGATTAGGTTATATCTTCCGGAAATGGAGCCTGCCCTCCGGGAAAGCCTTTCCCGGACTCACCACTCCTTTCCCACTCATCGCTTTGCTGCGCGCCTGGTGTTATTCTCGTCGCCATGCGCTACTTACGCAGATTGGTCGATCTTTTTTAATCAATTTTTTATTAATTATTGCGAAAATCACAAAATGGTAGAGAAGTTTCGTTCTTAATTTGAGCCAATCTACTTTCACACTTCGGATGTGCAAAAAATTATCGGACACAATGTATAGCTCAAATTTTTTGCATTGTATTTTCAAATTGTACAACGGAATTGTACAAACGGAAACTTTTTTTCGAAGGGATGGAGAGGAAGTGGTGGAGCCCCTCTTGTACTGACGCGATCACTTCCACCCCCCCTTACGAGGAAGATCCATTTCCCCCCGGAAGATATAACCTAACCCAACCTGTGTCCGAAAGGTAGGACGGACTTCGCTTCACAAGGAAAGTACTTGCATAGATATCCCCCTACGAGGGACTCCGGGATCAGGTGAAGGGTGGGCAACGGTCTTCAGTCTATCCGGGATACAGAGCAATAGTTCCTAGTCCTGTACTTGTCAAGATCGATGCAAACATACACGTTTCAAGTGACTTCAGTTTTTCATCTATAATCTTGTTTGAAGTAGGAATTAAAAAGTGGGAGTAGTATACCTCGAGTCCTCCCATCAAGACCTATCTTTTGATATAAGCTTGAAAAAGATTCTGTGCAGGAGTTCTTCCTTACCCCAATATTTACCTTATTCTGTATTATGTGAGATGATAAAAATTAAATTATCAATCGCACCGATAACTAACAGATATTTTAAATTGCATGTATTATGACTAAAATTAAGAAACATATTATATACATATATATACATTTTATATATATATATATATATATATACATTAAGGAATTTAAAAAAATATGCCATATAAATATATAATATTTTAAATATATTACAAATTTTTAATTTAAAAATTATAAATATTTGGATTCAGTTTATTGTAAATTGTTGAACAATATTTATACTATTTCACAAAAAAGAAATAACTTGTTTCTTTGTTATATATTAAATACAAGGAAGTTGCACATTTTGATGTATGAACTATACATATTGAAATTTTAATAGATATTTATAGGAATTAATAGACATTTTCAATTTTATTACTATCATGATTAATATTAAAGAAATTAAATAAGTGTAAATTTAAAATTATAAATATTTTATAACTATAACATTTTATATATCATAAATATAACATTATAAAAATATACTATAAATATTATATATATTTTAAATTAAACAATTCTAAATATTCGGATTTAATTTGCTGTAAATTTTAGAGCAATACTTATACTATTCCGTACACTGAGAAAAAAATTTTGTAAAAACATTGAAAATTTTGTTGAATTAACTAAATCCGGCGGTCACGGGCTGCCAACAGCATATACAGGCTGAATAATAAGATTACATAATTGTTTGAAATAATGAAAAGTAGTTAATTGAACTAAATATTATTTTAGATCAACTGAAATAGATATAGTGAGAACTAGAAATCTGTTTGGGCGAAGTAAATGAGTTGTTCTTCTGTGTATATGTTTTAATGTTTTGAGCGAATATATAATCCTTATGACAGACAATATATCCATTAAAAACAGAATAATTTTTCGTCAAGTTAGCTAACTACAAAATTTTTATTTTAATCTCATTTCTCAAAAACTTGATCGATTTGGTGTTCTCTGTATATAGATGCATATATGATGAAATTAAAAAAAAATTAACCGTTTGCTTAATTACATGGAGCTCTGGAGCTCCTTGCAAAAGCTATAGGAGATGCGGCTATAATATCGCTCTTTAATCGATAAGCCGTGATTCGTGGGACCTGTGTCGCGGCCTTATATTACTGTCTTAGATGAATGTCACTTTCGGGTTAGGCGTTTTCCTTTTCGCCATCTAGAGGCGAGGCGTGAAGCTCGTGGAAGTATATGAATATTATCGTATTTAATTCAATTAATTTTGGTCTTGAAATGATACAACAATGTCGAGAAAATTCAATACAATAATTGATTCAATTAACTACAAATACAATAATTGATTCAATTAACTACAAATGTATAAATTGTATTTAATTGTTTTATGATTTCTCTCAAATCATTATTTCGTTACATCAAGTTCAGACTATTAGTTGTAATATATCTTGTATCTAACTGAAGATTTAGTTCATCGTAACATGCGAACAAGATTAATAAAATGGAATATTTGATTGTTTCGATCCATCAAAATTGTTTTTCCAAATTTTTTAGTTTAACAATATGTGCAGTTACTCAGATTTTGATTCAGTTTATTCAACATATCTTTTTAGTTCCAGTAACACATAATGGTGTTCATGCAACTATACCCATTCAACTAATTGATTCAAGTGTCCCAATCACTTATTTTGTTAATTAAAACACATTTTTTATTATTTAGACAATTTTAGCATTGAATTAACAAAATAGAAGTCAACTAAAGTTATTTATTTAATTCAACAATTCCTTTTTCTCAGTGTAGAAAAGAAATGACTTGTTTCTTTGTTCAAATACAAGGAAGTATCACATCTTGATGTATATTGTACGTGTATCGACAGTATAATACTCACTCGATACTTACATCAAGATTTAGATTGCGTTGCAACGTTGGACTAAATTGCCGCAATCGTTATCCTTGGTCGAGAAAGAACTGCTCGAAATGAGTTTCCTTCGACTTCCTGCATCGACGTTCTCGCACGTACGTCGGTTTGCAGCGGTTTGAGCAATTGCGCGCGCTCCGCCTCGTTACCGCACTACGTAATTGGTAATTGTTGGCAATTGGCCGCACAATATCGCGCACTTATATGGATGTAAATTATGGGGCGGCGTGTCCGGACGGCAAATTCACCTTTAAAGCGGTCGCTCTGAATATTCAGCGGCAATTTTAATTACCATTCAATGGCGCATCGCCGTTACGCTCAATGCCGTGCTGCGAAATTAGCGCGAAAAATCACTACCAGGCTTTCGCGCATCAACTGAATAGCAACCGGAAATATTTCATCGATTTGATCCAACGACTATTACACAGTTTCAACAAAAAATAATTTATTTTTAAAGATAAGAATGACATTAGTCACTTGTCGTGATTTTTTTAATATTGTATATGATACCAAATTGCATTATCATGTCACTTTTGAGGAAATTGCGAGAAAGAACTATTTTAGTGTATTTTATCACATTGTAGAGCTATGGTGCGTGACGTATATTGGAGTTTTGCAATCAAAATTAATTTATTTTGTTAAGATTTTCAGGTTTCAAAAGAAACTTGTTGTATCTGTGATTGTGATTAAAAAGATATTTACGATTAAATATTATGAAAAAGTTACGAATTAGATTGTTGAAAATCTATCAAATAGTTTTCAATTATGTTTACTCAAACGAATCTAATGTTCTCAAATAAATCTAAAAACATTATTAAATTTTGACCTCTTCATAATTTTATCATTTTCAACTCATCAATCTTTATATCGGATTCCTGTTCAGCGACTTAAAATAAAATCTTTGGATAAATATGCTAAAATTATTTCTTGCAATTTTAATTGCAAATTTTGCTCGAAATTATGATATAAGAGAACTAGTTAAAAATCAAAACTGTCAAAAAGTTACAGGAAATATCTAACCTCATTCTAGTGTTTTTTTATTGAAATATAATATTGAATATCTCTTTCTCCTTTTTATTCAAACTAGGCAGGAATTAATATAATAGCTCGATCTTGAGATATAATACAAAATACTTTGCTATAGTGCTCATTACACCTCTTATTGTACATCTACATGTATAATAAGCAACAATTTTCAGATTATCAATATTAATTAACATCTCTACTAAGAACTAATCAGAATCTTGGTCAAGTTTTTGTCAAGTAGCAGCGTTCATTCTCTTTTTTCTTTTTAATAAAAAATGAATAAAGCATATAAATATATATATATATATTGAAGTTTATCATTCTCTAACTAATACATTTTAAGAGAGTCTTTTAAAAATCCAAACTATCTTTAAAAAATCAATTTTTTACATTTTTTTAAGAGTACAATGTCTGAAGAATATATTTTTCAAATTTTATTGGAAAATTCGCAAAATTGATGGAGTTATAAAACTATGAATAGAGGACAGTTGTTGTGTGTCTTCAATAAGCCTGCAAAACTTCAAACACGTTTTTCTCGAAACATTGTTTTCAAATTTGATGTGATGGATATCTTAAAAAAACAATGGACCAAATAACTTCAATATTTTTTGAGAGAACAAACCTTTCTAGAGATACTGAATCTATAATTAGAATTTTAAAAATTAATATTCAATATTATTTTGACCTTCAAGAAATGAGAAAATTTAAGCAAAATTGAAATATCTAAATTTTTAAATGATATTTCCTCGTTATTTTTCATTATTTGGCTTATGTTTTCTAATAAAATTTAGTTTAATTTCCCAAAAATATCTTAGGGAATAAAATTAAACTGAGTTCTTTTTCATTTCAATTATACGAGGAGCAGCATGTTATATCGTTAAACTATGCATTTTCATTTGTATTGAAAAAAAGCAGAATATCTAATATTTAAAAATATTGATGTACCTACTCTAAATATCAATAAAAATATATATAAAATACTAAAAAGATCAATTTCTAATACTCTTGCAAAAAAATTCCTGAAAATCATCAATTTTTTTATACTGCTATAATAAACTGGGCTCTTAAATAAGCGCGACCATCTATCATTTAACGTTCAAGCTTCACGCGATGGGCAATCATCTTGCGCGTATCGATCATGCTGACGAAAGAGAGACAACTCGACACGTCGCGCGTGTTATCTCGCCTGGCGATTCAAAGTGACGGAAGCGAGCGCCCAGGGGGATGGGAGGAGAGGCCCGGAAGGAGCCGGGTTTTTCGGGAACCACGACTGCCGCCGTAGGTGTCGAAGGGACACGAGGCTCCGAACGAGCCCGCAATTAGGCGGTTCCGGCCCGGGTCGACGACGACGACGACGATGAGCGCAGAGCGACGGGGTCGGGCATTATGCAAAGCAGATTTTAAATTTAGATGCGGCCCACTGTGGCCTACACGTATACACACGCGTGCGTGCGCGCGCGCGAACGTTACTCATACAGACCACACGTAAGAGCTTGTAAGCGTGGGATGTGTCGTGCTCGACAAATTAGCGCGTTTTAAATCCAATCCAGTGCTGAAAGAGCGAGTCGTTGTGGACACCTAGGGAGGGAAGAGAGTGAGGGTGGGGGAGAAAAGGGCATGGAAGGGTGGTTGTCGAGCTATTTTGCATTTCTCGCGCGCGCGCCGAACATTTGAGGTGTAAAATATTAAATCCAAGCGCCTCCGCCATATCGCCTACGTCCTCGAAAGGGAGGAAGAGTGGAGAAAAGAGAAAAAGAAAGGAAGAGAGAGAGAGATAGAGAACAGAAAGGGGTTGGAAGCTACCCTCCCAGATGATGGGGAGGGAGGATACGGCGAGGCGGATCTGCGGCGCGCACTCAGCAAGTTTACATTTAAATGTAAAAGTGCCGAGTGCCGCTAGACGAAAGCTGCTGTTTTGCATTCGAAAGCTCATGATTGCCTCTGAGCTTTGCTTTTGATGCCGAGGCATTTCGCGCTGTCGACGGATGTCGCTGCTAAAGTCTGGTCGAGAGCTTCTCTCTCTTTCTCTCTCTCTCTCTCTCTCCCCCCTTCTCTCTCTCTTTAGTCACGGATGGAATCCTACGCATCCTTTCTACGCAGGAACGCACTTCGCTTCTTTCTCACATACGAACGCTTTAACCAATTCCGATTCGATTTGTCCTCGACAAAAATCCTTGACACGTGCATTATTTTCGCACGTCTAAGAATCTTTTTGTTAAGAAATAATCATTGCCGGAGAACGAAAAACAATATAAAGAGCAAACAACAAATACCTGCCAGTGGATAAAATGTTCCACTCATTGCTCAGACATAATGAGTTCACCAATAAGTATTATCGATACAAGAATCGATAGTTACCCATAAAGTTACCCACAATGAACTGAAAAATCGCATAGAAATGCTCGGAGTACGATTTTACATTAAAAAGAATGCAAAATCAATAATTTTTGAGAAAAAAAGTTATAAAAATTTTTTGATATTCTTAATTTTTTATTCCATAAAAATAATTGTCATTATGTTTATACATGTTCTCACTGCACGGTATAATTTTGAAGATGTAAGTTATAAAATATAACCGATGACGAAGCCGTATACAAATATGTATTTTTTCTATTCGAGACGTAATTTTCTTTAAAAATATAAAAATGCCCTTAACTCTATTATAACATTTTTTTGGCAGATTATGAGCAAAATATATAAAAGAAAGCTACAAGAGGGAATAAAACAAAGAGACATTGCTAGAAGTAACGGCGAAGATCAAGGCACTACAAATGAGTGTCAATATTTTTTTTTTTTGGAAGAAATAAAGAAGGAAATGCAATTCTTGTAAATATTCAATCAATATTTAATAAAAATATAATTTTTTGTTTTGAATTTTATAATTAAAAATTTTATAATTTAAAATAAAAAAATTATTTTGTTGATTATAGTTGTTTAAGACATTTTTTATTGAAGTCTGAGGAAAAACATCCTTTTTAAAAAGTTATTTAATAAAATTAAAATAATTCATTTAATCAAAAATTGCTGCAATTATTGTAACATTAGTAAATCTTTATTAATTTCAACTATTAACAAAATCAATTCATCGTAAGTATATTTTACATTGATTTAAATAAATGTATGGGGAGGCGGCTATTATACTGTTTTATCTTATATACACAATTTTCTTATTCTTTATTTAATTTCAAATAGATTTTATCCCTCCATCCCCGCCAGCAAAACTGAACATATTTCTTTTTATTCCGCATCGTACTGTAGCGCGTGCGCGTACGCCGACAGTATCGTTGCGGATACTTTTTGCGGATATTACGTTTTTCCACAGAGCACGCACAGGCGAGCGCGCGCACCCACACATGCCTGTCCGTTTGATTTCCGGGATCTAATCAATTCTCGGAAGGCGAAACGACAGAGCGACGGAGCGGGTTACGAGCCGGGCCGTTATTCCTCTAATATGTATGTTTCTTATGAGCGCCGGTAAAAGGGCTCCGTGCAATTTCCTATGATAGATCGAGTCCCGCGGACAAGTTCCATTACGGTCGGGCTCTGAATTATTGAGCTGGCAATTCCCCGGTGACACGCGCGCGGTACGCCCCTGCATCAAAGTGTCAACGGGCTCATTAAGCCTCCAAATCAGGTGAACTAACGCGGTAACCGTTCGACCGTTCCGTTCGTTCGCCGATAAACACCTCGAATAGTGCCTTAATTTGAATTCGTTGATGCCATTATGCACTCATTGGACATTACAACACCTTTTAATTTCACGATGGTTCAAGCTTCGATTTTTCATCTTTTGTCGATATACAGAAAAACGCAACTACAGTGTGTTTAAGTGTATGTTATTTTTTAAATAATAGAGTTATAAAAAAATGTTTCCAATATAAAAGTTATTTTGTTTAAGAAACTCATCATCTACATAATAATTCACGCACTAATTATATATTAATTTATTAATTAAATTTTAATTATTTTTTAAAAATGTTTATGATAGTTTTATATTTTTTAATACATATTATATATATATATATATATATATATATATATATATATAATATGTATTAAAAAATATAAAACTATCATAAACATTTTTAAAAAATAATTAAAATTTAATTAATAAATTAATATATAATATATATATATATATATATATATATATATATATCACTACACTTTTGCAAGATATTTTATTTTACAAATTAGATAATATGCAAATGATATTCCATAAGATATTGTCACTTTTATTATTTTTTGAACGAAAAATTAAAATAACTATTATTTTAAAAGATAAACTCTGTTGTTATTATTATTATTATTATTATTATTATTATTATTTGCATTAACTATTATTTAAAAAATAATTGAATATATGTATTTAAACCAAATTATATATGAAAAGAGAGGATGGATGAAAGAAATAGATTTAACCTCGGGAGTATTTCATAATTTTATATTTATTATATTATATTATCGTACACATTATTTATAATTTTAAAATACCAGTTGAAAGTTTTAAAAACAGAAATAATATACAAAAATTTTAATTCCTTCGGAAGCACTATCGCTTAAAATTTTTCATTTAAAATGTTATTATTGAACCAAAAGCGGAACTTGTTCGTAGATTCTCTCGTTCTTGATTTATAACAAAAATGATAAAGCTATTACAGGTCACAGTTAGGTGATATTTTATCTCTAATGTGACACAAGTGAGCACGTTTTGTATTGCTTCGACGATATGAAATATCAAATATATATTTTATCATCGCGATCTCGACGGATCTCGAAATGTACGAAACGATACACCGCAGGGGATGAAGTGTAATATTACGCTCGTCGCAGCTTACTCTCTATTCTTTTATACTTTTTTTCTTTTCATCCCTTGCGGTCGGAAAGGAGCGCGTAATTTGCATCTCTGTCGATGGATCGAAAAACATAAGATGGTCGATACAGATAACGATTATCTATAATCCCTTGAAATAGGACCTGTTACTGTAAACTACTTTACCATGTATCTGTGATCGCTCGAAGGGCCAAACTGGCGGCGATCGCTATCTGTAGTTGCCCTTCTGGTCCATATGCTGGGCTAATAAGAGTCTTAATAATGGAGTGGTTCCCCACCTCTTTGGTACATAGGGGCTGTCACTAAATATTTTTCTTCTTCAACGGTTGCTCTGGGAGTTGGTCCGTGATGCTATATAATGCATACGTTCTATATCGGCGATTTAATTTCGGCAAGAATCGATTTTTCTATTCCTAATATTTAACAAGAAATACTCTACTTAAATTCTGCCTAATATCTTTGACAAAAAATATATTGAAATAAAATATTGTATAGCTATATATCATAAGAATGATTATCATCCTGACATTAAGATTGAGATTAGTATACATGCAATATCCTAATTTGTAAAAAATATATAATTATTTACTATCTATTTACTATCCATTTACATATTGAGAATACTTGATTTTTTAGGAATACAAGAAAAATTTATTATGTACTTTTTTCAAGACACTTGATGAATTCCGAACATCTCTATATTAATTTAGAACATCTCTGTATTAATGTTCTTATCATTTAACAATTAATGTGAAGAGAGAGAAAGCCAAAATAAGAATAGTTGATATTTATAATCGACGGGGAATATATTCTTCATTCATTTTATCAACTCTTTTTCAGTTCGAATGCAAATTGCTCGATCACGCGTTCAGGAGGCTGCAGCTTACCCGCGTAATTTATTCGCAAGAGCGTTAAAGTTTCATAAGTCGTGCACATAAAATGCACTCGAGAATGAAGAGTAAGAGTGTATCCACCCCCATCCTCATCTCCTCTTCCTCTTTTCCTCTCTTTCCATCATCACTCTCCACATCCCGTTTTCATTGCTGCCTCATCCTCCTCTCTCCCTCCCCCCTCGCACCCTCTCTCTCGACGCGGCAGAAAATTATGCAGATGGCGGAGAAAAGCTTTGATAAACACGACAGTCTCTGATCGTTATGCAGATCCGCGCCACTGTAAAATGGCGGCAATCTCTCCCCTCACTCGAGCGGCCGCCAAACTCGTCCCCCCGTTCTCTCATCACCACCTTCCCCTTCCCTTTGCCATCCATAGGGTCCACTGGACCCCCCTCCCCCTCCCCTGGGGAGAGTGTTACAGCTCTTCGCTCCCCGCTGCTTCTCATCCAGCTCGCGCTGCTCTGATTTTCACACCCCGGATCGCCGGCGATACGGCACCGCCACACCAAGTCGAGAGGGTGGAAACGCGCAACTCTCTCACGACCCGTCTAACGCGTCTGCGCCGTACTACCCGGTATATATATGTATATATATATATATATATATATATATATATATTTCGCGATTTTATTGGAAGCTTCTAGTCTCTGTGCGCTCGAGGAGTTCCACATGAAGCCACCTACACATTTGCCGTTACTATCGTCATCTAGAATGCTTCAGCATCTCCGATAGTCACCCTTGGAAAAAAGAGAGCGTATATACCTTATACTGTTCATGCACTGAAACCATTCACTCCACCAAAATGGTCGTGAAGACACTTTATCGTTTTTCTCTTGAGAAACAAGCCCGTGGAATTCTAAAACAGGAATATATAGGCGACGATAAAAATTATCTCTCACAGTCCGATAAATATAAAAATATATAAAGTGATAATTAAATCATTATTTTTAAGCTATATCATGTCTATTCTGGCAGAAATAACTTATACTGATACTTATACATATATATATATATATTTTTTTTTCTTTTTTTTATTGCAATAAGAAAAAGCTTTTCTTGAAGAAAATTAAGTTATAAATTTAAATTTTAATATCTCATCGTTGTATTTATCATTTTTTTAAATAGTTCCAATAATAATTGTTTACTTATTATAATCTAAAAATTATACCGCCTAAAAAAAGTAAAAACAACGATTGAAATTTTTAAAGGATTGTTACGAAAAGTAAATTTTTCGTCGAGTTCCTTGACGAAATCATTGATGCACGCCACACACTGCAATATTCTGTTATACGACTGTGATGCTGCTGACGTCATCGATTACAATCACAGGTCCCGTTGGTAATAACGTAATTTCCTGAAGCGAGTATCTGCGTGTCGAAGCCCACCCTCTGCGACATGCATTTATTTCGTTACGCGTTTAGATGCCATTGGAGACTACTCAAATTTTAATTGCTCTGCTTTAAGCAATATCACTCATTTATCAATATGACGTACAAAATATTTTATCCACAAAAATATTAAGCATTACATGAAAAATATGACAGTTTGAGATCAATTTTTTATATATAATTCAATCATGTAATATCAATACATATAATATCAATTATATAATATTAAAAATTGAAGATTCTTATATAAAATATGTTTATACGATGGAAGTAAATAAATATAGACATTATAATTTAACAAATTTAGTTTAAAGCTTTAATAAATCTCTTGCATCAAATTTTACTAAAGAAAAATAAATTCTATAAAATACGCACACTCTATCTAATGTAAATCTCTTGTAAATTCTTGTAAATATAGTATGTATATATATATATATATATATATATATATATATATATGTACTTAAGTATATACAGGGTGGACATTTGCGACAAACTTAAAGGGGTGATAGATAAATCTCGATAAATGGAACAATTTTTGTTAAGCAACCCGTATCCGGCGATGCCTCTTTAAGGCGTCAGGCTGCGATGAACATTTAAGGCCATAGCACACAAAAAAACGTAAGCAGTGAAACGTAGTCAGTAAGCAAATTGACCAATCATGATTGAGCAGTAAGGCAGCCATATTAAAACGTAAGAAAACGTAAGAATTCCGATTGGTCGATTTCCTTACTGACTACGTTTTATTGCTTACTATTTTTGTGTGCCAAGGCTCTTAACGGTTGCGTATTTCTTACTCCCGATACAATGTCATATACAACCCCTGTTAATACTCGAAATGAGCTCATTGACAGGATTATGAACGCATGCGATACAATTCGCAATAATCCTGGAATTTTTCAGAGGATGCGTCAGTCAATGCACCGTAGATGCAATGTTTGTATTGAGGTTGCAGGTCGTCATTTTGAACATTTATTGTAATAAAATAAACAAAATATAATTTAAAAAACGTATGACTTTTTAAATTTTAATCTAACCATATAGAAATCAAACAGCATTCATATATATATATATATATATATATATGATAAATATTTATTTTAACTTATCCTCCATCAATGATTTTGACCTTGACATGTGTTATCGAAATCATTACTCTCAGCGATTCCAAAAAAGTTTTAGCCGTCGCTTATTGTTTATTAAAAAGTTATAAACAAAAAAGTTTCATGAATTTTACATAATTTTCGGACATCATATACGTTTCACAAAATAAACAAAATAAATAAATAAACTATAAGAAATAAATAAAATCTCTAATTCATTTATTTATGTGTAGTAAGTAAATCGCGTGAATAAGGGCTCCGCCCCTCCCTCTACACCCCTCCGAAAAAAGTTTCCGTTTTGTACAATTTAAAAGCACGATGCAAAAAATTTGAGTTATATAACGTAAATCAAATTTTAATTGTAAATCAAAAATAATTTTTGAGTTAGATCTTCCGGAAGTGGAGCCTCCATAGAGGGGATGGGCGGAACCCACGCAACTTCTTTGCAAGACGAAGCGAAGTTTACTACATCTAATCTTGACCCTTGCTGAGAGTGAATTTTCTTTGTTTTGGAAAGTACATGCATGGACACAATGGGTTCCGCTCCTTCCTACGGAGAGCTCCACTTCCGAAAGATATAACCCAACTAAACCTAATTTCGATTTTAAATCTTAATGTTATCCTAACAATAAGTTTGGGTTAAATTAATCCTTTGATGAGAGTACAGAAGGAGCAGCGGAACGCGGAACCCCTTTTCCACCCACACGTTTCGTTCACCACACATAAAGAAATCAGGTAGAGATTGATTTTATGAAATGTATATGATGTCCGAAAATTAAGCAAAATTCATGAAACTTTTTCTTGTTTATCACTTTTTAATAAACAACGAGTGACGGCTAAAACTTTTTGGGGGTCACTCAGGGTAGTGACTTTTGACAACTTATGTCAAAAGCTCAAAGTTATTGATGGGGGATAAGTTAAAGTAAATGTTTACTTACGATTCTGTCTTTGTGTATGATACAATATGCATGATGCAATATTTTTTTATAATGATGCATTTTTTATATTAATTTAACTTATTATTTAGCATATAAAAGTATTAAGCTAAAGCCATCAAAAGATAAATATTTTATAAAATATTAGATAGCAATGTCAATTTAAATTATAAAAAGAATCTCATAAACTATTATTTTTTATTATATTTTATATATATATATATATATATATATATATATATATATATATATATGCTGAATAACTTACATATATATAGAATGACGACTGATCGATTTGTGTAAGAAAAAATATAATTTTATTTATAAAAATATAACTTTGAAATTTTGAAAGTGCCTTCAACTAGAACAGAATTGTGCTGATTATAGTGTGTTCTAATAAAAAAATTAAAACTAAATTTATTTGAAACATTTTTCTCATAAACCTTAAGATTTTAATGGATTATCATGAATACTACATTTTTTAAGTAAAGTGCTTTTTAAAGAGTGCCCGTCTTTCCTGAACATTTATTGAAATGATGATTTATTCATCCATACCGTTCATCAAAAGTGTTAGTTGAGTAGAATCGTTTATGTTTAAGTGCATAAGTCACTTTTCTTTGAAACCTTAAAATATTTTATCACTTTGATTAATTGCCTGGTTACGTGCTGCGAATGAAAGCCTCCATAGTTACTGATCATTTCGCATTCCTGGATTGTATGACGTGAGATTCGCGTTACTGTAACACTTTTTTTCAGCATAATATCAAAACTCATAATAAAACAAATAATAATCGACAAGTCAAAATCTGAGTGATAAAACGTATTTCAATAATTACAAAAAGTTTGTCATAAAAATATTTACAAATAATTTAATAAACGTTTTTCTTATAAAGAAAATTTAGAAGAAAATTTTACATGATTTTGTTTATAACATTAAAAATATTTCGTAACTGGATTTTAAGTTATATAATAATGAACTGAGAAATATAAAACTAAATTATATTTATTTGCAAAGTTAAGACATTTTGATCAACTTGTTAATTCGTTAATTAAAAATTAATTGCATATAATATATATTATTATTTTAAAATAGTAAAATTGTTATACTCATAACAGATGCGATGACATAATTATGATGATCATTATGAGATGCGTAATTGAAAGAGGTCGGTTCAACTTGTTAGCAACCTTGTGAGAATGAAGCTTATTAGATTCTCGAAGGATCGTTCGTTGGAAGTGCACTCTTTATAGAGTTTCGTCAAGACAAGTCGGGAGAAAATCGTCCTGCCCGATTGGTCGCCATATCACGAACGCTCGGGGCGTGGCTCGATTACTAGCTCTCGACCAACCGTTCTCTCCTTTCAATTATTATTTAATTACGCTAATTGCCCGCCGCTGAGTCCCGGCCTCTTGCGATTTACGAGCCGTCTGTGGAACGGCGATCGTTAAGCTGAAATAAACTTTATAGGATCCAAACGAATCGAGCTCTCTCTCTCTCTCTCTCTCTCTCTCTCTCTGTCTCTCTTTTTCTCTCGAATGTGATTATCGTCTGCTGGAGAGAGATAGCGATGCACATAATTAATTTACTTAATGTTATGTAAATCACAATTTTTTATATCACTGTTTTTTTATTTATTACAGTATTTTTTTCCTTTTAAAATGTTATCTGATCATTTCTCTTTCAATATTTTTTTTATTATATTATTCTTTTATCATATATAAGAAATTCAGAAATATTTGAAAATTGAGAGATTCCTACATTTTGGACAACTTGTTGGATGTTTCTTGGATTTTTACATTTTGATACACATATATTAATTTAGAAATATTTGAAAATTATTTAAGAAATTATTCGATTTTGAGAAAGATAGCGATGAGCATAATTACTCCACATTATATAAATCGCAATTTTATCATTGTTTCTCCTTGTTTATTCTATTATTTTTTTTTTTGCATCTAAAATTTGAATTTTTCTCTCAATTTTTTTATTATTTTTTTATTATATAAAACTTAGAAAAATATTTAAAAATTATTAAGAAGTCTTGCTAATTAAAACGACTTATTGGATATTTTTTGGATTTTAATTATACATATATATATATATATATATATATATATATATATATATATATATATATATAAATCAGAAATATTTGAAATTTATTTTTTTTAATTTTGAATGAAAAATCGAGGAACTGTAAATGCATTTTTTTGTGATTATAATTATAATATAATATTTTAGTAAATAATTATTAGAGGCAGAGAGAGAGAGAGAGATTTGCGCATTTAAATATAAAATTATCATTAAAATATTATATGAATATATTACATATAAACATTTACACATAATCATCTTACATAAAAATTAAAATAATTGTTTTTTCATCAATTGACATATCTTGAGATTATTGATTTTCCAAGCTGATAAAATCTAGAAATAATATACACTAAATATCTCTGTAATCCCGCGTAAAAATATCGGTGCGAACGAGTTTTCACTTGGCACCCACGCAAATTATCAGGCACCGTTGTTCGCCGTTTCTTTTTTCGTGTTACGTCTCGTATATAACCGCAGAAAATTTCGTGGAATTATACAGGATAGCATAACGTGCGGGTCGGTATAGAGATACAGACCCGCGGGATCGCGGATGAATCGGGCCACGTGAGCATAAATTGGCTTGACGCAGAATCGGCCTGACAGTTTAACTATGACAATAAAGCACAATAGAATGCGCTGTTTCCTGAATGTAACATGCGGCTGTAATTTCTCTGTCTGTCGGCTCCGGTTCTCTCTTTTCCTCCACTGGTTTCTATCCCGCTCTCATTTTTTCTGTGTTTCCCTATTTCGCTGAAATGGCGGATATTGCGGACAGTTTAATACCGCGCCAACATCACGACCGCTTGTTAGGTGAGCGATGCTTTAGTTCGTGAATTTGATGTAATCAGCTGACTGACATTTCATCAAACTGTCCTCGAAGACTTTGCAACGATTTTTATATCGGCTTATTATTAATTTATTTTATTTTTGCAATTATATTTTTAAATCGTAATTATAATTGCGGGATACAATAAAATATAAATAATTATTATAAACCTTTGCTTGCGACAGACAAAAAATTGAGAGATTTATATAAAATTATATAAAGCATATAATTCATATAAATTATATAAATGATAAATTCATATAAAAAATATACGTTTTTTATTTAAATATAAATATATTTAAAAAATGAAATGTGTATTATGTGTGTAAATTAAAAAAAATATAATCTATATTTTTAAAAAATATTTTATTAAAAGAACTTTTTAATGCTATGTTAAAAAAATTAAAATTGCTAACATATAACATATACCGTGAGAAATACACAAATTGAAGTATATTTCTAGTAAAGGAAAAAAATTATAAGAATATATAAGAACCGTTAGTTATTGATCTCTGCTTTAAATCGGTTTATTTCAATCGAAGAGATATCTCTCTATTGAATTATTTTAAAATATTATTTCACCATAGCTGTGGTAAATTTTCCGCGAATCTTCTATCCTGGCTCTAACTGGTTCGCCGTGTGATGACTGTTATTACCATGATGCGCCGTTTCCTGCGTCCGTGAACAAGCATGTCTGGTACAAAATCAACACGGCATTCCGTGCCACGAATTACGGATATTCTAGCAAAAAGGCAATAAACGTCAAATCAAAATGTGTCATTAAATTACCACCTTTTTTCCGATATATTTGGACCCGAATTAACATGTGACTGAACTCATTGTCGTTTACTTATTATCCTTGAAAGAAAAATGTTCTTCAATCACACTCAGTTATTTCATGAATTTTTTAATAAATTATCCAAAAAAATTTTTTTTAATAAATAAGAGAATAGATCTCTAATAATTTTCAGATTCGATTATCTAAATGAATTATTAAATAAAAAATACTGCGAAATATTTTTGGGCAAATAGATGAAATTTAAAAATCCTGAGAATTTTATCAATATAGTTTTGTACGGAAAAAACGCATATTTATACGTAAAATTCCAATTTTCTTGAAACTAAAATTGCACTTTAGTTGTGATGATAAGTAAAGTTGCTTTCTTACTACATTTTAAATCTGTTTATAACAGCGACACTTAGATACTCTCTGATGATTCATATTTTAATTATTAAAAGTCATTTTAGAATTATAAATGTATATATATTATAAATCATTTCTTTTTGTATCTCTTGATTAAAAGATGCTGGTAAACTTTATACGAAGAGCAAAGACTGCTTCTCTCTTGTCGCAGTGATTTAGTGTGTATCGTGTCTCCGCAAAATGGGATGTAAAACAACGAATTTTCCACGTGGAACTTGGTCTGGTTCTAAGTGGTTGTCGTTTGATGACAGTTATTACCATGATGCGCTGTTTCCTGCGGCCGTGAGTACCTTCCACCCACACTGCGGCGCGGCAAGAAAAACGCACGCGTGTCGCCGGCTCATGCGTGTATGTGTGTACACGCACAAGTGGCACGTATACATAACGACCTGCACACACGTATTTCATAAACGCACTCAGGGTCGGACTAAACAGGCTAAGTAACTATGAAGTTTCTTAAAAAAAAATATGATATTTGCGCTTACATATTCTTTTTATTTCGCACTACGCAGATTAGATGTTAATTAGATAATATAATTATAATAACATTAATAATAATATTAATAATAATATTTTAATATTAGAATTTTATATTTATTAGATAATATTATTATTTTATTTCGATTTTTTAATTATATTACATTTTATAATAGTCCTAGATTTCAGTTCTTAACGAAACACGATATGTTCGTTAATCATCCCATTTCAGAAATTAAATAAAAGTTAGCAAATTAAAAAATTAAAATAATGATGCGTATTTCGGAAAATCGAGAAATTAATTAAAGCTCGCGTGAATTCCAAAGAATTAAAATTTTCATCTGTTGAATATATTTTGTATTATCATATCATATTAAAAAATTTGGCAGCAGAAATCGATATGTAAAGTTTGACATTCGATTTGGTAGTTAAATAATATTAAGAAATAAATAAATATATACATATATATATATATATATATATATATATTTATTTATTTATTTATTTCTTAATATTATTTAAATATATATATTTCTTTTTTTCTATATATTTCTCTAAAAAAATCTTTTTCTCTTCTCATTCTGTACCCGAGCCTGAATACACCCGGTTTCCCGCATTTCGCCATTATATAATATGCTCGTTTACACAGAACATTATTGTCGCAAATATGTCATTAACGTCGGAAATCAGCGGCCCGTACTCCGTAACCGCCCTTGCGTGATGCTACAGGATTTTCTACATAGGATTCCGCCGCGATTAAGTTCATTCCGCACGCGGAGAATTCCCGGTCTCACGTGCCGGAAGTTACCGATACGTCATTGTTCCTCTGCTAAACGAATCGCTGCTCTGGAAAAAAACGCAGAAGGGAGAGAGGCGTCATGATTTTTGTGAAATGATCATCTTTAATCGACTTATAAAATGCGATATATAATATTCCTTCGAAGATAATATTAGCATTAGCATTAGTCATTAAGTGATGCCATCGTTACGATAAATATTGGCGTATTGCGATGTTATCGATCGTTTTAACATTATACTGGGAGTCAAGATATTGTTACATATCGTGACATCAGTTAATTGGACGTTGGAAACACATTACAATACATATGTGTACAATGTGATGAGTTTTTTTTTGCAAATATAGCAAATCCTATTTTAGTTTTGTAATTTTCATTTTTATTAGTATTATTTTTATACTCTTGTAAAAAACATATCTAATTGCTCCTTAAAAGATAAAAAAATATACGATACACATTTTTCAAGTTTAATTAAAATCTTGTGTGATAGAGTGTAATATTCGACTCAATAATTGACAGGAAGGCGAATCGATAAGAATCCGAAAGATTGACTCTGACGGTGTTTACTCGTCGCATGTTCCCTCGATTCGAAAATCGTTGTCTGTTCACGAGAGTTTGCGAGAGGAAACTGTCCTTACCCCGGTTTTCTCTCCTTCCCCTCTCCTTCCTGCCATACTGGCGGTAATAATATAATTCAATCCAGGAGAATGAGCGAGCGAGCCAATAAGAGACCCTCACCCTTCCCCCCCTTTAATCGGGTTACTTCGTTACTGTGTTACTCCGTTACTCGCCACGGTGATATCAGCGGAATATCAATTATAGTGATTAACCAAGACGCTCGGCGCAAACTTGGACTCTCTTGGAGAAACGCGGGACGGAAAGAGCGAGGAAGAGGTTCACGGGGTTTAAGATGAGGATAGGGAAAGAGGTGGAGGAAGAGAGAGAGAGAGAGAGAGAGAGAGAGAGAGAAAATAACATCTTTTGTCGGCCGGGAATTAGTCGAAGGAATATTCAAATCCGACGTCCGTTCGTGCGACGATCTTCGAAGCACCTCAATTAAAGGCGAAATATCGCGAGAAGAGAAGATTCGCTTTTCTTTTACCGTTTGAATACGCTATACTTGACTCTACGAGGAGGGATTCTCTCTCGAAGAATGTTTATCCGATCTCTCTCCGGATATTTAATATCTCGATCTGAAATCATGTTAAATACTTTTACAATGGATTGCGAATAAAATGGATGGAAGTAAATAATGAAATCGCACCTCTTTTTATTTCATAATACGTAGATTGAATTTTACTTAGACATAATAATAATAGTAATAAATAATAATAATAATAATGACAACAATAGTAATAATAAGAACAATAGTAATAACAACAACAATAATAATAATAATAATAACAATAATAATAATACTAATACTAATAATAATAATAATAATAATAATAATAATAATAATAATAATAATAATAATAATAATAATAATAATAACAATAATACATAATAAATAATAATAATAATAATAATAATAATAATAATAATAACAATAATACATAATGAAACAATAATAATATATAATAATAATTTTAACAATTATTATAGTCATTAATTATAACAATTATATATCGTAAATTTTAATTATTCACAAGTCACAATATTTTCATATATCATTTCAAAAATTAAAACAATAAAACTTATCAAATTAAAAAATTAAGATAATTATATGTATTCCGAAAAATGGAAAAATTAAAGGATTATGTAGATCACAAAAATTAAAGTTAAAGTTCTCATTCGTTGGATTATATTTCTTATATTTGTATAAAAATTTATTTCCTGTATTAGTATTAAAAAATTTGACATTGAAAATCAATATAAAGTTTAATATTGGATTCCAAAAATAAGAAAATGTGTTATTTTGTATTAAAAAAAATCTACATCTTTTTATTGCTCGCAAAGAAATATACTCAAATGTTTTAATGTCACAAATAGATCGCTTTTATCATTAAAATACAGATCATGTTAAAATTTTCGTTCAATCTCTAAGAGAGAATTTTGACAAATATTTAAGCATTACTATGTCTTTCGATCGTCGCGAATGGGAGCCCGAAGTGGAATCCCTGTCAATTATCCAAATCCAATGGCCAGATCTCGCACTCGTCCTGATCCTGAATATGGACAATAAATTAGACACGGGCTCATGATCTGGTAAAATTCGTGGCCCGAGGCCACATTATAATAATGCGAGGAAACGGATGAAGCCCCCCGAGGATGGGGTGATCCTAACATGAGCGTGAATATGTATCGCGACTCATATATGTGCAGCTGTGTCCATTGTCGACTCGGTGCGTGGATTAACCAACCGTAAATGCCGAAAATCTAATTGACGAAATTCAATTTCACGTCGACAATGGTCGCCGCGACGGATTATCGCGCGCGTTGCACGGCGTGTACTTTTCCAAAAATTACGAAGCCTCGAAATCAGCTTCGATGAAATTTCCTCTCACATCCCTTTCTCTCTCAAAGACGATTTGACACGGCCAAAGGATTCGCGCTAATGACTCATTCTTTCATTGGGAGAGGCCACGTGGCAACGTTTTAAGCTGTTCGATAAACTTTACAGAGTTTCTCATTCTCGATAATCGTGTAAAACAGATATTGTATAAAAAAAGGTTTTACTTGGAAACCGCAATAAAAAATACATCAATTCAGCTATTATTTAGATGCATTATTGAATTAGAATTTGTAGCAGAATATCTTTTTTTTACTGTCAAATAGTTTTATTTTAACATATTACGATTTTACAAAACTTTAGGATTTATTGTATTCTTATGAGTTTATATTTAATATAAATTTTATATTTAATTATATTATTTTTATATATAACATATATATATATATAAATTTTATATAATATTCTTTCTATGCCATTTTTTCTATTTGGAATAATCTCGTTAATCAATATTCGTCTGCTTAATATAAACATGCTTAAGGTCGTAATACTCGTTCGTTATATGTATATCATTTTTTTGCGATAAACACCGTTAATCCCTCTCTCGTGTCGAATTTTTGTCAGAAAGAGCGCTTTCGCGCGCTGCGGCGTGATATTAGGTGCTTTCCATTTACATCAAAACTCAGATAAATCTCACTTCTGTCTTTCTTTAACATGAATGTTGAAGAAAGACAGAAGTGAGATTTATCTGAGTTTTGATGTAAATGGAAAGTACCTATTTTCGAAGTTTCCATCAAAAAGATCAAATCACCATTTTTCTCTTCCTCTCGCTTTACACAGAGAGGGAACGGCATATTAAGGGTGAATTATCGCAGAATCAAAATAATTCGATAGATGGGGTAGCGCGCGTATTAGGGACGAGCAATTTCTGCGCGTTGGGGTGCCAAAACATCTCGTGTGTATTCGGAAAAGTATTGTCGCAAAAGAGATTGCCGTCCTTTACATTTATACGTTAGTTAAAACTCCATCTCATTGGAGTTTGGTTTATACTTTATCCTATTACATACTACAATTTTTGATAGAAACATGACATGAATTTGAACGAAATTGATGAAATATTGTATATAGAATAATTATAGACTAGGACTCACCAAAGTCAATTCTTTTCACATCGAGCGCATTCGTATTTATTCATTTGGGCTAATTTTTTGGGCGTGAACGCGTCTATTAGATTTTCGTGTTATGCTCTAGGGCAGATTGGCGCCGTGGCTTGGAAAAAGCGGTGTTAATAAAGCAGCTGCCAAAATTGAAGCGATAATGTTCGCACAACAATTTACACTGTCTGATATTGTCGCGTTGACAATTATTTCTAAAATACTCGCAATAAGTCCAGCTAAATCCCTTTCCGAAAAATAAAATATGATTTGAATACATTAAAATATTAAACCAATATCCAATTTTTAATGATACACACATTGTGTTTTCGTATTCGACTCTAGGATCGCAAGAAAGTTAAGATAAGACAATAATCATAAAAATATTTATTAGTTTTGAAAACTTTTGAAAACTTATAAGTCTCATCTTGATTTTTGAGTGAATCTTTGTAATAAAAATTTTGATCGATTTTGATCGATTTTTATCTCTTATGGATTATCTTATCTCGATTTTGTTAACAATTTTTATCTAATATAATTGCTTAAAACAATATATATTTAATATAATTTTTATAACATAATTTAGGATAAAATTATTATTATTTATATAATTCCTTTACTTCTCAAACATGATATACATATATATACATATAAAGGGTGTTCCATTTTAAATGACTCACTGGAATAACTCTTTAGGAAGGCACTTTAGAAAAAAATGTCATATACAAAAGTTGTAGGATTCAGAGAGGAACATCTGATGGTGATCTTGATCTTGACTTAGGGGTCAAGTTTGAAGACTTTTTGAAGGTCAAACTTAAAAAAACTGAAAATTTTAAATGGAAACCCCTATTTCTCATTACATATTCTTGTAGCTTATCTTGAGAGCTTTCCAAAACACTATAATTAAATTATTTTTCATTAAGTACTTTTTGAGTTATGAGACTTAAAATAATTTCTTAATTTTACATAAACTATAAAATATCTAGTAAAATATTCATTTTTCATTATTAGCTCTATATTTTTATGTATGAAATAATAAGAAAAATCAATTGGTGTAAAGAAAATATATATGTTTTTTTAGAAAAAATATGTAATTTGCAATTAACAGTTACATATTTTTTCTTTCGAATTGTCTTTATCAATCGAGATTCGACTGAGAGAAGACAAACGAGCCGTGTTTAAAATGCAGAAAGGCAAACGGTAGTGTGTCAAGGGCCGTCAGGTGGTCGTTTTAAAAGGACACAATAGCTCAATTCGGGACGGGAAAATCCGCTGGCTAAATCTCCCATTCAAATGGACGAGCTCAATCCCTTGCGTCAAACGGGGTGCCTAAGTAGGTACTTAGTTGCACATTTGGCTTGAAATTTGTGATAGCCCCTATCGTGGAGGAGCATCGTACACACGAGACCGAATTTGCGATGCTTATCGGCACTTTTCTGTGATCCGTGCGAATGCCTAATCACCATCACATATTTCGAGCTTTGGGAGGGGGGCTCATCCTTATGGTTACTATAATAACATTTTATTATAAGTTAGTTGTACATTTTTCCTGTTTCAGCATGTTTTGATGTAAGCATCAAAAAATTGAGTTATACATTAAATTAAGAATGAAAGATTTTAATAAAATATCGAACTATAAGAAAAAAGTCGGTTACTCGATCATTGGTTATCGATTACACAGGCCTGCGAAATTTTAGGTTTAGTTACATAAAGCAGAGCAGGTGAATCTGATAAAGCTTTTAACGTTGAAGACAAATCTAACAGAATCTCTAGCAGAATCTCCGCAAAATTTCTTCAACACGTTCTTGAATAATTTGTGGTTAAATAGTCCAAAAATGGTTATTTCGACCAATTTCATGAATTTATTATAAGGGAAGCTAATTTTTTAAATATTTCTACCAATGGCATGGCATAGTATTGGTCTTTACCTTTCAAATCCACTTTCGACTGCCACTGTACGATTTTTTCTGAGATATACAAGTTATAAGACTGATTTTAATAGAAAAAGTTTCAAATAAAAATTAAATAAAAATTATACCTTTTACCTTAAAAACGCTTTTATGTTCTACATTATTATGTTATACATTATTATTGTTGAAGCAGTATTTTACGAGAAAAACGCAATTTCTGTTTATTTTAATAAAATCGTTAAAATTTTAAGTCCATCTACTATTTTGGAGTGCGTTATCATCTTAACCTATCCTTCGCATGGAGAGTACATACGTGAATACAGTGAGTTCCGCCCTCCCCCTATGGAGGGGCTCCACTTCCAAAAGGAAATACTACTGTACAACCTAACCCAAACCTATTTATGATTACAAATTAAAATTCAGTTTGGGGATGGATCTTGCTTTGTGTGCAAAGTTACAAATCTATGCAAAATTATAGAAACATGGATGTCCCAATCGAAAGAACACCCAAAATATTAATTTGCATTTTTCTCATAAAATACTGTTTTTTGCAGTAATAATGTATAGAACATAAAAGTTGCATTTTTAAGAGAGGTACAACTTTTATTTGAAACTTTTTCTATTAAAATCAATATTTATTATGATAATAAAGAAAATAATTACAAAAAAAATTATTTTTTTCTTCATTTTGACTTTGAAGATAATCTTGTCGCCAATTTTCATTGTCACATTCGTAATAAGCGCGCGCGTTGAAATGCATTAGTATATAAAATTTCAGAACAATCAGAGATATGCCCTTTTCGGAAGTGCACCCTTTAAATTTCATATCTTATTAAATTTCCGATTTTATTAATAATATTAAAGCTTATAATATATCGAATTTTTATAATCACCGAGTTCTCTTGATTCTTTATAAAGTTAATCACAGGATGACATTTCACGAGTTATCCTAGAAACTCTCAATATTGTTTTCTATCAGTGTGAACTCCTCCTTTAAACAGAGCCCTTGCGTATACAATTAGTCGCGATCGCCCGCGGGAGCTCCGATTACGCCGACGGGAATAATTAGTTTTAATTGATCCGCCCTCTGAAACTTATCCCGCTCCCCGTTGACGCATTAAGGCCAAAGTTATACGGCCCGCCAGGAGGTTTAGGTTTTGCGAAGCGCGCGCGTGAGTAGGCAGGTAAGGTATACACGTACTACGTGACACGGTTGGTAAACCCGAAGCTGCCTTTGTTAAGCTCGGATTCTGAGTGCCTTTGATACGTGTACTTGCACGCTAACTAACCAACCTAAGCTATCCATAGTGGTTGCTGGCTACGTGGCTGTACGCGACATATACAGGGTGTTTTTCATCAAATGCGAGTTCTCGTTCGATCAAAAAAGAGTTGCTTCAACGGAGAGTTTATTTCTAGAAATAAAAAAAGTTCAAAGAATTTAAGAGAGAGAGAGAGAGAATTGTCTTTTAGAAATGTTTTCCTTTACATTGTTTAAATTTTATTTTAAAACAAATCTGTGTGACCGAGAAGAGTATACTATCTATGTTTATCAAAATTTAAAAATTAACTAAATTTATTAAGAGAAAATACTTGTCAGAGAATTTGAAGAAAAACGTCTCTTAAATATCTATACTTTGATTATTTACCCCAGTGTGTATACACACATTTAAATATATATACACATATTTAACTACTCTATGCTGCTTTATCTGATAATATTCAGCAGATTTTCACGAAACTGTAAACACTTGCGCAAATATTTTGAGCAATATGAATAAAATTCTAATAATATCACTCGAAACAATCTTTTTTATTTTGATAAATATTAGCTTTTTGAAATACTTCTTTTATGAAAATTATCCAAAATATAGATATTGTTTATATGAAATATAGACAATTGCTATATCCAAGCACAGTTGAATAGATTTTAGTAAAATTACATATTTGAAATTTATGTTCACATTTATTTGACATGAAAATTGTTTAAAAAAAATACTGGTTGCAAATTTTGATTAATTCTAAAATTTTTATTTCACTTGTATCACGTGTAACTTCTTGTCGCTGAAATATAAATGCGACTGTAAGTGTTTATACTTATTAATTCTGTATCACAATGTTATATCGAGAAATATATAATTTTATTTTTCCCTCTTATCTCATCTGAGGTTAAGCTGAGTATTGATTCGAATCGAATGTTAAACGCTATCCATTTGTCATGATTTTTTTCGTGCACAATCGACTATAAGCACGAGTATGAGCTATGCGAGCGATATATATCCAACTCTATGAGAATTGAATTTCCTCGGTAATTTTAATGCTATTATGGGAACCACCATGGAGGAGAGACAGAGAAGAAACTAATACAGCCACCGGCTGTGCATTCCTAACCGCCTTGTAGATGCGAAATTTAGTTGCAGACGAAACATGACACCATTGCCACCCCATGGATCTCGACTCGAAATATATATATATATATATATATATATATATATATATATATATAACTATATTAACTATATATATATATATATATATAACTATATATATATATATATATAACTATATTAACTAATTTCCATTCGACAATCTTCTCTCGGAAGATGAGAGAGAAAAAATGCATTATAGAAAAAAAATCTTACGATACACAAAAATTAATTTAATAATTTTTATTTCAAATTTTTTATTTTTTAATAAATCATTAATGTTTTACTATATTTTATCTTTGATTTGAAATACACGTTCTCCAATTATATAGATATGTTACTTAAAAGTTAGTTAAACAGTTTATATTCTTTAATTTTTAAAGAAGAAGGAATATATATTTTTATAAAGATCATTATGTATTGTCTTGTGGATCGTAAAAGTAACAATAAAATATATGTATGTTTCTTAGCTAATTTAATTATTAATATTTCCAATAACGTTGAGACAAAAAATATCCTCAAAGAGTATTGCTTTGTGAAGAGTTGTTTTGTTCTATCTCTAGATTCTCTATACCAAGGAAATCAGATGGACCATCGATGATAAATCATCCTTCGTGCAGGTTAGTTCTGAAAAGGGCAGTTCGATGGCGATTTTCCATTTTCGCGCATAAATCAAGATCGGGTCGATGAAGCTTTATTTCCGATACTTAAGTCGAGCCCGCGAAAAGCCGTCGGATACAAAGCCAAAGCGCCATAACCACTTAAGGGAGCTTTTGTGGGAGGCTCACGGGATAGAATCTGCGTCTCATGGAGTACACAGTATAGCATAAGCGGATTTAAGACGCTCTGTTATATCTTTATAAATGGAACTACTCGAGCCCGTACGCGGAAACGCCTCCATATCGCTCAGGGGATTTGCAAAATTACGTCTTTGTTGCCCGCCTCGCGCTGTCCCGGGAAAAATCTCGAGAAAAATCGTCGACCTTTAAGCCGCCAGATCGACGCGGATTGTCTGGCAATTGATGATGTCGGTAATTGAGACGATATAATATAAGCCATTGGGATGCTTTATCGCGCGTATTATAATTGAAATGGAGGACCCAGTTTTTATTCTAATAGCAGGAAAAATTAATAATTTTTAAGAATTTTTTTCAAGAATATTAGAAATGATTGATCTTTTTGACATTTGTTTTGTAATGTTTAAATATAAATGATCAAAAGATCAATATTTTGAAATCTTGGATATTTATTTTTTTTAAACCATGGATTAATATAGATCAAAATATAAAAATAAATCTATGTCTGACTGTCTAAGAGCCATGTGATATCCAGTTTTGATTGATCCTCTAGATCTGAGCAATTCCCGCTCATATTTGAATCAGACAAATCTTAAACTTTATATAAACATTATATTTTAGCAACATAAATAAAAAATAAACGTTTTAGAGAAACTAAACATTATGATTATTTGATTAAAATATCGAAATAATATATAATAATAAGAAATAAGACATAAGAAAAAATTCCTTATATTTAATCTTTATTTCATTTCATATAGAGATTAACAAAATAAAATATGAATATAAGAGAAAATAAACAAACGAAACATTAATTTAAATATTTTTTGTACCACAAAACATGAATTAAATACTTTATAAATCACAGAATCCACCCATTATCTTTTTTAATATTTTTCTCACTTTTATGTCGTAAACTGGTAGACTGAGCATGCGTGAATCAAATGGTGATATTTTCAACTTTTGATTCCGACCGGAAATACGCCATCCGGATCGGAAGTTGAATTTTTTTAGGGGAACATGGTACTTTTTATTAAAGTTCATCACAGTTACTTTCAAGGTCAATTTTAAGATTGACAGAGGCATTTTTAGAAAAAACGTTTGATACAAAAGTTTCTTATTTTTTCACGTACAATTCCAATCTGTAATAAAAAGTATCATGTTCGCTAGGTGGCGAAAAGAAAAACGCCTAACCCGAAAGTGGGATCCATTTAAGACAGTATAATATATAAGGCCGCAGCACTGGTCCCGCGAGTCGTGGCTTATCGGAAAAAAAAGAGCGCATTAGCTCGAAGACTGTTATAGCTGTATCTCTTCTTTTGTGAGAGGAGCTCAGAACTCCAAAAGTTAGCCGCAACGATTAATTTTTTTTTATGGCGAATTCCGCCATATATGTATCATAGAAGATAGAATAAATATCCACGAATATATGAAAAATAGCTATTACAGATGCTGTAGATATCCAAATGTCCGCAATTCGAGGTTTCATAAATATCTACAGGATATGTAAACTAATATCTTGTAAATATCTGTAAAACATTCAGTGAATATTATATATAAATATTTATTATACTTGGTGTTAAAAAAGTCTGGACACGGTCGAATATCTCGATAAGGAAGAGTTTTACTAGAAAGTGTTTCAGACAAAAGTTGTATGGCTTCGAGGGGGCCATCAGATGGTGGCAATGATTTGACCTTGGAGAGTTATTTGAAGATCACGTGAAGGTCACCGTCAATTTCTTAAATGGAACTCTCTATTTTTTATTGCATATTCTTGTAGCTTATCTCGAGAGCTTACCAAAACACTATAATAAAATATTTTTCCCTCGAGTACTTTTTGAGTTATAAGGCTTGAAATCATTTCTTAATTTTACATAAACCATAAAATATCTTGTAAAATATTCATTTTTCGATTATCTTACCTTAATACTTTTATGTACAAAATAATGAGAGGAATCAATTGGTGTAAAGAAAACACATAGTTGCTTCGAAGAAAAAATATGTAATTTGCAATTAACAATTACATATTTTTTCTTATAAATAACTATGTGTTTTCTTTACACCAATTAATTCCTCTCATTATTTTGTACATAAAAGTATTAAGGTAAGATAATCGAAAAATGAATATTTTACAAGATATTTTACGGTTTATGTAAAATTAAGAAATTATTTCAAGCCTTATAACTCAAAAAGTACTTGAGGGAAAAATATTTTATTATAGTGTTTTGGAAAGCCCTCGAGATAAGCTACAAGAATATGTAATAAAAAATAGGGAGTTCCATTTAAGAAATTGACGGTGACCTTCACGTGATCTTCAAATGACTCTCCAAGGTCAAATCATTGCCACCATCTGATGGCCCCCTCGAAGCCATACAACTTTTGTCTGAAACACTTTCTAGTAAAACTCTTCCTTATCGAGATATTCGATCGTGTCCAGACTTTTTTAACACCCAGTATAACTTATAAGATCGAACTATGAATACCGGCCATAGAGGCTGTTCAAATACGGATTCCACCTAAATCGGGGGCCATGACCGCTCTCAAGCTTCTCTCTGCTATAGAAATCAAAATGAAAAAGGTTTTCGTTTATTTCTCATCCCAAAAAGCAAAAATAACAACAAAAAACGCGAATAACTAAAATTGACAAAAATATATTGTCATCAAGGGTTCATGCAAATATATAATTTGAATGAGCCGCTTGTTGGAGCCAAAATGGCGAATGATTGAGGTACTTTGTAAATCTAGTGACTTTATTTGCCAAGGCGTGAATGCGCCCTAAGGACCCGGATACAATGGCCGCACTCAGCGGACTCACTGCCGAATAGCAACCGAACATGATTGGTTTCTACTTTCAAATACGATGAATCAGAGTCGAATTACATTGGAAAATCTAGTAATGTTGCCCAACTGTTGAGTCCGCTGAATGTGGCCGATGCTTCGTTGGAAACTAGAGGTCTGTTTTTTATAGCTGAACTGGCTGCACTGGACTGCACTAGTTCAGAAGTTATCCTTTTTATTCTACATTGGGAGGAAAAAGATAACTTCTGAACTAGTGCAACCTAGAGATCCTCTAATCAGAGTCACGAAATAACGTCAATAAGGTTGGGTCGGCAACGCCATGTTTTTACTAAAACCGAAAAGTATTGGTTGGATTCCAATTTTTTCGTCTCACATTTGCTGCCCATTTTGCTCTTCGTTCTTTATCGCGTGGAAAAACTTTCATTACATATCCTTTTTCAGTTGAATTATCACAATTTAATGCGGAACAACTAGGCATGTAATTTTAAACTATTTAGTAAAAACATGGCGGCACCAATCGAAATTGGGGACGTTATTTCGTGACTCTGATTAGAGGGTCTCTAGTGCAACCCAGTGCAGCCAGTTCAGCTATAAAGAATAGACCTTAGACCAATGGTAATCTACCGAGAAATTAGTGACCTTTCTCTCTTTTTCGCTCGAAAAATTGATGAATAAAATGATAAACAATTTTTACAAGACAAACAAAAAATCAGAAATTGAAATTAAGAGTTAATAGCGATATTTATTTGGCATGTAATTGGAAATATTTGCTGTTAGCTAAGATAAATCATTTATCATCAATAAAGAGCCCCTATGTAAGAGAATAAACAATTTAATATTATATGTTTACAAAAAAAATTATGAGAGAGGAAATAGTGTGGAGAGAGAGAGAGAGAGAGAAAGAGTTGTGTATATTTAAGTTACATATAACAGGTGTATTTTGTAAAAATTTTAGAAAGATTACGTTTTCTACATCTAATATTATATACACAAAATGTTGGAAAAACCACCTGGTCCGGATAATCAATTATCTAAGGAAGATTATTTAATAAGGAGAGCTAAAGAAGCGTTGCCGATCGATATTTATGCTGCTAAATCGTGGCTAATTACTGCAAAATCTCTGTTTCCTCATAGTGCAAAAGTACAGGTTTGAATATTTCATCATCTTATTAACTTTTTTCTTTTTTTTTTACTTTCAAATTAACAATAATGATAATTAATTATACATTCTGAAAATTAATGGTTTAAATTTTACAGTAACTAGGATTGAAACTAGTGTATATAGTTGTATAATAATTGTACAGATGTACAGTTGCTTAATTCTTTACGTACTGTTTTTAGTTTGAGGCATATCGAATCGAGAAACTGTCAAAAAATGTCAAAGAAGCGGCAAAATGTTTCAGCGAAATGTGAGTACTGATTACTATGCAAAATTTATATATATATGCTACTCTTTTTTTTCTAATAATCCAAAATATAGATTCCAAAATTTTCCGGACGACCGTGACATATGGAAAGAAATAGAAACGGTAACAACATGCCTTCGTTTGGAGCAATGCGATAGTGAGGCAGAATTTTTGTGCCAAATGTTTCAACATATTCCACAGGATTTGCAACATAGATTACTTATCATGACAGCCGATCACAGCGAAGACACAATGGAGCATTGCAAATTATTGCTTTTGTTGTTACGTAGATTTCCCCAAACCATAGCAACTCACGGAGTATGTATCTCAATCAAGATATATAAATTGTTTTAGTAAATTAATTAAAATATGTAAAAGTATGTGCTTCTTAGAAATTATCTATTTATCATTTTAGCCACGTTTGGTGGAGACTCTCTTAACCGCCGAGAAACATAGTCATCCAGGCCGAGCTGTGAATGGTTTCAGAAGATTATTAGCATGCGATGCATTACCATTGCTTGGTGCTGCTCCTGTAGAATTAAATCCTCGTCTCAGTTTAAGATTGCTATGTAAGGCCATAGAATTTTACTTGGCATATATACAGCAGCCGCAGGATGCACATATTCAAAACCCATGGGACAGATTATTCCAAATTGTGGAGTTAATAGGCAAGAAATTGGGATGGGAGTTGAGCAATTTATTTTCTACGCCTTGGAACTGCGAGATGTACAGCGATAGATTGCAACAGTATGCAATTGCGCACAATACAGGCTTATGCGACGAGCTTATAGTCAGACAATTATTGATGTGTACAGTTGTAACATTATTAAGAATATTAAATGAACATGCCACTCTTATTAACAATGACGAGACAATGTATTGCCTAGTAGAGGCTTTTGGAGAAGGAATACATTCCTCCACAGGTAAAATATTATATTTACAACATTCAAATGATTATAGCTTTATATTTACTCCTTGAATTCTGTAAATCAGAGCCAAAGTTGAAAAAACGAAAACGAGAAGAAAATACGAGTGTATTAGTAACCAGTGATAGCGATTACAATGGCAATGGTCTAGCATTGGCGGTAAAATTGTGGGACTTATTACACAGTAGTGACTATCTTCAGAGAGAAATCGGCAAACTGAGTCAACAGTTACGATTAGATTCCTGGTTGAATCCATTCTTAACAGATTTGGCGATGTATAAAGGCTTACATCATGAAGTGCTGGCCAGATTATCACAAGAAGGCAGTAATTTATCTGTTAATCTTCGTTTGGCTAGTATGTGTTTCTTTTTGAGAGATTATAAGGTGCGCTATTATTATAATTACATGATTTTTAATTTCATATATTTCCCTTCTGTTTTCAAAGCTATTAAAAATAATCTTTTTTTTTAGGGAATGTTGGAACATATTGTTTTGGTAGCAAGTTTGTTACCCACTGTGTCAGGCAAAATATCTCACAATTTGACAATTCCAAGCATAAGACATTTACATTATTTGACTCTCGCCCGTTTCTCTGTTTTACAATATTGTTGCAAATTGCTTCTTTTAGCTATAAAGGTAATATATGATTCGTATTGACGAGAGAGAGAGAGAGAGAGAATATAAGATTATAATTATGATTCTAGGAAAATTTCTCTTTACTTGGAAATGTCGGGGACTTGGCTATTGGACATGCTTTGGTCCTAATACAGATAGATTGGCCGCAAGAAGCCAATACTTTGACTGGAATAACTGAAAGAATTCTTAATCGCGGAAGTTTTGCTTACCCGTTATTCCAAACGTATATAATATGCGTAGATATTTTAGAAGAATTAACATATTTATGGACTGAACACGGTGGTGGAATATCACTGGACATAACTACAGGCGCGGGAGTTTTACAAAGTACATTTCATTCGACACATGTTTATTATATTGCTTATATGATAAATGTAAATTAAAATAATTATAATTTGTATTTTAGATCGCCGTATCACTACTCGTGGTGCTGATAAAGGAGTGCGCGAGGAAGTGAAGCAAGCCATGCGTCGACTAGCTGCACGGGACGGCATTGATCCTTTAGACGAATTGTTACAAAAATTCATAGTCAATGAAAAAACTGCAATTCTGCATACTTTAATTATTTCATGAATTAATTTTGGATCTTGTTCTAATTTTGTCATAACTTGATACACGGCAAAAATTTTATATATGAAATATTTTGTGAAGATTTTATATGGAATAATATATAGAGAAAAATTCATGTCCAATTAAAAGAACATATTGCTTTTATTTATCGCACAAAATTTCAATTTACATATTGAGCACAAAACTGGAAATAAAAATTTTGAGATTTATGGAAAAAAAATTTTTTTTTAAATTTTTATTTCTCATAACAAATTTTAATATCATAATTATATACATATATAATTATTAAAACAAATTTTTCATATTTTGCCTTGAAATTTTTATATATAGATATCGTTTGTAAATATATTTCGTTATTTTTTTTGTGTATACATGTATATAACAATAAAAGATTATTAACGAAATTATATAAAGCTACTTTGAATTCTAATAAAATATACAATTTTTAAAGCAGAGTATATAAAAACGTGGATAAACGATGTATAATTCAAGCTTGAATATCGCTATATGCTACATTATTGATATACTGATTATTATATAAAGTTAATGCAAATAATCGTCGTTAAGGATATTTAGAATCATAAAAATTCATGAGTATACAATATGTAATGTGGGCAATTAAACGTATGATTCTATCTAATGTAAACGCTTAATTGAAGGGCACTTAGAAGTAATACTTTAATCCCAGGCATAAAGGAAGCTATTTGACTAAAATCTGGTCCTGATACTAATTGCGTATGTAAATCTAATCCTCCTGTATAATTGCCATTTTGTATCATTTGTGATATCTGATGTAACCCTTGTAAAGTATTCTGAGATAACTGTAAAAAAAAAAACGATATAATTATAAATTTTGATAATGCATACAATAATATATAATTGACTTACTATATTCTCTCTAAGACAATCATATAACACTTCCAGTTTCCTTGATACATCTTCTATCTTCCTTTTGATTTGCTAGAATAATAACATGAATTCAAACATCTGATATGAAACGGTAAAAAAATGTAAAATTAGTATTTAAAGAAATGAAAATTGTTACAGTTACCTTATTATTACAAATATAATTTGTATACATGTATAATAATAATGTCAATTGCTCTTACTGGATTCTTGGCATTTTCATAACACTGATTTTTTAATTCATCTAATATCGTTTTTAGATGCACATGTTGCTCGGGAATAGGTGCTTTAGGTTTTTCTGGTTCGACCACTTTTGCAGTAACAGCAGGCATCGCAGATTGTAATAATGGTTCAATTGGTTTGTTAACTGGCGCAGTATTCAATGTGCCTTGACCATATTGCACATTGAAAGGGGAGTGAGACTCTTGATAGAAATTATCTTGTGATGATGGCTAAAGCAATTGATTCAAAAAATATAACCATACAAATAATTATATTTAAAAAATACATGATTATTAAAAAAATATGAATATATAGAAATCTTTTTATATATATGTAAGACTTACATTCGATTCTGGTTGACTACTTCGCAATGGATGCAAAATTGGATTTTGCGGTTGATATTCGGTTTTTGGCTGAAAAAAAATATAGATGTCATTTATTCTTGATGATTTATTCTTACTTTAAACTTTTCAGATTCTCTCAACCACTTTACAGTGGTGATTGATGACGCATAATATCTATAGCATAGTGAAAATAAATGAAAAGCTTTCAACAAAATTCACTTTGATACTTGAAGTGATAACAATAAAACAATGCATGAAAAAGATTATTGATTCTTGTATAATTTATGATAAAATTCAGATGAAATATGAATAATCAATAAAAATCTGTGTAATACTAGTTTCAAAATTTGCAAAGTAATTTGAATTCTTTGCAATACACTTATTAGTTTTATATCACACATGTATAAAAATGTCACATTATAATTCAGTTGGATTAATTATATTAATAAACTATAGGAATACATGGATAACAATCACAGAATGTCTACTGCATACATTGCTCAAATTTTGATAAAAGAATATTTAAAGATTTTTTTATACAATTAAAAAAAAATTTATTACTGTTTTACACTTATTAGTGTTTTACTGTTTTCCATTCATGTGAAAAGAAAAGTACAGAACTACCAAAGTTCCAAATGTTACATTTGCCAATGTAAAGAAAAAAAAAGAAAAAAAACCTTTCACAAGATTTATCACTTGCATATTATCATTAAAAATTACAATTAAAATATATGCATTGCATATTTTGTCAAATCATAAATATAAACAGAGAGATGAATAATATATTTTAAAGAAATAATTCATAGCTTACTTATTGCCGACTGCTTACAATATAAAAAAAAATTTTGAAATTTAAAAAAAAAATTTTAAATCTTAATAAAATTCCAGACAATTCTCCAATTCTTCCAGGTACAAAGAAAATCCCTGAGAATTTCAGATTTGCCATATTTTTCCAAGGAATAGACACTCTGAATCTCAATAATAGTAAAATGTGTATGCTACATATTGTGAGATGTTATAGAATGTAACATTCTCAAAGTGTGAAAACAGCTACCTTAACGTCTACACCCTTCGAATGCTTTGCCTTCCATTTTTTGGTACCCGCATGTTCCGCGGACATTTCGTTTGCGTTGTATAGTGCCAGTACTGGCTACATAATTTTAATACATATATACTTATATCAGTAATGTAAATAACTTGTACGAATAAAGGAAAATAACGTGCAGGAGCTATCGATCGAGAATTAAACTTATTGTACTTGGATGAATAAACTGATTTACCTGCGCTTTAAAACTTTTCGCGATCGGTGGATCATTCCAGCCGGATGCTTGTGACGACAATTGATGCACGTTTCCGTTCCCATGTGTCTGCATTTGCGAAGGAGACTGAGCACCGATAGAATGCTCATACATTTGAGTTTGAGGCGTGTTTTGTTGCAATGGGGGCTGAATTATGTTCGGTTGAAGCGGCTTGTATGGTTCGAGTTCTTTAGGATTACTCATAAAACTTGGTGGCTGGCTGGCATAGGTATTACTCGACATGGGAACTTGAGGTTGATATGCATTTTGTAAAGAGTAACCAGGAACGGGGGCGATTTGTTGAGAATTGTACAATTGATTCGATGACGGATAAGCACTCTGACTGTACGCAGAAGTGGATTTTACGGATGGGTCAATTAGATATTTTGATCTCGATTGCGGTCCGACACTGGACGGCCTCGAACCACTACTCAAACTGGAACCTGACGGAGGTGGAGGAGGAAGTGGCTGGGCAGCTGGAATTTGATTATATGAATGCGGTGCGGAATATTGATCATAGATCGTAGATTGCGTTTGAGATTGAGGAGGTGGTGGCATTCCATACAACTGAGGATTCTGAAGTGTTTGATTCGTAGAAACTCCATAAGTCTGTTTCAGTGGAGTCGTGTTCCAGTACTGGACAGGTGTTGTTGTCTGCTGTAACAGCGGTTGTTGTAGCGAATTGTACGTGTTTTGCAAATTTTGCGCGGGTGCTGTCTGTTGTAATGGTTGTTGCAGTGGATTGTATGTATTTTGCGACGATCTTCCCGGTACAGTCTGCTCATACTGATGATAGTTTTGAAGGCCCGCAGGTTTTGGGACGCTTCTCTGCTCCTGTACGTAACTCAGAGCCTTGCACAAACGATCTCTCAACATTGCAACTCTCTGTTCTTGACCATTTCCGAGATAATTCAGGGCAGCTTCTAAATCACCTTCCGCTGCCAACATCTCGGCATATTGTGACAGCACAGAGGCGATTCTGTCTTGCATATGAATTTCCCTGATGCCCTGAAGCTCCAAAGCTTTCTGCATTATTACGACTAACTCTACCACCTCTTGAATATCGGCGTTGGACACTTCAACCAATTTATTCAAGTTGCCGGAGCAAATGTAACAGATTTGCGCTTGCATTTTAAGAGCGGGGTTTTCACACGATGCCAAACGATCGCCAAGCATATCTATTATATACACATATCGTGTTATAAGATATAAATAATGTGATAAAATTATTTCTACATTTGTGATTTGCATACTTACCACATAGAGCAGATCGTTCCTGCGTACTGGAATTTGTAAATATACCGACGAGTGCCTCCTTCCAGCATTTTATGTCACTATTTTTGACAACTTCCGCCCAATTCTCGCTAACTAATGAATTGATGAGAGAATTTAATGCATTGGAATGTTCCGAAAAGTATCTGTACTGAGTACGCGCCAACAGCTCAGGACCAGCGGCCATCGAAAGAATTATGGCATCGGCGTATCTTTTGCTAGTAAAGCATAACGATACCGCGGCCTCAATGTTTCCCAAGAGAATAGCTTGGGTGATAAGACCATCCTCATCTGGAAAACAACGTCAAATCAATCATTGAAAAATTCCTTCTTCTTTTATCAAACTATAACAGAGATATCATTATGTGCTGATTACCATCAGAAGTATTTATAGTGTAAGTACTATCTGCAGATTTATTTGACGACACCAGCTTCTTGTCTTGTTCTTGCACAATGGCACCAAACGCGGTATTGCCAACCATAACATTTCCATTCAGTACCTATCAAATGAGAAAGATGTATAATTTATATTAGAAGAATAGGAGAAAATGTACATAATGCAAGTATAAGCAGTCAAATCTTACATTGTTAAAATTAGAAACACCTTCTATAATATTGCTGATGTCATCCTGAGATACAAACTGATTCAATTTATTATTCATTGTATCAATATTGTAGCCCAATAATTCCAATATACTCTTTGTCACATTATTATCAAAGTAAGCACGTACACAGGACCAGATGTTCTTAGTATGCTCATCTGGAGATTTCTCCATCTTTTCCTTACAGAATTCACTATATTGTTCAGTCTCCAATGTTGCTTTCAATTTGTTTGAACGTTGAATAAGATTTGGTTGTGTGATTACTTGTGATATAATAACTGTTCTGTTTATTAAATTTGGATCGGCAGATTGATTTTTAAAAATTACCAATTTACCACCAAACTAAAATTCATATTAATTTTTATTAGATAATTCTTATTTTTTATTATAAATAAATAGTGTTTGTTTGATTCGTAATGCAAATTTAAAAACTCACTCCAAATGATGCTCCAAATGGTCTCTTCAACCATTTGGGAGCTTTCGTTAATACTGCTGTCGATCCTGTTTGTACTGTAGATTGGGCAAAGGGATCCATTCCTGGGAATGAATCCATCATCTTGGATGTTTCTTGCTGTTGTTTGCCCAGTAAAGAGTAGACAACAGCATGACCATCAAAGCTGCTGCCAACAATTAATCCTGGATACCTTGGACACCAAGACACATCAAAGTTCCATTGTGCTGTTTGAGCTAACTCACATATTATCTCACCATTCTATAGTTATATAAAGAGTATATGTTAATACTTGAGTTTGATCAATTTTTCTTTAATTAATAATTAAAAATAATCCATTATACAATACCGGTGCGTTTGAATTGGGATTCCAGCACAAAATTCTATTATCCTTAGCACAGCTCAAAAGTAGGTCCGAATCATGCGGATTCCATGCAATTGAAAGGATACCACGCTGATGTCCTTGCAACGTTTTTAAAGGCGATGTTGGAACTCTTACATCCCATAACTCAATAACAGGCGTTTGATCGTCCTCTGATGCTAAGCACAATTGTGTTCCAATGTCTGGATGCCACTGGGCAGCTTTCCAACGTACCTATAGCCAAAACGTAATAGTTGCTTGAAGATAGTCTTTAAATATATTCTTACGTCATCATTCAAGATGAAAAAAAAATATTGTATACCCTCGAGTTTGCATCTGTCAATTTAAATATCGGTTTTTTTTCTTTCACATTCCATATAATGCAGTATTGTGAAAATGTAGAGGCGAGAATGTCTTTCAAGTGTACTGTACAATAAACAAGAAAGTATAACATATTAATTTCCAAAATTAGATTGGCATGGAAATAAACTATTTTTGACATCAGCATGCAATTTCTTTGATTATAATCTAATAAAAGCACCTTGCTTGTTCCAAGCAATGTGTTGAACATCCTCTGATTGTTGACTTTTAGAAAGAGTTGTCGGTGTACTTGTATTAATATCCCAAATATAGATCTCATTTTCTGTCGCACCTGTAGCTAATTGGTTTTCTTCTCGAAAAGGATTAAAATCCATTGCCCTAACAGGACCGGTATGTCGACGAGGGCTACTTATCAAGCAATTACTTTCTCTGGTTAATAACTTGGCAGCGGAATAGATTTTTATAGTGCCATCCTCGCAACCTCCAACAATTATACCTGTCGGATTATTACCATATGATCCCCAAATAATTTTGTGAAACCTATAGAAATGATAAACCTATAGAAATGATATACAATAATGGCAAACAAAGTAACAGATTTAATTTTCCATCAGCTATACTGACCTGTGATCACTAGGGACGCTGACCCGTAGTTCCATTTCATATCCTGGTTGTTGTAAATTCAGCGAGTATAAGTCTAAACTAGCAGATGTACTGAAACTCGCATCCAGTTGCTGTGCCGCAGTCCCAGCAGCTAGCATAATGGGATGTTGAGCTGGCGGAGACCATGCTACGTTCACAGTCTTCAGCAGTTCTTTGACTTTCATCTGTATATACAATATAAGAAAAATCCTGTAATCTATCCCTAGTTTCTTGAAAAATAATCTTATATTATTAGTCTTGATATTGAAAGAGAATGTTTCTTGACAGCTAATACAAATAAAAGGAAGCTCAAGTAATAGAAATTAATTGCATAAATTCCGTAGATGTCAAGAAATGTCAGCCGCATTAAATAAATCGGGATAAAATTTATATCGTCATTTCTCAAACCATAATGGAACCACATGGTAACGTAAAAATCTCAGTGTCTTACCTTGATAGTATTTTCGGGCAGTTGTAAACAGAGATTTTATATGAAACAGAGTTAAAACATGTATATATTTCTCTTTCAGGTCTGTAGTTCTCTGGTAATGACCTAGTGTCAAGTCGAGTCTTCCAACGTGGCGAATAGCGTATTCGAAGCGAATTGATGACACTGTCGCCCTCTTTTGGAATGTTAAGGAAGTACATAAAAGGTTGTTCTTTATTGTTGAACTTTCTGCACTGGCGTACAAGTGTCACATCTCGGTGACAAAAGAGGATTCAGAATATGGGCCTGAATCCTCTTTCATCGATAAAAGTGCCTCTAAAAGTGGCTTATAGCCAATCAGAAGGCTTATAAGCCACTTTTAGAAGCACTTTTATCGATAAAAGAGGATTCAGAATATGGGCCATTGGCTACAGGCCACTTTTAGAAGCACTTTTATCGATAAAAGAGGATTCAGAATATGGGCCTCAGAATATGGACCTAAAGCCGACGGCACACACGGCACATTTTAGTAAAATACTAAAAATGCACCAATCAGAATGCAGCATTTCTAATATTTTACTAAATCTTATCAAATCCAGTACAAAAAATTGTACCGTGTGCCGTAGGCTTAACTTTTCCCCTAGATATCTCGGGCCGAAATCACAGACATCTATACTATATACTAGACCGCTAACTTGCGTCAAATACATGTCCACGAAATTTATGTACTAAATTCTCACGCATGCGTAACGTTGGTGGACAGCAGTCACGTTTGTGATTGGTTGATGTTATGTACAATGTACATAAGTGTAATTTGTGTATAAACTTACAGTTGAATATAAGTTATTTTTAAATAATATATAATGTTCTTCGTTTTTAATTAAAATTTATTACAGCCTTTAAAGATAAAATATATCAAAATATTTAAAAGGTGTATGATATAATTAAAATTAAGATTAAAAATACAGGGTGGCCCATTTTAATACATCCAGTCGAATATCTCGAAAACTAAGCCCGGGAGAGAAAAATGTTTCAGACAAAAGTTGTTTGGTACTTTTTGAGTTATGAGGCTTGAAATAATTTCTTAATTTTACATAAACCGTAAAATATCTTGTAAGATATTCATTTTTCGATTATCTTACCTCAATACTTTCACGTACAAAATAATGAGAGGAATCGATTGGTGTAAAGAAAACACGTAGTTGTTTTGAAGAAAAAATATGTAATTTGCAATTAACAATTCCATATTTTTTCTTTAAAGTTTAACTCGTTAAAGGAGGATTTACATTGCATCCAAAGCCCACTGTATCCAATCGGACGTCATACATCGGACATTGGATGCAATGTAAATCTTCCTTTAACGAGTTAAACTTCGGTTAAAGTAAGTTGTGGAACTGGGCCTTTAAGGGTACCTTCCGATTCACGCATGATGCGCATGAAGTGACAGAAAATGTATAGTTCATATTTGATCTTCAAACCAATGGTACCATCTTATGTCCCCCTTCAAGCCATACAACTTATGTCTGAAACAATTTGAGTGGATCCTTTAAACTGGGACACCTTATATATAAAGGGTGTTTCATTTTAATCGCCCCAGGAAAATATTTCGAAAAATATGAAAGATACAGAAAAACGTTTCAGACAAAAGTCGTTTGGTTCGAAGATGGTGTCATTGGTTTGACCTTGAGTGAACGTGTCAAGGTCATATGGAGTTCAATTTTGTTTTTTTAAATGGAATCTCCTATTTTTCATTGCAAATTCTTGTAGTTTACTTCGAGAGCTTTTCAAAACACTAAAAAAACAAAGTTGAACTCTATATAACCTTGGCACATTCACTCAAGGTCAAATGACACCATCTTATGTCCCCCTTTGAACCAAACTTTTGTCTGAAACGTTTTTCCATATCTTTCATATTTTTCGAAATATTTGCCTGGGGCGATTAAAATGAAACACCATATATATATATATATGGGGAATTCTTTTTTAAATCAGCCACTCCCCCTGCCCATTTCAATTTTGGGGAAATAAATTTTTTTAGCACACAAAAAAATTTGTCAAGAAGTCTAGTTTTTGATGCCGTTAGGTGTTTTTAAAAAAAAAAATTTTCTAACCTCAAAAAACTGTCTAAAGTGAGGCATCTCGCAAAAGAATGCCATTTTTTAGTCAAAAATGATCGAAAAAATTATAATTCGTCAATAATTTTGACCAAATTACTCATTAAAAGTATTTTGGGGGTCGCTGAACAAGAATCCGATGTCAGATTTCAAATTCAAGATGGCGGATCCAAGATGGCGGACAGTATTTTTCTTACTGTTGACCGATTTCTACTAAATTCTGTATGTAGGGGTTTTTGGGATCGCTGATTACGATTCCGAATTCGAATTTCAAATTCAAGATGTCTGATCCAAGATGGCGGACCTTAATTTCAAATTCCAGATTGCGGATCCAAAATGGTGGACAGATATTTTCTTATTATTGGCTGATTTCTACAAAATTTTGTAAACGGAAGTTTTTGAGGTCTCTGATAACGAATTTGAGCTCAGGTTCCAAATTCAAGATGGCGGATCCAAGACGGCGGACATTACTTTTTTAAAAACAGACATTTATGTCCACCATCTTGGGTCCGCCATCTTGAATTTTGTAAATCAGACCTTCGTAATCAGTGACCTCAAAACCCCCCGCGTACCATATTTGATGAAAATCGGATGACTTTCAAACTTTTCATTCGCCATCTTGGATCCGCCATCTTGAATTTGAAACCTGAGCTCAAATTCGTTATCAGAGACCTCAAAAACTTCGTTTACAAAATTTTGTAGAAATCAGCCAATAATAAGAAAATATCTGTCCACCATTTTGGATCCGCAGTCTGGAATTTGAAATTAAGGTCCGCCATCTTGGATCAGACATCTTGAATTTGAAATTCGAATTCGGAATCGTAATCAGCGATCCCAAAAACCCCTACATACAGAATTTAGTAGAAATCGGTCAACAGTAAGAAAAATACTGTCCGCCATCTTGGATCCGCCATCTTGAATTTGAAATCTGACATCGGATTCTTGTTCAGCGACCCCCAAAATACTTTTAATGAGTAATTTGGTCAAAATTATTGACGAATTATAATTTTTTCGATCATTTTTGACTAAAAAATGGCATTTTTTTGCGAGATGCCTCACTTTAGACAGTTTTTTTGAGGTTAGAAAATTTTTTTTTTTTTAAACACCTAACGGTATCAAAAACTAGACTTCTTGACAAATTTTTTCGTGTGCTAAACAAATTTTTTTCCCCAAAATTGAAATGGGCAGGGGGGGTGGCTGATTTAAAAAAGAATTCCCCATATATATATATATATATATATATATATATATATATATATATAATTGTAATAATTCTCAAACTTGAAAAATATAGGAAAGAAGAATGTATAAGTAATAAATAGCATCTTATTTTTTTATTGCACAAATCAAACTATTTCATGGAATAAAGATTATATATATATATATATACATACACAATATATATATATGTATGTATGTATGTATGTATGTATGTATATGTGTATATGTATATATGTGTGTGTGTGTGTGTGTGTATATATATATATATATATACAGGGTGAGTTTTAATGGTTGTGTCAATCTTTTTATCATACGGGAGATTACCGATCGCAATTTTAATGAATTGATTGATACATAGATGTCAGTTAATTGAATCGACCGTATCGAAGGCCGAAATATATAATGTGTACAATTGAAGCAAGTTAAAAGCTGAAATTATGTAGTGTGGATTTATTATTATTATTAAAGCTACGCATTTATTATTATTATTATTATTATTATTATTATTATTAAATATATATGTTATTATATTTATTATTATTATTATTATTATTCTTTTACTGTGATCAAATTAGGGATTTATTATTATACATATTCGATATATTAAAGCGGAAGAAATACATATTTAAAAATTCAATTCAAATTTAACACTTTACGGTTTTATGTAAAACTTTATTTCAAATTCCGCATTTATTTTTATGATAAATTTTAAATTATTATTATTATTTTTTTTTTTATTAATTTTAAATTATTATTATTTTAATTTTTTTTTATATAATTTCAGCTTTTAACTTGCTTTAATTGCACACATTATATTTCGGCCTTCGATACAGTCGACCCAATTAACTGACATCTATGTATCGATCAATTTATTAAAATTGCGATCGGTAATCTCCCGCATGATAAAAAGATTGACACAACCATTAAAACTCACCCTGTATATATATATATATATATATATATATATATATATATATATATATATAGATTTATCAAAAAATATAAAAATAAAAAAATATTAATTTTTCAAAAATTATCGTGTAGAATACAAACTGGGTATCATACGAAAAGTGTACATTAATTGCAGATTGATAGCTCTGATAATGCACTATCTTCTCTTACATCTTCTTCGTTAATAACATTAATTAAAACGTACGCGGCTTGTATATAACATAATAAGGCTACTCTCACTTTTGTTATGTTCAAAGCCATAAAAGGTATCATTTCACGACGGTTATTTGCGAGATTTATATGAACATTTTCTTTCTCCGTCGATGGAAAGAAGTATTGCATCTGCAGTTCTGTGCATTGCTGCATGATTAGATGCAATATATTCTTTAAGTTAGCGCCAGACTATGCGTGATTCGTAATTCGCGATTCGTAATTCGTGATTCATAGAGATTCGTTGGTCATTTAGGGAGATTCGTTATTCGTCAGTGTAAACCTTCCACACTATTCGCGATTCGCTGTATATCATTCGTAATTCGTAATTCGTCGTTTCTTAGTTCGCGTTACTTCGACCAGTTTTTTCTATAATATTTATCTTTTGGATCCCATAAACATATATATTTTCTTATGTCTTTTACAAATTCAAGCACGCGATTATTTGTCCAGCTCTCCATTGTCTCTCTCTTCATTATAATTGATGCAATAACCTATCAAAGAGAAACACGAACTAATTACGCATAGTGTAGCGCGACACGAATGGATTGATTCGTAACGATTCGTCTCCTTTGAGTTTCGTCAAAAAAGCGCTCGGTTAGCGAATCAGTGCGAATGACGAATCGCGCATGACGAATCGACGAATTTTCCCTCCACATTATTCGCGAACGTTATACGAATCACGAATCACGCATCACGATTCGCGAAAACGTGCATAGTCTGGCGCTAGCTTTAGAGATATACTTTGAAGAAATATTACTTCCAAACAACTGGTTCTAGGATCCATTTTTGATCAAGATTTTTAGTACAAGCCGCTATTACAAGCGTATCGTCGTCCGTTGCCTGAAGACACATCTTGGAAGGCATATGCAAAAATATTCTTGTCTAAAAATAATCATCACATTTTGACAATGCAAAATTCGCATTAGGAAAGGAATATGTTTTACAATATTTCATCGGAAATACTCTACTTGTTCATCATACTGCCATCTTTGTCTCTCGCGACCGCTACACGCCATTATTTTCACCTTCGGTGTCCTTTGCTGCATATCTCGTTCTGGTGCATCCAAACATACACTTTCGTCCGTCATTATCACTCCGTTTTTCGTCATCACGAACATCTGGCTGAGTATTGGCCGCGGTATACACGAGTGTAGAATTGCGTTCCCTGAAGGTTGTGCATACAAACTTTTTGCGGTCGGTCGTATGAGGCATCTCTTTGTTGCGGCATGCACTATCTAATGAATATAGAATTATGATGACTATGACTAATCATACTTTCAATAAAGAGAGAATGCTAGATTTAAAAAAATGAACACTACACCCTGCCGAAAAATCGATCATCCGTAGGAAAAAAATGTTCAGGCCACACATTCTCCAAATACCATTCAAAGCTCTTACACTGCAGTTTCTCACGTAAAGCTAATCTCGAACGTATTTGCTGCTTATATCTCAATCTAGCTGCCTCTAATAAAATGCAAAGTATAAATATTCATGAAATAAAAAGAGCTACTTCATAATAGATAAAATATTAGATATATAAATGTTTTTTATGAAATTTATTGAACTATGTTTTATGAAATTTAATGTTTATTAACAAATTATAAATGTACAATTTAATTATGAAAATAGTCATTTTTCAATACTTATTTCCATTTTTTAAGCACGTTATACATTCCATATCGATAGAAAGTCTGATTTTTACTTGCAATGAATTTATCAAGCTATTTTGTTTTTCTTTGACATTTTAAAATTTTCTGTCACATGAGATCGAGCAAGATAGGACTGATATTATTTTACTATGAATTTTTACTTTATTTTACTATAAATTACTTTTTATACTACATGAACAAAACATGCAAGTTGCTATCGGTTATTTTATTTGAGTGAGGAGTAAAAAAGAAAACAATCTTTTTACTGGGAAATATCTTTGCCAAAAGTTAAATTTTGATAACGTTTAGCCTCATGTGACAAAATTAATCAATGGCATATTGTTAAAACTTAATTGGGTTGCTTTGCCCCACTCGACATACTCCCTGGATGCCTTCAGAGTATTATTTGTTTTGATCAATACAGCACATCTTGTCTGACAGAAAACAATAATATCAAAATAAAAAAATAGCTCAATGAAGTCATCGCAAGTAAAAATCAGACTTATAATTTACCTAAGAAATGGAAGTAAGTGCTGAAAAATAGTGAAAATTATTATATTTATTCATGATTGAATTGTATATGTATAATTTGTTAATGAATATTGAATTTCATAAAAAATAGTAAAAAATTTATCTATACACTTAGGTCCATATTTTGAATCCTCTTTTAACGATAAAAGTGCCTCTAAAAGTGGCTTATAAGCCTTTTGATTGGCTATGAGCCACTTTTAAAGGCACTTTTATCGATAAAAGAGGATTCAGAATATGGGCCTTAATGAATTTGCTTGTATTAGTATTATAAAAATAATTTCACACATTTACCAGGATTGAATTTGAAATAAAAGTCTGCCCACTGATCCATCCATACTAAAGCGACTCTGGCAAGATTGCCATATAAGATATCACCGACACCACCCGGGAAAGTATAAGGAGAAGACTTTCGAAAAAGATGCCCGACGTGGGAACAAGGGGCGATTTCGATACTGCCTCCGCATTGCCAAGTTCGAAATGATAATTCCAAATTTTCGCCACCCCAGATTCGCATCTCATCGTCGTAACTGCCCAATTTAAAGAAATAATCCTTGTTCATAGAAAATAATCCGCCTGCCATGGCAGGTGTTCGAAATGGCTCGATAATGTTGTCTCGCCTTTCCTTCAACAAACGGCCGTTTAATGTTAGCCAACGAAAATGTAAATCCCAGTTGAATGCACCCCAATGAAGCTCAAACGATCTACGAAATTATTAAAACTTATACGTATAGACTATATTTATAAAAAAAAATTTTTTAAAAGTCAACAAAATTACAAACAAGATATCGTAATTTAGCGGCAAATATAAAAACAAATAATTTTACCTTGTATAACTAAAGGTATCATCATTTATTATGTCAATTACTGGAGAGACAACTCTTGTCGCGTTTTTACCAATTGCTTCAAGCAATGGTTCCAACCATCCTATAAATATTAAATTCAATACTGATACTGTAGTATTGGGAAATGATTTTGTTTTAGTTAGTGTAATATAATGAAGCTTACCTACCAACCGTACATTCACAGTGAGCATCGAGAAAAGTGAGAACTTCCCCTTTAGCATCATGTGCTCCCAAAAGCCTCGCTTTTATTAATCCTATCCGTTCATTGGATCGCAAAACTCTTGTAGGAACACTTAAAGTTTTTACATAATCATCCAAAGGATTTTTCAAGAATTCTAGCAATAAATAATATAAAAAATAATATAAGATAAAAAAATAATATAAAATTAAAAATAATATATAATATAAATATATAAAACATAAGATAACAAAAATAATGTAAGAAAAATATTAATTATAAATAATTGAAGTTGATAATGAATAAATAAATAAGAAAAAAAATTATATATATATATATATATATATATATATATATATATAAAATTTATTGTTCATTTACCTCTTTCACTATTATCATCAACAAGAATAATTTCTTTTAACAATTCTCTCGGCGATCTATCGATGACGCTATGTACTGTTCGTAATAACGTACTCCAAGCTTCATTATGAAATACTATAATAATCGACGTTTTCGGCAGATTGCTTAGATTTACATATCTTAAAATACATCTACAAAGTTTTTAAAGTAGAATTATTTAAAACTTTATGATTAAATAATATTGAAAATCAATAACAAAAAAAGTTTTTTATAGAATTTTTATAGAGTTCTTACTTTTTCTTTCTAACGTCGGGTAGAGATCGATTTAATGGTATCCTATCACTAACCATTAAATTAAATCGATTAATCTGATATAATTGCTGCATTTTATAAAAATCTTTTGGATGTATTATTACAGGGTCTCCATTTTTCCCTTCAAATGGCCGCGGATCAAACAAATTTTTATTTATGATATCTGTAATGAGAAAAAATAATATATAATATTTCTCTAATTATATAATATTTCTAATATAATTGCATATATTACCTTTTGTAATGTTCGAAATGTTTAAAGAATCTACAGAGTCTCCTATGTAATGACCAACTACTACATGAATTCCTCGATGATCGATATGATCTTTCTGATTTCCATGTGACCTAATAATTTAAATCATTCCAAATTTAAAAGCATTCTTAAATCAGTTTCAATAATACAATTAACTAAAGAAATTTATACCTCAATGAAATAAAGTCATCTTGCTGATTGATGCTTTTGCCTTGACTTCTAGACCAAATCAGAAATATGCTTAAAAATATAGCGATCGAGAAGACGATCATCGACAGACGACGAGGTCGTCTCAATCTGAACCACATTATATTATTCGTTAATCTATATCATCTGTTTTCATTTCCTCGATGCAAAGTCAATAGAAAGTCCATTCGTGCATTTATCAGTTTCAAGAAATCTTATATCATTTTATTTCATTTAATTTGTGTAAAATTATCGCATAAATCTGGCTTCTATTATTACTAGTTTCTCATCATCAGCAGGTCGGATCATTACAATGAAAAAGTTCAAAAATTTCTCACAAGTAAATTCTGAAAAAAAGATTGATTGTTATTACTTTAATTCTAACACTTCATCATTTCTGGAATTTTTCTCTATTTCCTATTTCTATATATTTGTTAAATTGAAGGCATAAATTTTATATCTCTCACATACAAATAATGAAGGTTTTTTAATTTAAAATAACTACTAAAAAAATACAAAATAATAATTGACAAAAATACAAAAAATAATTACAAATATACTTCTATCGCAAAGAATATAAATTAATTATTTGAAGGTATAATAATTATTTTCTTTGGTTACAATAATTTAAATTGAAACAAAGTTATATATAATAATTTGAAAAATTAAAAAATGTTTTTAAATTTAATTTTTTAAATTTGTATATATAAATATATATATATATATATATATGTGTGTGTGTGTGTGTGTGTGTATATAAAGTTTAGAACAAGATTTAGTTAATTTTTTTACCCTTAAATAATATCTGTGCATAAAAATATACACATTTAACCATGTTATTTATGACAATGAGAAATTTATGAAATATAGCTTATCAAATATATAACTATTATTAAATAATCGTATTATTTAATTACCGTTTTTCTTGACATTTATGTCCGTTTCCCCCAAGATGGTTCAATGCAGTTAACTTTGATCTTTTTCTTCTTCTTCCTTATCGTGGACGTAAGGGTGGGTTTTCACGGGAGTATTCCGTTTAACCACGTTGCGATTGACCACAGCCAATTATATCGACCTGTGCCTAGGGGAACCAGCAACGATTAACCAATCAGAGAATTCTATTTTGAATTGGCCAATTGGCGACGTGGTCAATCGGATACCCTCCTTTCGGGATACGAATATACAACTAGTATATAAGGGACGCATTCAGTGGACTCAACCGCTAAGTAGCAATCGAACATGATTGGTTTCTACTTTCAGGTCCGACCAATCAGCGTCGAATTACATCGGAAAATCTAGTAATGTTGCCCAACTGTTGAGTCTGCTGAATGCGGCCAAGGAGTTCGCAGTCTAGTGTATTATATAGAAGTCTGTGGATAAACCCCTTACCCCTCAGGCCTCACACCCTTGTCTAAGGCCGGTATTCATAGTCCGATCTTATATTTGAGATCGTCTTAAGTTCGAGCTTGAAATGCTACGCAGCCATTTGATTGGTTGAATGAGGTCTTAAGTCACCCTCGGACCAGACTTAAGACAATCTTAAATATAAGATCGGACTATGAATACCGGCCTAAAAGGGTACTTTATGCTCTGTCCTGTATTTCTTACGTCCATCAGAGAGAAGACCGAGAGATGTCATGGCCTGCTTTTAGGTGATCCCTTAGAGTCCCTAGAATATAGAGTCTGGCCACTCGATTAGTTTTGTAAAAACATGGCGGCAGTTTATGATTAACATATTTCAAAATGCCATCTTGTTGCGTCCCACAATGCAAAAATTATTATCAAAAAGGCTTTTCATTATATTCGCTTTTTACAGATTCCACCAGAAAAACATTATGGATTGCGAATATTGAGAGACATGATTGGAACTCCTAAAAAAAATGGTTTATATGCGAGGTAAAAGATCAAGTGTTTTCTCTGATATCATGAAATGAAGAAATAATTCTTGTTTTTTATTTATAAAGGTACACTTTGCTGATAATATGTGGGAAAAGCTTCGCATTAATGGAAAGCGAAAATTAAAGCAGAACGCAATCCCAACAATTTTTAATAATACACTATTTATGTCTAATGTAAATTTATTTTTTTATCGTTTATCATCTCTTAAAATATAATTTTCAATTATAGAAATAATGAAATTTATATTTGCAGGCTGACACAAGAAATATTAAAAATTATAAGTCAGTTTCAAACAATGAACATCATCAATTATTTGACAGAACTAGCCCAGATTTTTCTATAAAAATATCAAATTCGTTTGAAGGAAGTTCTAAAGAATGTTTCACAGATATAGAAAATCAATCATCTGCAATAGATGTATCAGAACAACCTGCAATAAGGAAAATTGAAAATGAAAGTGATTATGATAATTTGAAACGAAAACTTCAACATGCTGAATTGAGAGCACAAGAAGCTACATTAAAATTACAGCAAGCAAACAGAATTATTAATAGGATAGAAAAATCAAAAAGAATATTAAAAAAACATGTGAGAAGATTGATAGACGAAAAGAAAAAATCATACGAGACAATTTAAAATCGCAACTATAATTAAATTTGAAACGAATATTCAATGACGATCAAATTCAAGTTCTTCTTGGTCAAAATCCACGTGATTTTAAATGGTCGAACAATACAATTTTTAAGGCATTACAACTGAAGTTTTTGGGACTATTCTAGGGACTACTCTAGTGAAAGCGATACTCCTTCTATGGACATTGAAAACGTGGACATGAATTACAAAGCCAATGTCCATGAATGTTCTCAAAGGGTAATAATAATGTGTACAATTTCTGGTTTATATTTCTGGTTTTGTTCCGTGCTATGTGCACGAAATGCTGGTAGCACCAGTGCTGTATAACAAGATACTTATGTACCCAGATAGCACAAAGAATTTAAAAAGAATTCATTTTTATGTCACAAAATCTGAGTTCACTTTCAAATGCAAAAAGAATTCTTTTTGCATTTGAAAGTGAACTCAGATTTTGTGACATAAAAATGAATTCTTTTTAAATTCTTTGTGCTATCTGGGTATGTAAATTGATAGTAAATAAATTATTCAATCGCGAAAGATATTGCAATATTCAAAGATGAAATAAATATTTTTCTATATTCATTGTCATATTTATATCTTTTTATTTACAAAACACAAAATGCCTGCTGTGGGATAAAAACATTTTTAACCGTATTTCTATAAATCTTCTTAATTAGCAGTAAACTGATCTTTCATATTTATCAATCATTTTTTTAATTATTTAAAAATTTAATTATTAATACATGTATAGAATTTGTCAAATTAATCATTGATTCTTCTGAAGTTTTTATAATTAAGACTCGAAAAATATAGATGTTGCAAAATATTTTAAGTCTCTTCCTTTATATAAAATATAAAGAATTCATATGTTCCATTCTAATATAGCTAACATTATTTGTATATTTTTATTATAATTTTCATATCAGCATAATACTTTTATGCTTAATACTTTATATAATACAATGTACTAAATTATAAAATTTAATATAATTACAATATAGTATTGCTATTAATAAATATCCCAGGTAGCAAGCACACGTCATTTTAACGTTCCAAACTGGTCATTTTTGGTCATATGTCGTCAAAATGACTGATTTGTTACATGACTTTATATTGACGTCTTGATATAACATTATTTTGACGTCATTTTTCAGTCATGAAGTGACGATTATTTTATTATTAATGTCACTAGTTAGTACATCGATCCCATAAAAAAATCTTTTAAAATTTTTTATATAACATGACTTTCGCGATCAGACTTTAACAATTGTTAAAGTAAAATTCACTGTAAAACCAGTAAATTTCACTGTAAAACCAGTAATCGCTAGTTCGTTCGTTTACCGCTATCTCTCTCGTATTTAGTTTTAGTCATAAGAATTATATAAAGTTTGCAAAGAGTGACAGATAAAATTAGAAATATTACTTCGATTTAATTTCTGATACAATCTCAATACAGAGGCTTCGGATATTAAATCGATCTTATAAGTCGGACAAATAAATGTCTGGCTACTTAATGAAAATTATTCGTTCGTTATCTATTTAAAATAACAAGTTCAATATACACGTAATATATATAAATAAAATAAAATTTTTAATATAATAGATATTTAGTAAATATAAATAAAATTTTTAATTTTATATATATTTATTTATATTTATATATATTTATTTATTTTTATATTTATTATATTTATATTATATTTATGAAATAGATAGAGAGATGAATTGTAGTTTAATATTACTGGCAATAACGAAAGAAATATTACTGATATTGAGAAATATTACTGAGATATTACTGATTGAAATAGTCAAAATTATTAACTGATTCTTTCAATAAAATATCACTGACTTACAGTGCTGTACTTATAACTGCTGTAATCAGTGACTATTTACTGTTTTTCAGTGATAATACACTGATTCACTTTTAGAGAGTGCTTTATTCGACAACACTATTAAATATATTATTATGTTAAGAAAAAGACGTCAAAATATGGTACATTTTATGACGTCAAAATGCGGTACATGTCATGACGTCAAAAATCTGTGACATTAGACCGTCACTTTTATGTCATAAAAACGTCAATTCGTGACGTCAAGAATAGACAGTGAATGACCAATTTGAAACGTCAAAATGACGTGTGCTTGCTACCTGGGTAGGTTGTATGCATACTGTCTTTTAGTTTCTAATCATTTCCAATCACTATGCACTTCTATCCAATATATTCTCTTCTTCGAGATCTTGGATTATTATGGTTTATTGTATTCCTTTGTGTTAACATCATAAAAATTACCATCATGCTACTTGTCATGCTTATTCCTTGCTATGGAGTCCATCGGAATACTTTCTATGGACATTTGTTCTCAAGTATAGATATTCAAATCACTGTAGTTGCCTTTTTCTATTTTCTCGATTATTGTCCCTTTTTCTTTCATTTTATTTAAAAATATTAATATAATTAATATAACAAATATTTATATAATCTTGGTATCCCTCTTAGTCTTCCCCTTCAACCTGCCCGGCATGGGTGACCCTATCAGTAATTACGGTCGGTATTCATATTTTATAATAGACTACGTTTACACGGCTTCTAACATCGATTTAATAACGCTGATGTTATAACTCCTATTTAAAGTGAGTTGTGTTTATACGTTCAAGCTTATCCTATCCCCACCAAGCTAATATAACTTAATAACTTCCGAGTGAAGTGAGTCCAAGAAATGATACCAATGAAGTGATACTAAATTTGCAAACTAGAGAGAGTTAAGATGTTTAATTTATCGGTTGGCATTATTGCCATCGTTACACTGCGGCCGTTTACACGTCCTTTTTACGTCGATGTAATAACACTAAGCCTTTTCGCCAAACGACTTTACTACATCGATGTAATAACTTCATCGTAAAAGAGCGTTTATACGGCATCTAACATCAGTAGTTATAACATCAATGTTAGAACTTCGGCGTAAATCGAGTCGTGTAAACGTAGTCATATAAAATTTACTAAATTACTAAAAATTTTTACATAGTCCAGACAAGATTAGCGATGATTGATCCCTAAGATTATTGGAATTTTAATATATTTTCCTTAGCATTAAAGGAATATTAAAAAAATTTTAATAATCACCTAATAACCCTAACAATCCTTTTTTTTTACGTGGGGAAAATGCTCCTTATTCACACGCCGGCGGGACCTATTTAACAGTCCCGCCGGGGTAGTGTTGGGCTCTCACATACATAAAATTTCGTATTACATAAAAGTATACATAAATTTCGTATTACATAAGTACATAAAATTTGGCAAAAAAATTCATATTACTATAAAAATTATTGAGTGTTAACAATTTAATTTTCATCCTTATATAAATAAAATACCTATAAAAAAAAACACTCAAAAAATATTGATATATTGACCCCTTAAAAATTCTTAATATTAATAATATAATTATTGAAATATTTACTAATCTGTTTTCCCTAATATTATTTAAACCTACATTTTTTGATTCTTTAAAAGATACATAATATATTAATCACCTAAATTAATCACATAATAGCCCTAACAATCCTCTACTTCTTGAAAGAAAAATTAAAAAAATCTTAATGATCACTTAATAGCCCTAACAATCCTATTTCTCGATTAAGTGAAATTATTCGAGGAAAACCTATCTCTAATCACGTATATTTTAATTACGTGCTCTAATTACATTCTCTAATCGTGTGCCCTAACCGTGTGAATAAATGTTCGACATTACGTACTATTGTACGTAAAGCTTTTCTTCAGGCCAGTTGAACTTACTTTTCGTTGATCCTGGCCATTTTCTCGCTCGATCTCTAATCAGAGATCGAAAAAGGAGATCACTCCTTCTTTTGCCGATTAATTACCGGCAAATAAGCGTAAATATTTCACGCTCATCGTAACGATCGCTCGATTTTACGATCGTTCGTTAAATATTTGAATATAATTTTATTTTAACTCAAATAAAGCCAAATTACTACAAATTTCTGTATATTATATTTTCTAATAAAATATAAAATTCATGTGTGTGTATAACTTTTATCATATTACAAATTATTTAATTAATTAATCATTTGGCTTCATATTAAGTTAAAGTAAAGTTTAAAAACAATATCTACAAACAAATTCTACGATGGATGAGCTATAAGAAATTAGAATAAAATAAGTGCGCGTTATAAAAATAAAGTAGAATCAAAAATTGGTAAAATTGATAAAATTATTGATGCGTGCTCTTTATTTAATAAATTAGACAAAATCTTTATAAAAAAATTTTCTTTTCTTGATTCTCTTTTTTTAATTAATACTTCAATATATTTTCGCAATAGATGCAAAGCATTTCGAAAGAATTTATTAAAAGTTATTTAATTTAATCTATCCTAGCTCATCCATTTTAAGGCAACGGATTTACTACAATCTACAATCTACAATGTACAATGTACAATCTACAATCTACATCTACATCTACATCTACAATCTCTACGAATTCGTTACCTTAAATTTAAATAAAAGTTTTTCTCACTCACCGGCACTGATGCGCAAGAGCGGAGTTGTAGTTATCGAAGCTACGTTGTCTATAACATACAAATATAAAATTCATTTATAATAATGTTCACAAAATGCAATCAATATTTCAAAAAATTTTTATCGTTCGGAATTTTATATCCGATGTGTAAAATAATAAGCAGAGATCAACATGTGTGGAAAAATTTTATAAATTTTTGAAATTGTTTTTTAAATAGAAAAATTTATACTTTTATAAAAATCTTTTTCTCTAATTTTCTCTTTAATTCATTTAAATAATAAGACCGAATTATTATGCGTACAATTTATACCAATTGATATACAAATAATAAATATTCACCATCAGGTTGCTCCGCCGATGCAAGATGCCTCTCCGAGGCCTCCTCCTCCTCTCATGTTGTTGACACGCGATACTTTTAACGGCACTCCCGCACTCACAAGCGATATTTTTATATCACTATTTCCGCTATTTTACGCGCGATACTAAACGGCACTCCCGCACTAATTCGGTACGATTAAAAATTTGGTCGCGCGATGTATATATTTAATATATATATACTTTGTACGACACTCCCGGTTTCGGTACGAGCGAAAATCCCATTTCATTTCACGAGAATCAACTTCGAGCCAACAAGTCGGGAATGCAACGATACAACGAGCAAAGACTAGGCCCGAACCGGAAAGAAGACGAAACGATTGACGGAAATAGAGGAAAATGAAGTTCACCAACTCTTTTTCGCGCATAATTATCCTATCTCGTATCGAACCTGGACCCGCTAAGCACGATTTCAGGTGCTCCGCCCGGACATATTATGCCTCCCGCGGTTGCTATATGCTACACCAGGCTGGTAGACGGCAAAAGAAGAGGATACCCACATTTTTTAAATGCTAACATTCAGCAATTTAGAAAATAGGGAGGCAACCCCTTTTACCGAGCGAAAATCATGCCTAGGGGAATCCACTCGACGGAGTCTCGACAGGGTTAACACACGCAGTGCGTGTGGCTGTAGACGAGCAAAGAGAAGGGATCCATTAACGACCATTCCGAGCAATCGATCGAGTTCTAACTAAAGCCGACGGCACACGGTACGATTTCTCGTACTGGATTTGATAAGATTTAGTAAAATACTAAAAATGCACCAATCAGAATGCAGCATTTCTAATATTTTACTTAATCTTATCAAATCCAGTACGAAAAATTGTACCGTGTGCCGTAGGCTTAATTCAGGCCGAATCACTTGACGAAGTACGAAGCACGAGTGTACATTGCATAGCAACGTGTGCAAACTCGAAATCCTAGTTAGTTGGCATTGGAAGTAGAGACTCGTGACAATAATAAAATTGAGATTTTTATACGAAAAGTCCAACGCGGAAGCGCGAAAACGCGACGACGCGAGAATACTACAACGCGAAAACGCGGTAACGAAACGCCGCCGTCCGCGACACGTTGATGGCACCGACGACGCGAAAGGGTACTTAGCTTCCCCTTCAGGCTCCTTAAGATTTATCCTAAATAGAAAAATTTAAGATAAACCTCAAGACACCATCCAAGTACTAAGCCCTCCCACCCCAACAAGGTGTACCCAATGGGAGGGTTATATTATATATAATTTTATATATAATATATTTTGTGGAATTTATTTTGTAATATACTATATAAATTTAAATTCGCAAATATAAACGATAAATAAAAATATAAAGGATAAGAGAAAATATATTACATAAAGCAATGTTCAAAATAATTGATTTTAAAACTAATTATTGCGCGCAATTAATTTTTACATTTTTACTTTTAAATAGATATATTTTAATATTATAAATTGCATAATTACAAAATAATTTATATTTCTTAGATATAAACTTTTAGTAATACGATAAATAAAAAAATTTCTATTTTTTTATATGTGAAATATTTAAATAAATATGTTAATATGAAATATTTTATAAAACATAAGAAGTATCTGAAAATATTAATAAAAAATTTTATAAATGTTTTAATCATTTTAAAATAAAATGGAATATTTTATATAAGTATATGTATTATATATATTACAATTTAAAATCACTATCAAAGAAATAAAACGAAACATGAAATATGTATATTTTGAATATATATTTAATATATTAATGATAAATAATTTATATATTGTTGTCCGCGGAACGATACATATATCGAACAGGCGCGACACAATCGGCATACGCTGACGCTCGTACACTCGTAACTAATAACGCGATTTAAGGTGCACAAGAATTTTAATAAACCGCGAGTAACATACAAGAATTCAGAATAATCGTAACACGGATCACAAATAGATGCGTGTCCGCACAGTTTGATAGCTGGGCTCAGACCCTCTGACAGTCGTTGTTTATAACATCTTGACAACGCGCGCGGAAACGATCTTCTTCGAAAAAATTCAACGGGTGACGAATACATTCAGCGGAACGGGACGCGGGGACGCAACATAATAAATAATGAATGTGATAAATAATTTATATTAATGACTTACATCATATTTTATTGGTTTATCCATTTCCAAAACCTCCTTCTTTCTTTTGCTTTCTTCGCTTTTTCCTCGTGGCACTTCAATCCTCCTTGCACTCATTTGAATTCCTCGTTGCACTTACACTCATTCACGAAAAGTTCCTCGTTGCATTTGCAATTGTGTTCAGAGAAAGAATTTGATAATATATGATACGTCTCACATCACTACTTCACTGCTCAAGAGCCACTGAGCGAATGATCATGTCAGAAACATTACCGCGGTACTGTTTATATCGCCAAGGTTGACTATGTAAAGAAAGAATTTGATAATATGTGAAACGTCTCTCACGTCCCTACTCAAGGTCACTGTGCGAATGATAATAAAGCCATGTAACATATTAACAATAGCGCGATACTATTTATCAAGATCGAACACGGTGTAATTCTCTCGTTGCCGAAATATTTTCTGTAATATAAAATATTTGCGTGAGGAATATTAAATTATAGAAGTATTTTAATTTATTGATTAAGATTAATTGATTATTTATTAAACTATTTATCATAAAATCTTTCGTTATGCTAAATATCTGCATCTATAATTCGATTGTTTTACTTCGTGTTCTCTCACAATCCAAATTATATTTAGATTGTCAAGTAGAATAATAAAGTAACACGGATGGAATATATTTGTGACTCTAAGTATTAAAATAATAATTATTATCCGTAAAGATTGCAAACATCGATGTGATTATTTAATATGTTGGATTCCTATCACATTAAATCGATTCTCGATTAAATTGTATATTGTTTAATTAACCAGGATAGAGAAAATTTAAAGCATTGGTCGAAATATATTTAATTCTAATATTGTTAAAGAAATATTATAATAAGCATCGATGATCAAAAGATCATAATGTATTTAATTCTCTTGTCCCCCTTCATATATCCCCTGTTTCAATTTTTATTCGCAGTAATGAATGATTACGATTCGATAAATATTTATCGTTGCTATACAGTTTCATGTCATTTATCAAAAGTTAATTAATTTTTAATTATTAATATTTATAACGAATTGTTTTGATACTAATTGTAATCGTGTTTAGTACAAAAATTACAATATACAAAGCGTTTCTCACCACTACTTTATTACTCGAGAGTCATCGTGCGAATGATGACAAAGCCGTAACGTATAGTGTGCTACTGTTTATATTTTATATTACCAAAGTCGAACATCGTGTTATCGACAATTCGTTGAAATATTTTATATGCAGGGTGATCCAGAACAAACGTTTGTCTTTAAAAAAATAAATTGTCGAGTCTATTCTAAGACGATTTTCCCTTTACCAAAATTGTCTACGAGGCTTAGTTTTTAAATTATTAAATAAAATAGTTTGCGAATTACGGAACGAGTACAAGAGGTAGACAGGGACGGCGCAATTCACCGTCCGATACAGGCGATCATGTGGGGCGCTCGACGCGATCAGCTGATTGCTGCACACGATGAGTGTAACAATCAGTGTGTGTGTGTGTGTGTGTGTGTGTGTGTGTGTGTGTGTGTGTGTGTGTGTGTGTGGTGTATTTATGCACGCGTATCCACACATGCACCGTACTCTCTCTCTTTCTCTCTCTCTCTCTCTCTCTCTCTCTCTCTCCCTCTTTCTCTCTCACTCACTCACTCACTCACTTATTCTTACCTTAATAATGAGATTCTTCATACTACTGATAAATAGCAGTGCCCAGTATGTTGCACGATAATAATCGTCGTCGACGAGACGTCGTTTCTTCAACACGCAGTCTGACACATCGTCAAATAAGCGAAGTTTTTTCTTTCATCACTTTCGACACTTACAAATTTACTCGCGCACTTAATCACTCGCGATTGATAAAAGGAGGAATTTACCAACGGTTACGGTACGAATTTAATAAACGGTTAACGCATTTAATTATTAATTACACACTCGATTAAAGAAACGCGTTAACAGAACGCGATACTCGATGCAAAGCGCGCGACGCGACGACCAACGACAAGCAGGTCAGATTAGTACTAGCGCCTCTAGCGCTGCCAAACATAAACGTGTAGCATTACGCGCTAGTACTAACCTGACCTGCTTGTCGTCGGTCGTCGCGTCGCGCGCTTTGCATCGAGTATCGCGTTCAGTTAACGCGTTTCTTTAATCGAGTGTGTAATTAATAATTAAATGCGTTAACCGTTTATTAAATTCGTACCGTAACCGTTGGTAAATTCCTCCTTTTATCAATCGTGAGTGATTAAGTGCGCGAGTAAATTTGTAAAAGTGTTGAAAGTGATGAAAGAAAAAACTTCGCTTATTTGACGATGTGTCAGACTGCGTGTTGAAGAAATGACGTCTCGTCGACGACGATTATTATCGTGCAACACACTGGGCACTGCTATTTATCAGCAGTATGAAGAATCTCATTATTAAGGTAAGAATAAGTGAGTGAGTGAGTGAGTGAGTGAGAGAGTGAAAGAGAAAGAGGGAGAGAGAGAGAGAAAAAGAGAGAGAGTACGGTGCATGTGTGGATACGCGTGCATAAATACACCACACACACACACACACACACACTGATTGTTAAACTCATCGTGTGCAGCAATCAGCTGATCGCGTCGAGCGCCCCACATGATCGCCTGTATCGGACGGTGAGTTGCGTCGTCCCTGTCTACCTCTTGTACTCGTTCCGTAATTCGCAAACTATTTTATTTAATAATTTAAAAACTAAGCCTCGTAGACAATTTTGGTAAAGGGAAAATCGTCTTAGAATAGACTCGACAATTTATTTTTTTAAAGACAAACGTTTGTTCTGGATCACCCTGTATTATAAAATATACACTAACGCGAAATATTAAATAACAGAAATAATTTAATTTATTGATTATTAATTAAACAATTTATCACGGAGCATTTCGTTACGTTAATTATTTGCATCTGTAATTCGATTGTTTTACTTCGTGTTCTCTCATAATGTAAATTACATTTAGATTGTCAAGTAGTACGATAAAGTAACATGGGTGAAATATATTTGACTCTAAGTATTAAAATAATAATTATTGTCCGTAAAGATCATAATGATCGAAGTGATTATTTAATATTTTGTATTCTTATTATTTTATCGATTCTCGATTTAATTGTATATTGTTTAATTAACAAGGATTGAGAATATTTAAAGCATTGGTCGAAATATATTTAATTCTAATATTGTTAAGGAAGTATCATTATAATAAGCATAAATATGATCGAAAAGTCATAACATAATTAATTTTCTTATGCCCTTTTATGTATCTCCTGTTTCAATTTTTATTCGCAGTAATGAATGAATGCGATTCGATAAAGATTTATCGTTGCGATACAATTTTATGTCGTTAATTAATTTTTAATTAATTAATACTTATTAATATTTATAGCAAATTATGTTTCGATACTAATCGTAATCGTGTTTAGTACAAAAATTAGAATATACGAAGCGTTTCTCATCACTACTTTATTACTCGAGAGTCACCGTGCGAATGATGACAAAGCCGTAATGTAGCATGCTACTGTTTATATTTTATATTGCCAAAGTCGAACACCGTGTTATTGATAATTCGTTGTCGAAATATTTTATACATTATAAAATATACACTAACGCTAAATATTAAATAACAGAAGTATTTTAATTTGTAGATTAATTAATCGATTATTTATTAAACAATTAATTAACATACGAAGTATTTTGCATGATTACTTTACTGCTCGAGTGTCACCGAATAAATGATAACAAAACTAATATGCAAACAATAACATCCTATTGTTTACATCGCCAAAATCGAACATAATGTTATTGATAAGTCGTTGCCAAAATATTTTATATATTATAAAATATGCACTAACGTGGAATATTAAATTATAGGTGTTTTAATCTATTTATTAAATTGATTATTTATTAAGTATTCACCACGGAGCCTTTATGCTAATTATTTACGTATATAATTATTGTTTTATCGCGCGTTCTTTTATAATCCAAATATATTTTGATTATCAAAGGAACACGCATGAAATACGTTTTATTTTAAGTATCATTGAAAAAATAATTATTGTCCGTAAAGCTCGCAACGAAATGATTATTTATTATCTTAGATTTTTATCAGTTTGATTTTTGATTAAATTGTACACATCGCTAAATATGCATTTTAAGATCTATCGTCGCGACACAATTTTGCGTATTATTTAGCATATATAAAATTAAATAATAATCATATCAAATTATTTCTTAGTATACTTCTCAAATCAATCGCGTTTAGAAAAGGAATTTGATGAAGCTTTTCGCATCACTATTTTGTTTGAATTCATTTCGAATGATAATATAACTAAAGCATGTAAATATTAATGCGTTATATGTTGCAAAGATCGGACGCGGTATTATTATTAATTTGTTGCAAAAATATTTTATATATAGCATACATATAAGCGCGAAATATTAAATTAATTTAGAGAATTATATAAATTTTAGATTATTATATAAATAAGACATCTAAATAATTTTCTTTTTTTAAGAAAGAGAAAGAGAGAAAGAGGAAAATGACTCGCAGTAATATTAATTACAATTTCGAGAACTTCCTTTGATTATTTGTTATAAATATAAACGCCAAGCACAAATTAAGCATGCAAACAAACAGTACTTTTACAGATCCCTTTTATATAATGCAAAATGTCCAAAATAAATGATTTTGAGAAACTAATTATTACACCCTATTTATATTTTTATTTGTCCATTGAACAGATATTTAATATCATCAATTGCACAATTATCGAAAAAATTTTTCTTGGATATAACTTTTAAAAAATGTAATGAATAAAAAATCTAATTCATATATATAAAATATCTAAATAAATATATTATAAAAAATATTTTATAACGTATCTATTAAATGTTAATATTATTATAATTAAATATTAATATATTATAATGTATCTCTCTATTAAATGTTAATATATCTATAGTTTTCATGTATCTCGTAAAAATATTTTATTTTATTTTATAATTTTAAATATTTGAAATTAAAATGTGGAATGTATGTTATATACATATATATATTATGTGTCTTATATATTATATATACGTTATATTGCATGATAATTTAGAATGAATCACTATCCAGACAATGAGAAAAGAACAAACAATGTTTATTATGTGTGAAAATAATATATAAATATGATAAATAATAAAATTACTTACCGCATATGTGTGTGTGTTCCGTAGCCCAATGCTTTTCCACATCTTTTTTTTTCTCTCTTGTATATATTCTTCATTGTTTTCTGGTGGCACTCATCCGCGTAAATACGATTAATTACAATTAGTAGAATACGATTAATTACCATAGTCTAATACGTGGGACATTTTGCATGCTATTCTCGATCGCGGAATAATCATATGAAATTCGCAATTTGTTATATCATAAGAGCAACATTTATACGAGGTTAAAATTAATAATATAGCAGTAATAAGCAGAGCGAATAGTACTAGTACTGTTGATGTAAGTATATATGCATAAAATATCATACAAATCTCGTAAGATCAAAAATTAAAGTAATGAAAAATCGTGATATAACTATTGTTTAATTAATAATTAATTTATACTTGCTTTTTAAAAAAATTTAATCAAAAGATACTTGTTAATTATAATAATTATAACGAATTATGTTGCAATATTAGTCACGATCGGGTTGAAAAAGAATTTGATAATATACGAAGCGTTTCGCACACTACTACTTTATTATTCGAGTGTACCGTGCGAATGATGACAAAGCCGTGACATGTATAGCGCGCTTGCTATATGTCGCCAAGGCCAAACATGATATTATTGATATTCTCTGCCGAAATATTTTACGTACTACATATACAAGCGGAATTTTAAATTATAGAGGTATATTTTGTTTTAAATTAATTATTAAACGATTGATGTATCACGGAACCTTTTGTTATGCTAATGATTTGAATTTATTCGATTGTTTTACCACGCTTTTCCGAAGTCAAATTTTATAATATTTAGTTTTGCATTTTAAAAAACTGATTTAGAGCGAGCTAAATAAATAAATAAATAAATGATGTTGAGAGAAGAAAAAGAAGACACATAAATAAATAAATAACTAATAGCGTGAAAAGAGAAAACATACTAATATTTTTATATAATAAATTATTATTAATTAAATTATTTATATTTTTATTTATATTATTTATATTATCAGAGAGACATATATGTTACCCTCTGAGAACATTCGTGGACATTGGCTTGGTAGTTCATGTCCACGTTTTTAATGTCCACAGAGGGAGTATCGCTTCCAGGGATCACCTAAAAGCGGGCCATGACATCTCTCAGTCTTCTCTCTGCGTCCATCTTCTTTATGGATAGTTAAGGCCCTTGCACAATGCTAGGCAACAGGCAATAAGAACAGAAATAGTATCTATTCTCTGCTCCTATTGGTGAATATTTTCTATTCCGCGTATTTTTTGGTGAATAGTTTCCTATTGCCTGTTGCTTAGCATTGTGCAAGGCCCTTTAGGCTCCGTTTGTGGATTCGCCTATACGCCAAGTTGGTGCTATTTGTTAATGGTGAATTTTAAGCCCCTTGTGTAATAAGGAATAGAAACTATTCACCAATAAATATGCGGAACAGAAAATATTCGCCAATTGGAGCAGGGAATAGATACTATTTCTGTTCTTATTGCCTGTTGCCTAGCATTGTGCAAGGGGCCTAAATGTGAATTTTGGCGTTGTGGCGAGACATTAAGAGGTGCGGTCGGGGAGACGTTACGGATGCTTTGAAGCGTTTCACGGTCGATTTAACATTTGGAAATGTTTCAACAGTATAAATAACGTCATTGAAACGTCACAGGCTGCGTTCGAAATGGAAAAAACTAAGGAAGAGATAGAGTGACTCTCTGTATGCTACATTTCCGAACGACTAATGAGAGCAACGTAATTGAAATAAGATTATGTATTTAAAAAAAGCGCTCTCTAATGTACGTTATTTATTAAATTAAGTTAAAAAATAATTTTTATCGAAATGAAGAAATAAAGATGTTATTTAATGTTTATTTATATATTCTTTTTATATATTATTCATTCATTTAATATTTCGTTTAGAAGATTTAGTGTAGAGTAAGAATTGTTCTAAGTTGAGTTATCGTTTAAGCTAGTTTAACTTGTAGAAATTTTGGATTCGGGTATGTGAGATGAGATGTTGGATGGAGATGCAGAAGCAGTGTGAATTTTTGTGAAAAGGTTTGTAAGTTTGTTGTTTGTACTGCAGGAAGTGGGGTAAGGGGAGATTTCGGCAAGGGTGTGGGTATAGAGTGACTGTGGGAATTCAAACAGAAGGAAAATTTTTTGGAATGGGTTAAGGGGGTATTCTAGTCTAGAAGTCGAATTTTTATGCTATTTTTACGAATTTTTTTAAAAAAAGATATAAGATTTTTTAGAATAAGGTTTTTCCTACATATTTCTACATATTTAAAGTACCTTTAGAAATTTTTTTTATTAGAAAATAATTATAAATAAATTCAGTATATAATATTAAATAAAACCATGAAAAAAAAAGTTAGTCCATGGCGCCCATGATTCCGGCTGTTCTGTTTATTTGAAACAAAAAAACCAAAAAGATTCTTAATTAGTATGAGTTTGGCTATAGCAGGTACCAAAAGGATAAAAATATTGAAAATTTAAAAAATGGCGTCGTTTAGAAAATTAAGTTCCGATTTTTGCCATTTTTTTTCATCATTAAAGGACTGTAAAAATTTAAAAAAAATATTTTTCAACTTGATTTTAGGGGCTATAGCCACACATATGCTGAAGATATGTGCATAAGCCTGATTCAATTGGTCAACTGGTTTTCGATCATGGGCGCCAGTTTGAAAAATGTGATTTCGAGAAAAACGCGTTTAAAGTTTTTCGTATACGTTATTAACGTAAATTTATTAACGTAAATGTATATGTTTTGAAACAAAATATTGTAAAATATAATTATACCAATTAGAATATCGTGTTATCAAAAAATTGCTATAAAATGGCTATAATTATCAGGAAACGTTTAATATAATAGAATTTTACAAGACTTTATTCCGGTATAATTAACTCGACGCTTTGTCCATCTTCAGAAAAAACAAATTTGGAATCCTTATAACGTAAAAGATTCGCAGATCTTTGAACTGACCATGCTCTATAACCGACTTTATAAAAGAATGGTAACCGATTAAATCCACCAACAGTCGCTAATGAATCATTGTAATCCCATTGGCGATCCATTAGCTTATGCGCGTGTCTTTTCTTTGGTGTTTTTAAAATCGAATCTTCCAACATTACAGATTGTGTAGGTAAAGTCACTCGGCCCTCTAATAAAGCCAGGAAATATTGCACCTAAAAAATAAAAATTTGGAAAACATGTATCGCACAATACGAATAAATAATTTTAACATAATTAATAGAATAAATAGCATTTTTGGAAATACTCTTATTTTTATAATTTTATGTGTATGATTATAACTTAGAGCTAAAATTAGATAATATAGTTTTAAATATGTAAGGAAACATACACAGTTATTAAAAGAGATAAATAAATAATATAATTAAAATAATATATTTATATAAATAATTATATGCAAAATATCAAGAATTTGTGTTAAATTTAATATAAAATTATTATATATATTATCTCCAGCTCAAACATTATAATAATAATAAACATTATGAGTGAATATATTATCGCACATGGTAATAACAAAATTTTGTCCAAAATTATCGTATTATGTTAAAGTCTTCGTATTAATGTTTAAATCATCGTATTATGTTAAATTTATGTAAATAAATTGTTATACCTGCATATGAAACATAGGAAACGGCACAACGGCCATAGGTATACCGACAATGCACATCGAAGGGTGTTTGATGTTAATGAGATGTTTGTAAAGCGGTGTTACATAATTATTGTCAATCCGTATATCACAATTCTCATTCAAAAAGGGAAAGCTGTATTTGTATCCAGTACAGAAAAGTAAAACGTTTATACCATCAATAGTGGTTCCATCTCTGAGGCGGAATGTAGTTTCGTGTATACTTTCGATACCAGCTATTTGTATCATATTCAATGGTAAAGGACTTGTTAATCTGCAAGAAAAAAATTAATCAAATCAATTTTAAACTGTCCCTTTTCTAATTCTATACCTAAAGATTCAATCATATGAAAAAAAATCTTAGTTGTTTTTGAATAATACTTTTAGTATTAATTAAGTTACCTATCGTGATTGTGGCTTAAGTATACGCAAGCAGCATAATTGGATAAATCGATTCCTATGTCAATACCAGATGAAGCTGCACCTAATACCAACACTTTTTTCCCGAAAAACTCATCCGGTTTTCTATATGCGTGACTATGCAATATTAAACCTGGAAAACTGTCGATGCCAGGTATAATCGGTACATAAGGATCGAAATAATGTCTGAAAAAGATTGAGAGAATATTTACATAATATCATAAAATCATATTTAACAAAATATGCATTAATATGTGACTCGATTTACCCATTACAAATCATAATTGCATCAAAATACTGCATTTTTGTTTCGTTTGTCTTTAACTTTTTCACTTGAACAGACCATTTTTCTTTATTACAATGTTCGGATAATTCAAGTCGAACGTGTTCGACTTTTGTATTAAACTACAAAAAATAATTATTAATATGAGCAAAATCAATTATTTTCTATTATTTTCAATACTGAAATATAATTACGTGAATATGTCGACATAAATCAAAGTGTTGGGCGTAATTTTTCAAATACTTTAAAATCTCCTGATGACTCACGCAGCAGGGTTCCTGCGCTTCCATTGTAATATAATCTGGGAAATTAATTATCTTTGCAGGTAAATTGGTTCTAAAAAGATAACAGAAATACTATACTTAATTCTATATTTATCAAAAAAGTTATTTTAGAATATAGAAAAAACAGATATCTATGTAGCTTTCATTAAAGTTTAAAAAAAAATATTTTTTTATTTCTACTTTACTGCTTGTATTTAGTTATTTAGAAGCAAAATATTTTAGCTTATATTTATTAAAATATTTAGTAAATTATTGATATAAACGAATTCTCCTAACAACTTTAAATTATACAATATATTTGAAAAGAAATCAGACTTTTTATAGAGTAAAAGTAAACCTTAGATTTTGATACATGCTGGAGTGGATCGGTAAGTCATTCTCATCAAAGTCGGCTTGTTCCTTGTAAACCCATATACCTCCTATTTCATTCGTTTGCTCGTAAACTGTTGTCTCGAATTTCGCATTTGCCGCCAAATGTCTGATTGCGCACAAACCAGCTGCACCAGCACCAATCACACATACCTTGATTTTTTCTTCTTGGTCCGCCATTTGTACACAATCTGATTGTGAGTATGTTTATTCTCCTGAGATGACTAGGAAAATATTGAATCTTGTTTTTCTACGGTCAGGACAAAATATTTGACAGATATTTTTTTTAAATCTTGAAGATATTGGGTTAATATAAAAAAATATAAGATTAATTTTTTAATTTAATATATTTTTAATGTACTTTTTTCTCACACACGCACCGCATGCACGATTCGTCGGTTATGCAGTGTACGTTTCCAGCTAGTAAGCGATACTGAACATCTATATGTACGATGCGTTACATAATATATTCATTGAAGAGATTGTGTTAACAGGTAAAACAGAGAATGCGAATATTAAAATATTTTTGTTTACTTTATGTAAATAATTTTATGTATATTGTTTTATGTATATTACGTATATGTTATTTTATGTATATGTAAAAATACTTTATGTGTAAAATAATGCACAATTTCACAAAATTAATACTTAAATTTGTACCTCGCTAATGATTAATTATTTTTAAAGTATCAAAGATTCATAATAAACTATGTCTTTTTATAAAGTCTATCCTTTTATATTTTACGAAAATTCCCACAAAACGGAAAATTAAAAGCCACAAAAGATAAAGAAAACATCAACGTGTGGTTGCTTCAGAATTTTATAACGATATTACTCGTCTACTATCGCGGTTCGATAACGCGGAAAATAGGCAGAAGTTCAAATACTATGAGATTGTTATGATACTTTGATTTCCTCATGATAAGAATTTTTTATCGCAACCACATGTTTGCAAGGTCAAGCGAAATCATGCACTAAAAATTTATTATTCAACTATTTGTTAAAATTAACTTTTATATTTTTAATAGAAAACTATTGAACTTTTATTGAAAAAATAATTTTTTCATCAAATTTATTATCTTATATTTCTAATAACCAAAGAAAGAAAAAAATTATTGTCTCAATATTTAGAAAGTACAATGTAACATATTATAATATGTTTAAAATATACATTACAATTACATTATAATAAGCAACAACAATTTAGTAACAATAAGTATTTTTTCAATATAAATAACATTTTTTTCCAAATCATAGCAAACAAGATCAATAAATCCGAAGATAATTTGAAAAAGTTAATATGATATATATGATATTGGAATAAAATATAATTTAGTTATTTAGATTTTTTCAATCGATTTCGTGGAATTTCTTCATTATAATATGTGTCAAATGTATCAAATGATCTTCAAGAGTTATTAAAATCAAATTATAAAAAATGATAGTCTGTAACTAAACAAATTAGAATGTTATTTTTCTTTTATACTTAATAATACAAATATTTAGTAATGTTATTTAGTCATTTAATTATATGTATATAATATAGGATAACACTAATTTAAGCAAGACATAAAAAAGTTTTATTATGGAAATGGAGTCTTTTCGTTTTTATTATGAAAGACGTTATGTGTGTGACACATTATATTATATTAAAATATTCAAATGGCATACTAAATATCTCCAAACATTCAAATATTTTTTTTATATCGTTTTATTTGTAACATAATACATAATACATAATCAATATTACGTATATGTTATTAATAAATTATACTGTATCATAATATATATGACAATAATAACAATAATATATCACAATTATAACAATTCTCTTCACTTATCAAATGTGCCAAATATCACAAATAAATTATAAAGTAGTTAAGAGAATTTAATATTATATACATTTTGTATTTTTATTTATAATTTATATTGTTTTATATAGTTTTAAAAACTGGAAATAATTTTTTTTTCATTATTGTTAAGATTAAAGTGAAAGTAGTCCGCGACTTACAAGACATTTAGTAATTTAATTAATTATAGGAGAATTGTCATATATAAATGTTAATTTAAAATATACAATATTTTTATTTAAACAATAAATAATGTTTTATCATAGATTTGGTTCTACATATTGATTGTTAACTAAATAACAATCGATATGTAACGTTAATTGCTTTATTATAATTTTTTCTTCGAAGAAAATTCTTTCTCGAAGAGATTCAATATATTGTATAGTAATGATCAACCGACCAGCAGTTTAAAGCATCACTTATTTCGGAAAATAAAGTCGTCGTTTCATAAACTCATTCGCATTTTGCCACACATAAATGGATTTCTTAACAATTCTCTCAATATTAATAAATATCTTAGTATTTTTTCTTGATTTATAAAATTATTAATTTAATTTTCGCAAAATATTTTATTATCTAAACTCCTACACGCATATCATACTGTTATCTTATCTATTATTGTATATATATATATATATATATATATATATATATATATATGTATACGTGGGTTGTTTGATAAGTCAGTGACTTTTACCAGAGATGGCATACAAATCGCAATTTAATTTTATGTACCCGTAAAATATCTTGTAAAATATTCATTTTTCGATTATCTTACCTTAATACTTTTATGTACAAAATAATGAGAGGAATCAATTGGTGTAAAGAAAACACATAGTTGTTTTTAAGAAAAAATATGGAATTGTTAATTGCAAATTACATATTTTTTCTTCGAAACAACTATGTGTTTTCTTTACACCAATTGATTCCTCTCATTATTTTGTACATAAAACTATTAAGGTAAGGTAATCGAAAAATGAATATTTTACAAGATATTTTACGGTTTATGTAAAATTAAGAAATTATTTCAAGCATCATAACTCAAAAAGTACTTAACGGAAAGGTACTTAATTATAGTGTTTTGGAAAGCTCTCGAAATAAGCTACAAGAATGTACAAAAATATATAGGGTATTCCATTTAAAAAAATTGAAGTGACCTTCACGTGACCTTCAAATGACTCTTCAAGGTCAAACCAATGATACCATCTTATGGCCCCCTCGAAACCATACAACTTTTGTCTAAAACATTTTTCTCTATCTTGCTTATTTTTCGAGTTATTTGGCTGCCTAAGTTAAAATGGGTCACCCTGTATATATTCTTGTTACAAATCATTTTCAGTAACAATCATCACACTGTCTCGCATAATTATATACATTGCGACGCTTTTTATTTTTAATTTTTCAATCCTCCTCGGGTTTTGGAGAGGAGGATGTTAAATGGAGAGCGAAAACGCCGTCAAAAACACAAGGCGGATAGAGATACTCGCGCTCGGAGGAACTAAGATGGAGGGTGTTCTCGCGCGACCCGCGGCGAAGCGAAGGCCGTCTCGAGATCTCGAAGTTGGGCCCCAGATACGGTCTTGCACGTATCAATTCGCAAAATCGTCAGAATAACGCGAAAAATGTTAGCCTGTTTCGCCACGGGCCGACTAGCTCACCTAACGGTAGAGGGGCAGGGTCCGTTGAAAAGGATATTGACTTATTTTATGCGAGGCGGTCGGTGATTACGAAAATTGACGAACACAACGGGATTTAACGCTCACGACAAACGAACACTCAAATAAATTACGCGAATTTAATAGAAAAGATAATATAACAAATTTATTTAAATAAATGAAAGATAGTAGAAAAGAATATAAAGTAAAAGAAATAACGAGTTCCAGAAAGAAATAATAATAATGACATAAATTAGCGAGACTGAATTATCGAAATATAACTGCAGTTGACATAATTTCGAAGATTTGAAATAGCGGAATGTACCACAGAAAATTCTTCGACAGCGGTGATAACACTAACAATACGAAGTCGAGACTATAAGAAAGCTGTGATATTCATCGTCCTCTGGGCCCGTTTTTATGGCCGGACTTTGCGAAACCGAACGGCGTTTCGAGATCGTAACGGAAATTTCGACAATCTCATTAACGACTCAATTTTACCGATCTTTATGCATTATTCTTTCGCTCGCTCATTTAGTCGACAGCAATAGGTTCGAAAAGAGGCTTAATCTTAGAGCGAGAACAATCCAGCAATCTGCGAAGACGAGAAATTGTCGCTCGCGACGAGCGCGTTCGATTCGATCAATATTCGATAGCCGTCGGACGCCGCTTCACTTCTTTTCGGCGTAACGCTTTTTATCTGTGCGAAACCTTCGAATTTCGACACTTTCTTAATTCGCTGAAATTTATTCTACACCGCGACACACTCACACGTACGACAATTACCTCGCGATAAATGCAATTCATACAAGTACCGAGTGCGACGAAGAGAGCACTACATTTGCCACGTCGCGATACGCACACGGTCACACGCTCACATACACGCAAATTACTAACGAAAATTGCCCGAAGATCGATTGCGGGGACGTCTTACGCGACTTCGACAACTCTTTTCGACAGCACGGATAGCGAACGCATTCCCCGCGATTTACCGCGCATGTGGTCGATATACGAGAGCCGGTCACTACGCGTTTTACGACACCCCGAATCTCGGAGAGAGACGAACGGTTCCTTATCAGCTACGGCCGACGTTACGATCGTCCTTGATGCCTCGGTTGCTTGACTCCGGTCGCCCGAAATACACGAAAATCGCGAGCTCGGTACAATACCCGAGCGACAACGAGACACGAAAATGGCGACGGCGACAGAACGGCCGGTCCGCGGACGGAATCGCGTACGTGGCTTACAATTTAGCGATGGGCAACCTCAGTGATACTTTCTCCCGTGGCCAGGGGATGATCCTCGGCTCGTCCTCTCGACTGGATCTCGACAACGAAGCACAAAACGATAACGACAACGACAATTTTCAACTCGACTATCTGCTGAGAGCGCCCGCATCAGAGTGATTCCCTGGATCTCGCGATCCAGTGTCGATAGCGGCGTTAATCCTGCGCGCAGGGGTGCGCGGATTCGCGGCCAATAGCGCCGCGACACGCGAGGTATTACTGCGCTCCGTGACAACGCCGTATTGGGGACCGTAACGGCCCCGATAATTTAAAATTCTGAATTTCGGCGACCCTGCTATTTGTGGTCTTCCGGAGGCAGGTCTTTCGTCCTCTGTCCTCGGAGGGTGGCGCCGATCCGGTCCGGTTATCCCGGTTCGAGACAGCTGGTCCTTTGCCGCTTTTCCACCTTTAATTGAAGGGGGCAAAATGCACCCGCGACTCTGCGCTACCCTGTTCCTCCGGCGTCTTCTCCGTTCTCAAATCGGAGGCAGGAAATGTCGTGTCGGCTGTCGTATCAAGGATTCCTCTTGGGCCTTTTCCGGTTTCCTTCCGGCGGGTTGCCCGACGTAAAGAAAATGATACAAAAAATTAAATTAACAACAGCGCGAAATATACTAATGGCTCGTCTCTCCGGAGATTTCGATACGGCTCTCGCAATCTTTTTCTGGCGCGGCCGCTCGGCTCGCGCCCCGTCAAGATTTCCGGGGCGGATGGACGCGCGTCGGGACGGCAACGTCACAACATCATTAAATAAATTTTAACATGATATACTATTACTGTTTAGAATTCCAAGTATATACCTTTCATGTTTTTACAAATAACTTGTTCTTCAGCAATATTGTCATATTATTTCGAATGATTAAGAGTGACAATATTAACTAATTTTTCATTAACTAACTTTTCATTAGTATAATATCATCCAAAAAATCTTTATAGTTTTTCTCTCGATCTTCATCTTGATATTATGAAAAATTTGCTCCTCAAGAACAATAATATCGTTAAATTCATGGAAATTTCAAATTCATTGAAATATTTATTAATTATTTATAAGATATATTGGAATTTAAAAAAATGCTTTTTAATCGTCAACATTTTAAATCAACATTCTGATGTTCTTTTTGCAAATTGTTTTTCAATTGTAGAAGATTCTTTTGGGTCAGTATTGCTAACCAATTTTCTCAATAATGTATTTGAGCATTTACATTTCTTTTTCATTTCATGATCGTCTTGCATTTCATAGTCTATATATATAATTTGTTCTTTAACGGTTGAAGCGTCAGCACATTTTACTAAATTATTTTCATTAAAAATATGATTTATATAAGATGTATCACTATACAAAAACTATGAAAAAGCTCCATTATTATCAACATCCCGAATATTATTATCTAAAGTAATTTTTTGAACAACCTGATCTTTAGCATATTTTTTTAAATTATCTACATCATTAATTACACTTTTTTGCATCAGACTACTTTGTGACGAATTGCTATTTTCTCTCTCCATAGTTTTATCAATTTTTTTCATGTTTGTTGTAAACAAGCAACATTCTCTACAACTATTATCAAGACTTCCTTCACAAAAACCTGATTCGCATGAAAAATTGGAGGCTGGAGAAATCGGCGAACAAATATTATTGGGATCAAGTTTATGTTGTATCGCTATTTTAGCAGGACGATGCGATGATGATCTCATAATCTTTTCGTTTTCAATACTGATATTATCACTTTCTTGTTTATATCGTAAATTGTAATTCGATCTCTGACGAAAAATTAGACTATCTTTTGAATGATCTAAAGATACTATAGGATATTTCTTAATTTCGTTCAAAACTTTTTGATCTTCTTCCATTATCGTAACATTCTTCGTGTTGTTGATTGTATTTTCTCGAGGTTCCCTAATAGATCTTCTATCATTTATTATGAAAGAATCATCAATCAAACTTCTATCAAACTCTCTTTGAGATTTTTGTTCCTCGTGAAAAGAATAATTTTTTTTAAGTTTTTGTTGATCACGATCTAACAATGAGATTAGCTGATATTTTTTATTGTGTATTCTTTGAGGTTTATACAGAGTATAATTAATCTGATGACTGTTATTTTTGCGGTTTTCTTTTATTTTTGTACAAGCAAGCACTTCTTTCTCATAAATTTGATCAATATTTCTAAGGATATCAACCTTTCCTTCGTCTGATTTGACTAACTTCTTTTCAAAGACTCCTTCTCTCTCTTCGGTTTTTTGACTATTTTTCAGAATATTAGCATTTTTGACATTCAATCCAGTTAGGGTGGTCTCTAAAAAATCTCCTTCTCTTTCTTTAGAGTTAATTACTTGATTATTCTTCAGCCTACCTATTTTTTCTTTATTTATTCCGATCATATTCTTCTCTAAAAATTCTTCTTTTTTCTTTTCAAAGTATATCTTCTTCAAAGATAAGTTTCTCTCCAAGATCTTGCCTGCGTTTTTATTTAATTTGATTAATGCTGTTTGCATCGGAATGTCTTCTTCCTCTTCTTCAAAAATAATTTCTTGACTATTCGTCAAAATTTTCTCTTTTTCTCTGTTAATGATATTCTTTTTCACAGCTCTTTGTATTAAAACTTCTTTCTCTTCCTCAGAAACAATTTCCTGGATATGATTTTTATTTTTTCCGCCATGAAATTTGATTAGATTCTTCTCTAAATTTTCTTCTTTTTCTTCAAAGATAATTTCATGACTGTTCTTCATGATCTCTCTGTTTACTGGTTCCGGTAATTGTTGAAGTTCTACATCTTCTATGATCTGAATGGCATCAGGGTTGAAATCGAATACTTTAGCTTGATCGATGACTTCTCTTTGAGAATTGTGTCTAGCGCAATTTGAATATTTACAGGTATATCTCCAAGGATAATCGTTTTCCACCTTATTGTTAGTGTAACTATTCAAGCAATCCAAAGGCGTGAGAGGTAGTGAATGCTGCTGATTGGTCAAGCGACAATTGCAGCAATATTGTTCTCCCAAACGATCTTCATCAATTAGGACATCTGCAAGGCATCTGCGATTTAGAGACTTCAAATTTCATTAAGAATCAATTTATAATCAGTTAATGTCGTTTCCCAATTTATTTTCATTATGCTGAAGAAAAAGTATTCCCCATATAAAAAAAAATCTTTCACATAATTAGAAAAGCTGTCGAAAAAATTGAAAAGCTTTTAAAATGTGACAACTTTAAAAAAAACAAAAGCTAAAACAAATAAACTTTTTGTTACATTTGTCCTATTTTACACTTTTTACATTCATAGTATATAATTAAACGAAAGTTTTTCACATACCCAAAGAGCTTGGAGGATCAAAACACCAGGATAAAGTGATTTAAGGTTTCTATTCCCTTTATACTTGCACATGGTCTACGTTCATTAAAGATTGAGATTAAAATTGTACTATTTAAGAAGTTATATAATTGTATTATGCGATCAACATTTGTGATCATGTGTATTTAAGATTACATTTCATGGCATTTTGCATGTTTTACAATGTTTTCTTCAACTCCTATTTATAACAGTTTACAATATAATATACAAATTTATAGAAACGTCGCAGATAAAGGAGGCATTAATGTTCATTTTTCGTTTTCATCCATATTTATCAAATGATAGTTTAATGCTTATATATACATATGTATCTGAAAGTTAAACCATCTAACTTTTTCGAAACGTTCTGTAAGCAAAAAATAAGAAAAAAATATTATATATATAAAATAATAAAAGTCTGAAATGCGTTTATTATTATTACGTTACATTAAAAGAAAAAAAATATTCTTTGCAATTTCTATTTTAAAATGCCTCTTTTCTTTCTAATACAAACTTGCCATTATTGAGAGATTAAATTTGTACGAATTTCTCTCATACTTTTTTTAGCTTAGTAATCTTCTCAAACTAATCTTCCTAAATCAATTTTTTCAATGAGTTTTTTTGTAAATTGACTTTTATATGATACACCTTTTTAAAATTCATAATTCATAATTTCCACTACAGATAAAAACTAAGCTATATAAATAGTTGTATAATAAAAGCATAGCTAAAATAAATATAGATTAGATAAATACTGCCAACTTAGGCAGATAACCTGCAGATCCAGAAAAGATAGGGATGTATGTGGAAGGAGGTCAAACGTGTCAACTGCCCATTCGGTCAATGAGCGACAGAATCCATCCGTGGCAACGGCATCGACGCATATCCTGTGGAGAGAGCATTCACACTCCTTTCAGCCCAACGAATAATTGTTAGAAAACAACATTCGTGGACTAGAAAAATATGTGAGGTGCAAGTGGCTGGATCGGGAATCGAACCCGAATCTTTCGCTTTCCGGGCAACTGCTCTAGATCACTGAGCTATCCAGACCTCACACCTAATGCTGCTTTTTAACACAGTAATATGCGACTCCAGAGCGATGTTGGTATCTTACTCGATGGATGCAATGCCGATTGTCATGGAAGATCCTTAAAAAGGTCGCTCGCTGACCAAATAAGTGCCGGTGGAGGTATTCGCGTGCACTGCATGCTGGTTTCCGACTGGCCTTCATGCACATAAAAAAATGTGTCATATACAAATTTACAATAACATAAGTAATTCTTTCTATTTTTATTACTGTTATGCTATTATAATTTTGTATAAACAGCATTTTTAATATGTACCAGTGCATCAAAAATTCACTATTATATTTTTATATTATTACATATTATTAGTAATACTATTGGGTGTCTTTTCACATGTTTATAATTTATATTATAATTTATTTTTATTATAACTTTTTAATATAATAAAACTCAGACCAATTTCAATTTTAAATGTGTGATTTTAATTTTTCGCATGCCTTCTAACCTCAATTTTTAATGCGTAGACTATCATAAAGATTTATAGACAATCACAACCAAGCTAAACCAAGCAGAAATTCTAAAAAATATAAATTATTTATTTATTTTTCTAATCTGAAAATGAAATCTTAATCGTTAAATGTGTCAAAATGGCTATCTTTCAATTATTAAATATATAATTGGAGCATATGTTACTTATTCCACCAGATTCTTATTCTAAGAATTTAAATTTTTCAAACATGCCATCAAAATTGTCAAATTCATCTACTTATCATTAAATTTCCTTTAATTGCTTGATCGAAACACAGCTTATTTTTGTAAAAATTTTTACGAAATATCAAAAAGAATGAATTATTCGTCCATTTGTGGAGCAAAAGATGTCGTCTCTTCATCACTTCTTTTTTCTTTCTGCTTTATTCCTATCTTTCTTTTTCTTTGTTTTCACTTTTTAAAATTTTTTTCATCGCCCTTTCTTTAGAGAGGAATCGAGTCATCATACTTCAGGATAATCATCAATAGATGGAATGTCAATATGCAATTTAGACGGCCTTTGAGAAGAGTGACCTTGATGGATGGGGAAGTCTGTGCTATCGGCTTGAAGGAACGTGTTGAGTACGACGGGAGCGCTCTTCGGCTCGCTAGGCACTTTCTTCAAACTTCCATCTGTGATATAGCCGGTACCAAACAGTCAGACAATGAATTATGTGCAAAACTGAAGCGTTTGAATTAGCAAGCTAAGGATCAAACTTGCTTGGGATACTATCTAAGCTTTTGATACTATCTATCTAGTATCTGTCAGATACTATCTATACCAAGCTTTCAAGCTAAATATTATGTGAGACGATGGTTGGCAATTAGCATACTTATATGAAAGTGTTAATTTTTTCCATTAAATTATAAACTTTCAAGTGTTTCAATAAATTTGCATCAATGTTAATTCTAAAGATAATTAAGTAAACATATGCTACATCGACATATAATAGACAAACTATAATGCTAGACTAATTATCAAATGCACATAGAAAACTTATCTCATGTTAACCAAACATTGACTGAAAGTCATAAATTGTGATTAATGCATATAAGTAACATAGATAATATTTGTTTTGATGTGTTAATAACTCGACACTCCTCTCTCAGTAATTATCATAAATCAGATCTGTATTGACGTGACTTTTCGCGTGAAAACAATTCTAAATTTCGTCACGCGCGATATCAAATTTATCAATTATATTTACATTTTCTCCTAGATCATATCTTTATCATTCTTAACTCTCTATTTACAGTAGAAGAATATTACAATTTTATACAAGTACTTGTAAAATTGAGATTTTTAATAGCTTAATAGTTATAATTGCAAGCAACATAAATTGTTTTAATATTAATAAGACAAAAATTTGACATCAGCACTACTCTGGATATATTTTGTTGCTGAGTTAGTAAACCACAACAAGCATCTATGGGTAGCTGAAAAAGCAATCATCGCTTACCAGTTCCATGACGAAAGTCATCCTGCACTTTATAGAATTCTATTGTTTTACTTCGTGTTCTCTCATAATGTAAATTACATTTAGATTGTCAAGTAGTACTATAAAGTAACATGGGTGAAATATATTTGACTCTAAGTATTAAAATAATAATTATTGTCCGTAAAGATCATAATGATCGAAGTGATTATTTAATATTTTGTATTCTTATTATTTTATCGATTCTCGATTTAATTGTATATTGTTTAATTAACAAGGATTGAGAATATTTAAAGCATTGGTCGAAATATATTTAATTCTAATATTGTTAAGGAAATATCATTATAATAAGCATCAATATGATCGAAAGGTCATAACATAATTAATTCTCTTATGCCCTTTTATGTATCCCCTGTTTCAATTTTTATTCGCAGTAATGAATGAATGCGATTCGATAAAGATTTATCGTTACGATACAATTTTATGTCGTTAATTAATTTTTAATTAATTAATACTTATTAATATTTATAGCAAATTATGTTTCGATACTAATCGTAATCGTGTTTAGTACAAAAATTAGAATATACGAAGTGTTTCTCATCACTACTTTATTACTCGAGAGTCACCGTGCGAATGATGACAAAGCCGTAATGTAGCATGCTACTGTTTATATTTTATATTGCCAAAGTCGAACACCGTGTTATTGATAATTCGTTGTCGAAATATTTTATACATTATAAAATATACACTAACGCTAAATATTAAATAACAGAAGTATTTTAATTTGTAGATTAATTAATCGATTATTTATTAAATAATTAATTAACATACGAAGTATTTTGCATGATTACTTTACTGCTCGAGTGTCACCGAATAAATGATAGCAAAACTATAACATACAAACAATAGCATCCTATTGTTTACATCGCCAAAATCGAACATAATGTTATTGATAAGTCGTTGCCAAAATATTTTATATATTATAAAATATGCACTAACGTGGAATATTAAATTATAGAAGTGTTTTAATCTATTTATTAAATTGATTATTTATTAAGTATTCATCACGGAGCCTTTATGCTAATTATTTACGTATATAATTCAATTGTTTTATCGCGCGTTCTTTCATAATCCAAATATATTTTGATTATCAAAGGAACACGCATGAAATACGTTTTATTTTAAGTATCATTGAAAAAATAATTATTGTCCGTAAAGCTCGCAACGAAATGATTATTTATTATCTTAGATTTTTATCAGTTTGATTTTTGATTAAACACATGATTGTACACATCGCTAAATATGCATTTTAGGATCTATCGTCGCGACACAATTTTGCGTATTATTTAGCATATATAAAATTAAGTAATAATCATATCAAATTATTTCTTAGTATACTTCTCAAATTAATCGCGTTTAGAAAAGGAATTTGATGAAGCTTTTCGCATCACTATTTTGTTCGAATTCATTTCGCGAATGATAATATAACTAAAGCATGTAAATATTAATGCGTTATATGTTGCAAAGATCGGACGCGGTATTATTATTAATTTGTTGCAAAAATATTTTATATATAGCATACATATGCGCGCGAAATATTAAAATAATTTAGAGAATTATATAAATTTTAGATTATTATATAAATAAGACATCTAAATAATTTTCTCTTTTTAAGAAAGAGAAAGAGAGAAAGAGGAAAATGACTCGCAGTAATATTAATTACAATTTCGAGAACTTCCTTTGATTATTTGCTATAAATATAAACGCCAAGCACAAATTAAGCATGCAAACAAACAGTACTTTTACAGATCCCTTTTATATAAAGCAAAATGTCCAAAATAAATGATTTTGAGAAACTTTGAGAATCTAATTATTACACCCTATTTATATTGTTATTTGTCCATTGAACAGATATTTAATATCATCAATTGCACAATTATCGAAAAAATTTTTCTTGGGTATAACTTTTAAAAAATGTAATGAATAAAAAATCTAATTCTTATATATAAAATATCTAAATAAATATATTATAAAAAATATTTTATAACGTATCTATTAAATGTTAATATTATTATAATTAAATATTAATATATTATAATGTATCTCTCTATTAAATGTTAATATATCTATAGTTTTCATGTATCTCGTAAAAATATTTTATTTTATTTTATAATTTTAAATATTTGAAATTAAAATGAGGAATGTATGTTATATATATATATATATATATATATATATATATATATATATTATATGTGTCTTATATATTATATATACGTTATATTGCATGATAATTTAGAATGAATCACTATCCAGACAATGAAAAAAAAACAAACAATGTTTATTATGTGTGAAAATAATATATAAATATGAGAAATAATAAAATTACTTACCGCATATGTGTGTGTTCCGTAGCCCAATGCTTTTCCACATCTATTTTTTTCTCCCTTGTATATATTCTTCATTGTTTTCTGGCACTCATCCGCGTAAATATGATTAATTACAATTAGTAGAATACGATTAATTACCATAGTCTAATACGTGGGACATTTTGCATGCTATTCTCGATCGCGGAATAATCATATGAAATTCGCACTTTGTTATATCAAGCAACATTTATACGAGATTAAAATTAATAATATAGCAGTAATAAGCAAAGCGAATAGTACTAGTACTGTTCATGTAAGTATATATGCATAAAATATCATACAAATCTCGTAAGATCAAAAATTAAAGTAATGAAAAATCGTGATATAACTATTGTTTAATTAATAATTAATTTATACTTGCTTTTTAAAAAATTTAATCAAATAATACTTGTTAATTATAATAATTATAACGAATTATGTTGCAATATTAGTCACGATCAGGTTGGAAAAAGAATTTGATAATATACGAAGCGTTTCGCACACTACTACTTTATTATTCGAGTGTACCGTGCGAATGATAACAAAGCCGTGACATATATGTATATAGCGCGCTTGCTATAGGTCGCCAAGGCCAAACATGATATTATTGATAATTCTCTGCAAATATTTTACGTACTACATATACAAGCGGAATTTTAAATTATAGAGGTATATTTTATTTTAAATTAATTATTGAACGATTGATGTATCACGGAACCTTTTGTTATGCTAATGATTTGAATTTATTCGATTGTTTTACCGCGCTTTTCCAAAGTCAAATTTTATAATATTTAGTTTTGCATTTTAAAAGACTGACTTAGAGCGAGCTAAATAAATAAATAAATAAATAAATAAATGATGTTGAGAGAAGAAAAAGAAGACACATAAATGAATAAATAAATAATAGCGTGAAAAGAGAAAACATACTAATATTTTTATATAATAAATTATTATTAATTAAATTATTTATATTTTTATTTATATTATTTATATTATCAGAGAGACATATATGTTACCCTCTGAAAACATTCGTGGACATTGACTTTGTAGTTCATGTCCACGTTTTTAATGTCCACAGAGGGAGTATCGCTTCCAGAGATCACCTAAAAGCGGGCCATTACATCTCTTAGTCTTCTCTCTGCGTCCATGTTCTTTATGGATAGTTAAGGCCCTTGCACAATGCTAGGCAACAGGCAATAAGAACAAAAATGGTATCTATTCTCTGCTCCTATTGATGAATATTTTCTATTCCGCGTATTTTTTGGTGAATAGTTTCCTATTGCCTGTTGCCTAGCATTGTGCAAGGCCCTTTAGGTTCCGTTTGTGGATTCGCCTATACGCCAAGTTGGTGCTATTTGTTAATGATGAATTTTAAGCCCCTTGTAATAAGGAATAGAAATTATTCACCAATAAATATGCGGAACAGAAAATATTCGCCAATAGGAGCAGGGAGTAGATACTATTTCTGTTCTTATTGCCTGTTGCCTAGCATTGTGCAAGGGGCCTAAATGTGAATTTTGGCGTTGTGGCGAGACACTAAGGGCCTTCGCACAAGGTGTTCCGTATCGCATTACGTTACGTTAAGTACCCAGTAAGCAAAATGTTAACAAATTGCGTGCAAATTGGCAGCAAATTTAATCAAAATTCTACACCAAATCCATAGCCATCTGTGTCCGCATTAAGCTCGTGTTTTGATAGCAAACCTTGCTGACATAACCTGACAGCAAATTGGTGACAAAACCCGAGCAAAGCTTGCTGACATGTTGACGTCAAATTGTCGGCAAAAACCGAGCAAGATCTGCGCGCGCGCAATCTGACAGCATATTGACGGTAGAAACCGAGCATGATCTGCTTTTGACTAAAGTGCAATAAAATTTAATATTACAGAATAAGTTTTATTGGTAAATTATAATTTTCTTTTCATAAATAACTATGAAATGTAATGTTATATCGTAGTTATATCTCACGTAGCAAATTCTCTTTCAACTTAATTAAATTAATAATAAAAAGTGAATTGTGAAAATAATTAAATTTAATTTATAAAATTGAGACATAATTTATATAATAATTAAACTCTTGATTTATGCTTCAAATAGGATAATTTTCCATTTATCCTGTTGATTCTAATCAGTTTAATATTCTCATACTAGGCTTGTATGAGATATCAAAAATTAAACCAATAGAAATATACTTTTAATCTTTTATTAATAGCCACTAGCAGGCCTTATATCTACTTCTAACAGAAATTTGATTGCGAGAAAGCGTGCATCGCGTAGCGGAAAGCGAAGGAACTATTGAATCAAGGCATTTAAATACAGATTATGTAGGTTCTGCTCGGTTTCTGCCACCAATATGCCGTCAAATTATGCGCGCAGATCTTGCTCGGTTTTTGCTGCCAATTTGACGTCAAGTCATGCAGCAAGCTTTGCTTGCTTTTTGCTGACAATTTGTCATCAGACTTTCCTGCACAGATTTTGCTCGGATTTTGCCGCCAACTTGACGTCAAATTTTGTGCGCGCAGATCTTGCTTGGTTTTTGCCGCCAATTTGACGTCAAGTAATGCAGCAAGCTTCGCTTGCTTTTTGCCGCCAATTTGTTGTCGAATTTTGTCAGCAAGCTTTGCTCGGTTTTTGCCGCCAATATGCCAGTTTAATCAAGTAATTACAACTCTTGTAGCAAAATTGTAGCCTTTTTGCTGACAACAATTTTTAGCAAGCACTTGGCGAAATCTGTTCGAGCAGACTTGGCTAACTGGGTATAGATCGTAAATTTAACTCCGTACGTAAAATTAAACTTCAGTCAACGCACAGAAGAAATCGTAACGTAAAGACATGTCTTTACGTTACAATTTCTTCTGTGCGTTGACTGAAGTTTAATTTTACGTACGGAGTTAAATTTACGATCTATACTTAACGTAACGTAATGCGATACGGAACACCTTGTGCGAAGGCCCTAAGAGGTGCGGTCGGGGAGACGTTACGGATGCTTTGAAGCGTTTCACGGTCGATTTAACATTTGGAAATGTTTCAACAGTATAAGGGCCTGAGCAGAATGGCTGCCTTATAATTTTAAGACTATGTTTTATGCCTTAGGTCTTTGTCTTAGGTAACGCACAATACTGTGTGTTATGTCTCGAGTCTTATGTATACGCGAACGTTTGTAAGAAATAAACGTTCGCGTATACATAAGATTCGAGACATAACACACAGTATTGTGCGTTACCTAAGACAAAGACTTAAGGCATAAAACATAGTCTTAAAATTATAAGACAGCCATTCTGCTCAGGCCCTAAATAACGTCATTGAAACGTCACAGGCTGCGTTCGAAAACACTCCCAGCAACTCCCGGGTGGGTGATGGAAAAAACTAGGGAAGAGATAGAGTGACTCTCTGTATGCTACATTTCCGAACGACTAATGAGAGCAACGTAATTAAAATAAGATTATGTATTTAAAAAAAGCGCTCTCTAATGTACGTTATTTATTAAATTAAGTTAAAAAATAATTTTTATCGAAATGAAGAAATGGAGATGTTATTTAATGTTTATTTATATATTCTTTTTATATATTATTCATTCATTTAATATTTCGTTTAGAAGATTTAGTGTAGAGTAAGAATTGTTCTAAGTTGAGTTATCGTTTAAGCTAGTTTAACTTGTAGAAATTTTGGATTCGGGTATGTGAGATGAGATGTTGGATGGAGATGCAGAAGCAGTGTGAATTTTTGTGAAAAGGTTTGTAAGTTTGTTGTTTGTACTGCAGGAAGTGGGGTAAGGGGAGATTTTGGCAAAGGTGTGGGTATGGAGTGACTGTGGGAATTCAAACAGAAGGAAAATTTTTTGGAATGGATTAAGGGGGTATTCTAGTCTAGAAGTCGAATTTTTATGCTATTTTTACGAATTTTTTTAAAAAAAGATATAAGATTTTTTAGAATAAGGTTTTTCCTACATATTTCTACATATTTAAAGTACCTTTAGAAATTTTTTTTATTAGAAAATGATTATAAATAAATTCAGTATATAATATTAAATAAAACCATGAAAAAAAAAGTTAGTTCATGGCGCCCATGATTCCGGCTGTTCTGTTTATTTGAAACAAAAAAACCAAAAAGATTCTTAATTAGTATGAGTTTGGCTATAGCAGGTACCAAAAGGAAAAAAATATTGAAAATTTAAAAAATGGCATCGTTTAGAAAATTAAGTTCCGATTTTTGCCATTTTTTTTCATCATTAAAGGACTGTAAAAATTAAAAAAAAATATTTTTCAACTTGATTTTGATAGGGGCTATAGCCACACATATGCTGAAGATATGTGCATAAGCCCGATTCAATTGGTCAACTGGTTTTCGATCATGGGCGCCAGTTTGAAAAATGTGATTTCGAGAAAAACGCGTTTAAAGTTTTTCGTATACGTTATTAACGTAAATTTATTAACGTAAATGTATATGTTTTGGAACAAAATATTGTAACACATGATTATACCAATTAGAATATCATGTTATCAAAAAATTGCTATAAAATGGCTATAATTATCAGGAAACGTTTAATATAATAGAATTTTACAAGACTTTATTCCGGTATAATTAACTCGACGCTTTGTCCATCTTCAGAAAAAACAAATTTGGAATCCTTATAACGTAAAAGATTCGCAGATGACCATGCTTTATAACCGACTTTATAAAAGAATGGTAACTGATTAAATCCACCAACAGTCGCTAATGAATCGTTGTAATCCCATTGGCGATTCATTAGATTATGCGCGTGTCTTTTCTTTGATGTTTTTAAAATCGAATCTTCCAACATCACAGATTGTGTAGGTAAAGTCACTCGGCCTTCTAATAAAGCCAGGAAATATTGCACCTAAAAAATAAAAATTTGGAAAACATATGTATCGCACAATACGAATAAATAATTTTAACATAATTAATAGAATAAATCGCATTTTTGCAAATACTCTTATTTTTATAATTTTATGTGTATGATTATAACTTAGAGCTAAAATTAGATAATATAGTTTTAAATATGTAAAGAAACATACATAGTTATTAAAAGAGATAAATAATAATATAATCAAAATAATGTATTTATATAAATAATTATATGCAAAATATCAAGAATTTGTGTTAAATTTAATATAAAATTATTATATATATTATCTCCAGCTCAAACATTATAATAATAATAAACATTATGAGTGAGTATATTATCGCACATGGTAATAACAAAATTTTGTCCAAAATTATCGTATTATGTTAAAGTCATCGTATTAATGTTTAAATCATCGTATTATGTTAAATTTATGTAAATAAATTGTTATACCTGCATATGAAACATAGGAAACGGCACAACGGCCATAGGTATACCGACAATGCACATCGAAGGGTGTTTGATGTTAATGAGATGTTTGTAAAGCGGTGTTACATAATTATTGTCAATCCGTATATCACAATTCTCATTCAAAAAGGGAAAGCTGTATTTGTATCCAGTACAGAAAAGTAAAACGTTTATACCATCAATAGTGGTTCCATCTCTGAGGCGGAATGTAGTTTCGTGTATACTTTCGATACCAGCTATTTGTATCATATTCAATGGTAAAGGACTTGTTAATCTGCAAGAAAAAAATAAATCAAATCAATTTTAAACTGTCTCTTTTCTAATTCTATACCTAAAGATTCAATCATATGAAAAAAAATCTTAGTTGTTTGTGAATAATACTTTTAGTATTAAGTTACCTATCGTGATTGTGGCTTAAGTATACGCAAGCAGCATAATTGGATAAATCGATTCCTATGTCAATACCAGATGTAGCTGCACCTAATACCAACACTTTCTTCCCGAAAAACTCATCCGGCTTTCTATATGCGTGACTGTGCAATATTAAACCTGGAAAACTGTCGATGCCAGGTATAATCGGTACATAAGGATCGAAATAATGTCTGAAAATGATTGAGAGAATATTTACATAATATCATAAAATCATATTTAACAAAATATGCATTAATATGTGACTCGATTTACCCATTACAAATCATAATTGCATCAAAATACTGCATTTTTTTTTCGTTTGTCTTTAACTTTTTCACTTGAACAGACCATTTTTCTTTATTACAATGTTCGGATAATTCAAGTCGAACGTGTTCGACTTTTGTATTAAACTACAAAAAATAATTATTAATATGAGCAAAATCAATTATTTTCTATTATTTTTAATATTAAAATATAATTACGTGAATATATCGACATAAATCAAAGTGTTGGGCGTAATTTTTCAAATACTTTAAAATCTCCTGATGACTCACGCAGCAAGGTTCCTGCGCTTCCATTGTAATATAATCTGGGAAATTCATTATCTTTGCAGCTAAATTGGTTCTAAAAAAATAACAGAAATACTATACTTAATTCTATATTTATCAAAGAAGTTATTTTAGAATATAGAAAAAACAGATATCTATGTAGCTTTCATTAAAGTTTAAAAAAAAATATTTTTTTATTTCTACTTTACTGCTTGTATTTAGTTATTTAGAAGCAAAATATTTTAGCTTATATCTATTAAAATATTTAGTAAATTATTGATATAAACGAATTCTCCTAACAACTTTAAATTATACAATATATTTGAAAAGAAATCAGACTTTTTATAAAGTAAAAGTAAACCTTAGATTTTGATACATGCTGGAGTGGATCGGTAAGTCATTCTCATCAAAGTCGGCTTGTTCCTTGTAAACCCATATACCTCCTATTTCATTCGTTTGCTCGTAAACTGTTGTCTCGAATTTCGCATTTGCCGCCAAATGTCTGATTGCGCACAAACCAGCTGCACCAGCACCAATCACACATACCTTGATTTTTTCTTCTTGGTCCGCCATTTGTACACAATCTGATTGTGAGTATGTTTATTCTCCTGAGATGACTAGGAAAATATTGAATCTTGTTTTTTTACGGTCAGGACAAAATATTCGACAGATATTTTTTTTAAATCTTGAAGATATTGGGTTAATATAGAAAAATATAAGATTAATTTTTTAATTTAATATATTTTTAATGTACTTTTTTCTCACACACGCACCGCACGCACGATTCGTCGGTTATGCAGCGTACGTTTCCAGCTAGCAAACGATACTGAAAATCTACATGTACGATGCGTTACATAATACATTTATTGAAGAGATTGTGTTAACAGGTAAAACAGAGAATGCGAATATTAAAATATTTTTGTTTAATTTATGTAAATAATTTTATGTATATTGTTTTATGTATATTATGTATATGTTATTTTATGTATATGTAAACATACTTTATGTGTAAAATAATACACAAATTCACAAAATTAATACTTAAATTTGTACTTCGCTAATGATTAATTATTTTTAAAGTACCAAAGATTCATAATAAACTATGTCTTTTTATAAAGTCTATCCTTTTATATTTTACGAAAATTCCCACAAAACGGAAAATTAAAAGCCACAAAAGATAAAGAAAACATCAACGTGTGGTTGCTTCAGAATTTTATAACGATATTACTCGTCTACTATCGCGGTTTGATAACGCGATAAATAGGCAGAAGTTCAAATACTATGAGATTGTTATGATACTTTGATTTCCTTACGATAAGAATTTTTTATCGCAACCACATGTTTGCAAGGTCAAGCGAAATCATGCACTAAAAATTTATTATTCAACTATTTGTTAAAATTAACTTTTATATTTTTAATAGAAAACTATTGAACTTTTATTGAAAAAATAATTTTTTCATCAAATTTATTATCTTATATTTCTAAATAACCAAAGAAAGAAAAAAATTATTGTCTCAATATTTAGAAAGTACAATGTAACATGTTATAATATGTTTAAAATATACATTACAATTACATATAATAAGCAACAACAATTTAGTAACAATAAGTATTTTTTCAATATAAATAACATTTTTTTCCAAATCATAGCAAACAAGATCAATAAATCCGAAGATAATTTGAAAAAGTTAATATGATATATATGATATTGGAATAAAACATAATTTAGTTATTCAGATTTTTTCAATCGATTTCGTGGAATTTCTTCATTATAATATGTATCAAATGTATCAAATGATCTTCAAGAGTTATTAAAATCAAATTATAAAAAATGATAGTCTGTAACTAAACAAATTAGAATGTTATTTTTCTTTTATACTTAATAATACAAATATTTAGTAATGTTATTTAGCCGTTTAATTATATGTATATAATATAGGATAACTAATTTAAGCAAGACACAAAAAAGTTTTATTATGGAAATGGAGTCTTTTCGTTTTTATTATGAAAGACGTTATGTGTGTGACACATTATATTATATTAAAATATTCAAATGGCATACTAAATATCTCCAAACATTCAAATATTTTTTTTATATCGTTTTATTTGTAACATAATACATAATACATAATCAATATTACGTATATGTTATTAATAAATTATAATGTATCATAATATATATGACAATAATAACAATAATATATCACAATTATAACAATTTTCTTCACTTATCAAATGTGCCAAATATCACAAATAAATTATAAAGTAGTTAAGAGAATTTAATATTATATACATTTTGTATTTTTATTTGTAATTTATATTGTTTTATATAGTTTTAAAAACTGGAAATAATTTTTTTTTCATTATTGTTAAGATTAAAGTGAAAGTAGTCCGCGACTTACAAGACATTTAGTAATTTAATTAATTATAGGAGAATTGTCATATATAAATGTTAATTTAAAATATACAATATTTTTATTTAAACAATAAATAATGTTTTATCATAGATTTGGTTCTACATATTGATTGTTAACTAAATAACAATCGATATGTAACGTTAATTGCTTTATTATAATTTTTTCTTCGAAGAAAATTCTTTCTCGAAGAGATTCAATATATTGTATAGTAATGATCAACCGACCAGCAGTTTAAAGCATCACTTATTTCGGAAAATAAAGTCGTCGTTTCATAAACTCATTCGCATTTTGCCACACATAAATGGATTTCTTAACAATTCTCTCAATATTAATAAATATCTTAGTATTTTTTCTTGATTTATAAAATTATTAATTTAATTTTCGCAAAATATTTTATTATCTAAACTCCTACACGCATATCATACTGTTATCTTATCTATTATTGTGTATATATATATATATATATATATATATATATATATATATATATATATGCATACGTGGGTTGTTTGATAAGTCAGTGACTTTTATCAGAGATGGCATTCAAATCGCAATTTAATTTTATTTCTGATATTTGCCATCTTTTTAAAGTATACACACAAAGTTTCAAGTAGATCTGTCAAATAGAAATTTTTTGACAGCGTTTAAAGCGGTTAAGTTTGTGTTTTTTTTGCTAAAATGGAAAAAAGTGAATTCCGTGTGCTAATGGCCAAAATTGTCAAATTGCGGTATGAACTGCTCCCTCATCCACCTTATTCTCCAGATTTGGCCCCTTGCGACTTCTTTCTCTTTCCAAACATAAAGAAATGGTTCGGTTGAAAAAGATCGATTCGCATCGAACGAGGAGATCCTCGCTGAGACAAACGCCTGTTTGCAGAATTTGAGAAACCGTATTTTTTGGAAAGTTTAAAGAAGTTGGAAAACCATTGGGCAAAATGTATCGAGATAAAAGGAGATTACATTGAAAAATAAATCGAATTTTGGTAAGAAAAACGTTCTTTTACTTTAAAGTCACTAACTTATCAAACAGCCCAAGTATATATATATATATATATATATATATATATATATATATATATATATATATTCTTGTTACAAATAATTCATTTTCAGTAACAATCATCACACTGTCTCGCATAATTATATACATCATTAAATAAATTTTAACATGATATACTATTACTGTTTAGAATTCCAAGTTTATACCTTTCATATTTTTACAAATAACTTGTTCTTCAGCTATATTGTCATATTATTTCGAATGATTAAGAGTGACAATATTAACTAATTTTTCATTAACTAACTTTTCATTAGTATAATATCATCCAAAAAATCTTTATAGTTTTTCTCTCGATCTTCATCTTGATATTATAAAAAATTTGCTCCTCAAGAACAATAATATCGTTAAATTCATGGAAATTTCAAATTCATTGAAATATTTATTAATTATTTATAAGATATATTGGAATTTAAAAAAATGCTTTTTAACCTCGTCAACATTTTAAATCAACATTCTGATATTCTTTTTGCAAATTGTTTTTCAATTGTAGAAGATTCCTTTGGGTCAGTATTGCTAACCAATTTTCTCAATGATGTATTTGAGCATTTACATTTCTTTTTCATTTCATGATCGTCTTGCACTTCATAGTCTATATATATAATTAACGGTTGAAGCGTCAGCACATTTTACTGAATTATTTTCATTAAAAATATGATTTATATCAGATGTATCACTATATGAAAAAGCTCCATTATTATCAACATCCCGAATATTATTATCTAAAGTAATTTTTTGAACAACCTGATCTTTTGCATAATTTTTTAAATTATCTACATCATTAATTACACTTTTTTGCATCAGACTACTTTGTGACGAATTGCTATTTTCTCTCTCCATAGTTTTATCAATTTTCTTCATGTTTGTTGTAAACAAGCAACATTCTCTACAACTATTATCAAGACTTCCTTCACAAAAACCTGATTCGCATGAGAAATTGGAGGCTGGAGAAATCGGCGAACAAATATCATTGGGATCAGGTTTATGTTGTATCGCTATTTTAGCAGGACGATGCGATGATGATCTCATAATCTTTTCGTTTTCAATACTGATATTATCACTTTCTTGTTTATATCGTAAATTGTAATTCGATCTCTGACGAAAAATTAGACTATCTTTTGAATGATCTAAAGATACTATAGGATATTTCTTAATTTCGTTCAAAACTTTTTGATCTTCTTCCATTATCATAACATTCTTCGTGTTGTTGATTGTATTTTCTCGAGGTTCCCTAATAGATCTTCTATCATTTATTATGAAAGAATCATCAATCAAACTTCTATCAAACTCTCCTTGAGATTTTTGTTCCTCGTGAAAAGAATAATTTTTTTTAAGTTTTTGTTGATCACGATCTAACAATGAGATTAGCTGATATTTTTTATTGTGTATTCTTTGAGGTTTATACAGAGTATAATTAATCTGATGCCTGTTATTTTTGCGGTTTTCTTTTATTTTTGTACAAGCAAGCACTTCTTTCTCATAAATTTGATCAATATTTTTAAGGATATCAACCTTTCCTTCGTCTGATTTGACTAACTTCTTTTCAAAGACTCCTTCTCTCTCTTCGGTTTTTTGACTATTTTTAAGAATATTAGCATTTTTGACATTCAATCCAGTTAGGGTGGTCTCTAAAAAATCTCCTTCTCTTTCTTTAGAGTTAATTTCTTGATTATTCTTCAGCCTACCTATTTTTTCTTTATTTATTCCGATCATATCCTTCTCTAAAAATTCTTCTTTTTTCTTTTCAAAGTATATCTTCTTCAAAGATAAGTTTCTCTCCAAGATCTTGCCTGCGTTTTTATTTAATTTGATTAATGCTGTTTGCATCGGAATGTCTTCTTCCTCTTCTTCAAAAATAATTTCTTGACTATTCGTCAAAATTTTCTCTTTTTCTCTGTTAATGATATTCTTTTTCACAGCTCTTTGTATTAAAACTTCTTTCTCTTCCTCAGAAACAATTTCCTGGATATGATTTTTATTTTTTCCGCCATGAAATTTGATTAGATTCTTCTCCAAATTTTCTTCTTTTTCTTCAAAGATAATTTCATGACTGTTCTTCATGATCTCTCTGTTTACTGGTTCCGGTAATTGTTGAAGTTCTACATCTTCTATGATCTGAATGGCATCAGGGTTGAAATCGAATACTTTAGCTTGATCGATGACTTCTCTTTGAGAATTGTGTCTAGCGCAATTTGAATATTTACAGGTATATCTCCAAGGATAATCGTTTTCCACCTTATTGTTAGTGTAACTGTTCAAGCAATCCAAAGGCGTGAGAGGTAGTGAATGCTGCTGATTGGTCAAGCGACAATTGCAGCAATATTGTTCTCCCAAACGATCTTCATCAATTAGGATATCTGCAAGGCATTCTGCGATTTAGAGACTTCAAATTTCATTAAGAATCAATTTATAATCAGTTAATGTCGTTTTCCCAATTTATTTTCATTATGCTGAAGAAAAAGTATTCCCCATATAAAAAAAAATCTTTCACATAATTAGAAAAGCTGTCGAAAAAACTGAAAAGCTTTTAAAATGTGACAACTTTAAAAAAAACAAAAGCTAAAACAAATAAACTTTTTGTTACATTTGTCCTATTTTACACTTTTTACATTCATAGTATATAATTAAACGAAAGTTTTCCACATACCCAAAGAGCTTGGAGGATCAAAACACCAGGATAAAGTGATTTAAGGTTTCTATTCCCTTTATACTTGCACATGGTCTACGTTCATTAAAGATTGAGATTAAAATTGTACTATTTAAAAAGTTATATAATTGTATTATGCGATCAACATTTGTGATCATATGTATTTAAGATTACATTTCATGGCATTTTGCATGTTTTACAATGTTTTCTTCAACTCCTATTTATAACAGTTTACAATATAATATACAAATTCATAGAAACGTCGCAGATAAAGGAGGCATTAATGTTCATTTTTCGTTTTCATCCATTTATCAAATGATAGGTTCATGCTTATATATACATATGTATCTGAAAGTTAAACCATCTAACTTTTTCGAAACGTTCTGTAAGAAAAAAATAAGAAAAAAATATTATATATATAAAATAATAAAAGTCTGAAATGCGTTTATTATTATTACGTTACATTAAAAGAAAAAAAATATTCTTTGCAATTTCTATTTTAAAATGCCTCTTTTCTTTCTAATACAAACTTGCCATTATTGAGAGATTAAATTTGTACGAATTTCTCTCACACTTTTTTTAGCTTAGTAATCTTCTCAAACTAATCTTCCTAAATCAATTTTTTCAATGAGTTTTTTTGTAAATTGACTTTTATATGATACACTTTTTCAAAATTCATAATTCATAATTTCCACTACAGATAAAAACTAAGCTATATAAATAGTTGTATAATAAAAGCATAGCTAAAATAAATATAGATTAGATAAATACTGCCAACTTAGGCAGATAACCTGCAGATCCAGAAAAGATAGGGATGTATGTGGAAGGAGGTCAAACGTGTCTACGCCCATTCGGTCAACGAGCGACAGAATCCATCCGTGGCAACAGCATCGACGCATATCCTGTGGAGAGAGCATTCACATACCTTTCAGCCCAACGAATAATTGTTAGAAAACGACATTCGTGGACTAGAAAAATATGTGAGGTGCAAGTGACTGGATCGGGAATCGAACCCGAATCTTTCGCTTTCCGGGCAACTGCTCTAGATCACTGAGCTATCCAGACCTCACACCTAATGCTGCTTTTTAACACAGTAATATGCGACTCCAGAGCGATGTTGGTATCTTACTCGATGGATGCAATGCCGATTGTCATGGAAGATCCTTAAAAATGTCGCTCGCTGACCAAATAAGTGCCGGTGGAGGTATTCGCGTGCACTGCATGCTGGCTTCCGACTGGCCTTCATGCACATAAAAAAATCTGTCATATACAAATTTACAATAACATAAGTAATTCTTTCTATTTTTATTACTGTTATGCTATTATAATTTTGTATAAACAGCATTTTTAATATGTACCAGTGCATCAAAAATTCACTATTATATTTTTATATTATTACATATTATTAGTAATACTATTGGGTGTCTTTTCACATGTTTATAACTTATATTATAATTTATTTTTATTATTACTTTTTAATATAATAAAACTCAGTCAAATTTCAATTTTAAATGTGTGATTTTAATTTTTCGCATGCCTTGTAACCTCAATTTTTAATGCGTAGGCTATCATAAAGATTTATAGACAATCACAACCAAGCTAAACCAAGCAGAAATTCTAAAAAATATAAATTATTTATTTATTTTTCTAATCTGAAAATGAAATCTTAATCGTTAAATGTGTCAAAATGGCTATCTTTCAATTATTAAATATATAATTGGAGCATATGTTACTTATTCCACCAGATTCTTATCCTAAGAATTTAAATTTTTCAAACATGCCATCAAAATTGTCAAATTCATCTACTTATCATTAAATTTCCTTTAATTGCTTGATCGAAACACAGTTTATTTTTGTAAAATTTTTACGAAGTATCAAAAAGAATGAATTATTCGTCCATTTGTGGAGCAAAAGATGTCGTCTCTTCATCACTTCTTTTTTTCTTTCTGCTTTATTCCTATCTTTCTTTTTCTTTGTTTTCACTTTTTTTAACTTTTTTCGCCCTTTCTTTAGAGAGGATTCGCCCTTTCTTTAGAGAGGAATCGAGTCATCATACTTCAGGATAATCATCAATAGATGGAATGTCAATATGCAATTTAGACGGCCTTTGAGAAGAGTGACCTTGATGGATGGGGAAGTCTGTGCTATCGGCTTGGAGGAACGTGTTGAGTACGACGGGAGCGCTCTTCGGCTCGCTAGGCACTTTCTTCAAACTTCCATCTGTGATATAGCCGGTACCAAACAGTCAGACAATGAATTATGTGCAAAACTGAAGCGTTTGAATTAGCAAGCTAAGGATCAAACTTGCTTGGGATACTATCTAAGCTTTTGATACTATCTATCTAGTATCTATCAGATACTATCTATACCAAGCTTTCAAGCTAAATATTATGTGAGACGATGGTTGGCAATTAGCATACTTATATGAAAGTGTTAATTTTTTCCATTAAATTATAAACTTTCAAGTGTTTCAATAAATTTGCATCAATGTTAATTCTAAACATAATTAAGTAAACATATGCTACATCGACATATAATAGACAGACTATAATGCTAGACTAATTATCAAATACACATAGAAAACTTATCTCATGTTAAACAAACATATTGACTGAAAGTCATAAATTGTGATTAATGCAGATAAGTAACATAGATAATATTTGTTTTGATGTGTTAATAACTCGACACTCCTCTCTCAGTAATTATCATAAATCAGATCTGTATTGACGTGACTTTTCGCGTGAAAACAATTCTAAATTTCGTCACGCGCGATATCAAATTTATCAATTATATTTACATTTTCTCCTAGATCATATCTTTATCATTCTTAACTCTCTATTTACAGTAGAAGAATATTACAATTTTATACAAGTACTTGTAAAATTGAGATTTTTAATAGCTTAATAGTTATAATTGCAAGCAACATAAATTGTTTTAATATTAATGAGACAAAAATTTGACATCAGCACTACTCTGGACATATTTTGTTGCTGAGTTAGTAAATCACAACAAGCACCTATGGGTTGCTGAAAAAGCAATCAGCAAAGCAAAATCGCTTACCAGTTCCGTGACGAAAGTCATCCTGCACTTTATAGAATTCTGCGAGTTCTCTACCGGAACAAAGTGGAGTATCAACTTGAGTAGTGCTATTAAATAGCGAATAGTCCACTTCGTAACCTTGTCGCTCCTTCGAATAACTCACCATGGGGTCAAAACGGTGACCCCACAAAATTTCTTGTGGAAGATAACTTGATCTGGCCTGGGTAGTTTGTCCAGTAGATTCAATAGTACCTTCTAAAATCAGAACGATCTCGAATCGTTCTGTTAACATATCCTCAGCAGACATATTATAGAAGGGCGAGGACTCATTAATCCGATGGATTATGGTGGTTGGCCAGATGAAGAATAGGTCGCCGTTTTCACCATCAGTGCCTACGACTAGTTCTTGCTGGTGTTGAGATAAAACTTCTCCTTCTTTCGTCGTTTTACTGCGAATCATCTGAGCGCGAACACTCGCGCCGATTATGTGACTTTTTCGCATATCGCCCACTCGAAACATGAGACAAAGTTCGCCATCCCGTTGACAGATTACGGCATTTCGCGAGAATAATAGAGTTTGAGTACGCTGCTTCGGTCTTGTCATCTTAGCGAATACGATGCCTACCTGCAATCATTCAAATTGTATAAAATTATAACTTTTTGAATTCGTATTTTTTTCATATGCATCTAGTATTCTTCGGAAACACTCACCATAAAAGCTTGGATCATGACACCAGAGATACTTTGTATGCACATCACGAATATAGCCTCAGGACACTCTTCAGTAGTAGAACGGCTGCCGTATCCAATGGTGTGCTGGGTCTCGATACTGAAGAGGAAGCAACTGGTGAAACTGAAGATATTGTAGATGCACGGTGTCCAGTTGTTCTCCACCTGAAAAGGTGGCAAGTGGCGCTCTTCGAAGTCACCGTGGGTAAAAGCGATTAGCCACCAAATCACCGCGAAACCTAGCCAGGATAGAAGGAAACTCAAGATGAAGCACAGCAGAGTCCAACGCCATTGCGTATCCACTAAGGTAGTGAAGATATCTTGTAAGAAGCGCAGCGATCGTCGGGAGATGCGCGACTGCAACACGTTGCAATCGCCATTCTTCAGGACGGCACGACGGCGTAGTTTCCGCGTCGGTCCAGGCCGGTATCGGCTCCTGAAATATAGATTCGTTACATAATTTGTATTTAAACAGGATATTGTATTCTACCTCCTCCCTCTTTCTGTCTCTCTTTCCCTCTTCTCTCCCTCCCAGCCCCCCACTCTCTCTCTCTCCCCCGCCCCCCCTCTCTATCTTCCTTTTATTCGCTTTTTTCTCTTTCTTTCTTTACTTCCGTTTAATAATCCATAAAATTCCCTTTCTAAAAAAGGCATGTGTGTTATTACTTAAAGTCTCAAAATATATTGTTGCTTCTTTTCCACAATGCTAATTGGTTTATTCAACTTGCTTACTCGTGTTATTTGCGACTGTCAAATCAGCTATCAATTTTAACCATTTGTGTAAAATAAAATAAAGTTATATATATCATTAAAAATATATAATGGAAAAGAATAAATGGCGCACGCAAAACGCGCACTTTGTATTGTTCTAGTTTTTGCAAAAATTAAAGAAATATTTTAATCTAATTTATTTAATATAATTTATCTAATTTAATTAATTTATATTTAAATATAATCTTCTCTCTTTCATGTGTGTCTAGCACGTATGAAAGAAATTTTGCACACTATATTTCGAAATAAATGTTACTATGCAAGGTTCCAGAGTATAATCCATATTGAAAATTTTTGAATTATGCTAAATTATAATATTATCTTACTTTATACATTATACTTTATTGTTATGTATATTGCTTTGAATTGGCCGTTGCTAACAAATAAAATAGTTGATATTTTTCCAGAAGATATTTTATGAATGTTCTTAAACATTTGTTCAGAGTAAAAAATAAGCCGATATAAAATTGAGTAAAAGAAAATAACAGCGAATGATTTTCGACATCAAGTGTTAATAAATATTGACTAAATATAAGATATAGTTTATCTTAATAAAAAGGTTCATTGCAGAGATGACTCAATATCATAAAATAAAATGAAAAACAACTTATAAAACGAAATAATCCTTTTTAATATATTTCGAATTTTTTATTTAAAAAAATATTAACATTTAATAAATTTTTGCTATAATCAATAATTAATGTGCGCTTTTACAATCTTATAAAAAAATTACTAAAATTAAAAAATTTATAAAAGAACAATTTTAAGCATACTGTATATGCTAATGTATATATAATATGCTTAAAATTGTTCTTTTATAAATTTTTTAAATTTTGATTAATTTTTTTATATTTTTATATTTTGCAAATTTTACAGGGAGAGAGAGAGAGAAAATAATGAAATTATTTTTGCAAAATTAGGAAAATATTGACTACAAAATACTCATTTCATGCTCTTTGTGAAAGTTTAAAATTTTTTAGTAGTTAAAAATTTTTAAATAAAATTTATGAAAGGATATATATATAATACTTTGATAACGTAACTTAACATAAAATCGGCATTTGATTGCATATTAAAGTATCTTTGTGACGTAATATTTCGTAAGACGTATTAATAAATCAAGTTTTGAAATGCAAAATCAATGCGCAATTGTCGCCAAGGTCATAGTTTCGATATATAGATCACTGTTACGCTAATGTGTAATACAATAAGAAAATTTGATTTGAATGATAAATCTCAAAGACATAAGTCATAAGCTTTGTTGCATTTAAAAAATAACAATTGATAAATTATTAAACATTAACATAAAAAAATAATAAATTATATGTAATATATGGGTATATTATATATATATATATATATATATATATATATATATATATACACTCACCCGCAAAAAAAGCGGTACACCTAAAATTTGAGAAAATTTCATCAAATTTTAAATGATCATAACTTGGTAAATAATGATGATAAAAATATGTTTAAAAAAACAAAATGAAGGCTGTAATGTCCACTTTAAGAATATTTAAGTGGCAATTATGCTCAGCCATTGTTTTCAAAATGGCGGATAAGGAAGTGAAAGGATGTAAAATTGATTATTAAAGGATCGAGTTTGGGACGGTGCACGGCGTAAATCAGGTAACGCAGCCCAATGAGACCAAATGCTCGTGAAAGTGTGGAGTGTTATCTTTAAAATGTTTTTTTACCGAGCTCGATACGATGATTTTTCGCTGAGTTATTCCGAATTTAATTAAAAACGCTCTTTTTTCTTCTTCAATTTGCAGCTCAGCGAATAATTATCGTATCGAGCTCGGTAAAAAAGCATTGTAAAGGTGATACTCCACACTTTCACATGCATTTCGTCCCATTGGGCTGCGATACCTGATTCACGCCACGCACTGGAGCAAAGCGGGAACCTTTATTTATCGGTTTTGTATGCTTTCATTTATCCGCTATTTTGAAAAAAAATGGTTGCACATAATTTCAATTTAATTTAGGTGTGTGTGTGTGTGTGCTCGTTTGTATACCACAAGGATAAGGACCCCGTGGTTCGTCAGCTCCACAGTATTTAAAGACTCCAAACCCTCCTTGTGGCGTGTGTGTGTGTGTGTGTGTGTGTGTGTGTGCTCGTTTGTATACCACAAGGATAAGGACCCCGTGGTTCGTCAGCTCCACAGTATTTAAAGACTCCAAACCCTCCTTGTGGCGTGTATGTGTGTGTGTGTGTGTGTGTGTGTGTGTGTACGGGCGCACGCATGTGTGTATTAATAGTGGGTATGACCTCCTCGTGCGCGTATTACCTCATTCATACGATCAGGCATACTCTGTATTAGTCTTTTTATTTCATCCTGCGTAATTGCATCCCATGCATTTTGAAGAACACTTTGAAGTTCTTGCAGTGACTGAGGTGCAGGTACGTGATTTCGTACTTTCTTGCCGAGATTGTCCCACAAATGCTCAATGGGATTTAAATCCGGACTACTTGCTGGCCAAACAAGTCGATTTATGCCAACTTCATCGAGGAAATCAAACACTCTTCTCGCAGTGTGTGGTCGAGCATTGTCTTGCATAAACAAGAAGTTCTCTCCGATAAAGGGTGCATACGGAATAACATACGGAAGGAGTATGTCTTCCACGTATACATCTGCGTTCATGTTCCTGTCAAAAAAGTGCAAATCTGTATGAGCGTCCGCTGAAATACCTGCCCAAACCATCACAGAGCCTCCATTGTGGCTGTACCTTTCACTTACAGTACAATCTGCAAATCGTTCTCCACGACGACGATAAACTCGTTCTCGTCCATCTGGAGAATAGAGACAAAAACGAGATTCATCGCTAAAGAGTACTTTGCCCCAGTCTGCGTAATTCCAGTCTCTATGCGCAACTGCAAAATTGAGTCGAGCTACGCGATGACGACCTGTAAGAAAAGGTACAGCCGCTGGCCTGCGCGAAAACAGATTTTGTTCCGCTAATCTTCTCCGAACGGTGTCAACGGATACATTGCAATTGTGGACATCCCTTAAATTGTTTCGAATTTGAACAGCTGTTCGATGTCTGTCTCTTAAATTTAAAACAATAAATCGGTCATCGTTTTCATTCGTACGTCGAGGGCGCCCAGAACCAGGCCTCCTCTTGAAAGAATTGGTGTCTAAGTACCTGGCATAAGCACGTTGCACAGTTGACACTGACAGATCAAGTGCCTCAGCAACGTATCTTCGACTTCTGCCATCTTCAATTAAAGCAACAACTTGAGCAGCTTTTTCTGGAGTTATCGTTGCCATAATCGAGAAGTAATTTCGAGAAGAAGTAATTAATTATGGTTTCAATAGATGAAGTCGCAAGGAGCAACGCGTCTAGAGAGCTAGCAAATCAATCGCATAACTTGTACTATAGTCTTTCAATGTTTTTTCCGTTTGAGACGTGCTTATGCCAGGTACATTGAAAGACTATAGTACAAGTTATGCGATTGATTTGCTAGCTCTCTAGACGCGTTGCTCCTTGCGACTTCATCTATTGAAACCATAATTAATTACTTCTTCTCGAAATTACTTCTCGATTATGGCAACGATAACTCCAGAAAAAGCTGCTCAAGTTGTTGCTTTAATTGAAGATGGCAGAAGTCGAAGATACGTTGCTGAGGCACTTGATCTGTCAGTGTCAACTGTGCAACGTGCTTATGCCAGGTACTTAGACACCAATTCTTTCAAGAGGAGGCCTGGTTCTGGGCGCCCTCGACGTACGAATGAAAACGATGACCGATTTATTGTTTTAAATTCATTAAGAGACAGACATCGAACAGCTGTTCAAATTCGAAACAATTTAAGGGATGTCCACAATTGCAATGTATCCGTTGACACCGTTCGGAGAAGATTAGCGGAACAAAATCTGTTTTCGCGCAGGCCAGCGGCTGTACCTTTTCTTACAGGTCGTCATCGCGTAGCTCGACTCAATTTTGCAGTTGCGCATAGAGACTGGAATTACGCAGACTGGGGCAAAGTACTCTTTAGCGATGAATCTCGTTTTTGTCTCTATTCTCCAGATGGACGAGAACGAGTTTATCGTCGTCGTGGAGAACGATTTGCAGATTGTACTGTAAGTGAAAGGTACAGCTACAATGGAGGCTCTGTGATGGTTTGGGCAGGTATTTCAGCGGACGCTCATACAGATTTGCACTTTTTTGACAGGAACATGAACGCAGATGTATACGTGGAAGACATACTCCTTCCGTATGTTGTTCCGTATGCACCCTTTATCGGAGAGAATTTCTTGTTTATGCAAGACAATGCTCGACTACACACTGCGAGAAGAGTGTTTGATTTCCTCGATGAAGTTGGCATAAATCGACTTGTTTGGCCAGCAAGTAGTCCGGATTTAAATCCCATTGAGCATTTGTGGGACAATCTCGGCAAGAAAGTACGAAATCACGTACCTGCACCTCAGTCACTGCAAGAACTTCAAAGAGTTCTTCAAAATGCATGGGATGCAATTACGCAGGATGAAATAAAAAGACTAATACAGAGTATGCCTGATCGTATGAATGAGGTAATACGCGCACGAGGAGGTCATACCCACTATTAATACACACATGCGTGCGCCCGTACACACACACACACACACACATACACACACACACGCCACAAGGAGGGTTTGGAGTCTTTAAATACTGTGGAGCTGACGAACCACGGGGTCCTTATCCTTGTGGTATACAAACGAGCACACACACACACACACACACACACGCCACAAGGAGGGTTTGGAGTCTTTAAATACTGTGGAGCTGACGAACCACGGGGTCCTTATCCTTGTGGTATACAAACGAGCACACACACACACACACACACACACACACACACACACACACGCCACAAGGAGGGTTTGGAGTCTTTAAATACTGTGGAGCTGACGAACCACGGGGTCCTTATCCTTGTGGTATACAAACGAGCACACACACACACACACCTAAATTAAATTGAAATTATGTGCAACCATTTTTTTTCAAAATAGCGGATAAATGAAAGCATACAAAACCGATAAATAAAGGTTCCCGCTTTGCTCCAGTGCGTGGCGTGAATCAGGTATCGCAGCCCAATGGGACGAAATGCATGTGAAAGTGTGGAGTATCACCTTTACAATGCTTTTTTACCGAGCTCGATACGATAATTATTCGCTGAGCTGCAAATTGAAGAAGAAAAAAGAGCGTTTTTAATTAAATTCGGAATAACTCAGCGAAAAATCATCGTATCGAGCTCGGTAAAAAAACATTTTAAAGATAACACTCCACACTTTCACGAGCATTTGGTCTCATTGGGCTGCGTTACCTGATTTACGCCGTGCACCGTCCCAAACTCGATCCTTTAATAATCAATTTTACATCCTTTCACTTCCTTATCCGCCATTTTGAAAACAATGGCTGAGCATAATTGCCACTTAAATATTCTTAAAGTGGACATTACAGCCTTCATTTTGTTTTTTTAAACATATTTTTATCATCATTATTTACCAAGTTATGATCATTTAAAATTTGATGAAATTTTCTCAAATTTTAGGTGTACCGCTTTTTTTGCGGGTGAGTGTATATATATATACAAATGCACAATATGCTCAAGTTTGAATGAAATCCATCAAGAAATAATTTTCCATAACGTGTATGCAAGGTTCTTCTCAATGAATTATAAAAATATTATAAAAATTATGTTTTTTGTTTATTATTATATAGTTTTGTTGTTATTATATTTAAATGTTATTATATACAGACTAGGAAAATTAATTTATGTAAAAAGTTTGTGTATAAATCATATGTATGAGATTACTAAGCTTTTAAAAAATATCGTGATGTCAATATTCATAAAAAAAACGCATGTTATAAACAATTTGTTGTTTCCATTATTACGCTAAAATTATAAATTTTTCGGACCGATATTTTTCTCGCCTACTTCCATCTAGGGGGGGTTAGAGGGGAATTTGTTGGAATTAAATCTCAAACCAAGAGATTATTCCAAGTAAAGTCTTGATCATTGTATCAAAGAAAAATTTTCGCGCAATTACATCCGCGATAGGCTCTTATTACCCGAATATTAATATCACATATTTTATATTCGAGAGCCGACATCAAGAAATTTAATGTTTATAAATTTTTGTTCGAAATATTTTCGTCGATATCGTTTAATTTCTGAGATATTTTGTTAGATCATTTAAAACACAGGAGAGCGTGTAAAAAAGAAAGAAAAAGAAAAATACCTTGGCCCGTATTCAGAACGCGCTTATAAAGATGTTAGTGCGTTGTTATCCAATAGAAGTATCTGTTTTATGTAAAACAGATACTTCTATTGGATAACAACGCACTAACATCTTTATAAGCGCGTTCTGAATACGGGCCCTTGTATATATTATATATATATACTCAATTATATCGCCATTTACTTGTATATATTGTGTATGTACACTATCACATTTATATATATTAACATAAAACAACTATTATAAAACAATTTATATAATTTCTACAATTTCGAAAACAAAAATCATTAAATAACTATTATAAAATTTCAAAAAACTAAATTCGTAATAAATATATTATTAAATAAACATTGTTTAATTTCTATAGAGTATAAAAAAATTATAAAAAATATATAATCATAACATTAAAATCTATTCACTCTGTTTACGAGATTCTTACTCATTATATACAACAATTTATATTTTAATATTTATTTATTAGGATTTATTTAATAGGAACTTATGTTTACTTTAGTCTTAACACACTCACCACGGATCTCTGCGCATTGTTCATCATTCTTCCCTTTGACATGACTAAATCTAAAACGTCTTAAAGTATTATAAAACAAAGGGGTCTCGATATCACTTTGTTATCGTATTGTAAAGTCTCACTTGCTATCCGCCAATGTATTTTGCCCAACAATCACAACTTATATATTAATTGCACCAATTATATTCCAACATATATTATCACACACACACACATACTCGCGCGGTAATATATTTCCACATTAAAATTATATATTAATATTTCGATGTGGCGAACATATATTTTGTATTATCTTCACACAAAATGAATACGAAAATCACTTTTATATGTAAATTAACAATGTTGAGACATCTAGAAAATCGCATTAATATACGTAGTGATCCCTATATAGCAATTTTACCGTATATAATTCCCATATAAAACAAGAATTATTTGTATATTTAATATCGATATATAAAAATTTTGTATCTTGATTTTCATGAATTAATTATATATATATTAGTCTTAATGTAACAAAAAAAAACTATAGCCGAAGAATCGCTACTCGTTCGAGATATCACTGTCAGCGATTCGATAGTGCCGAGAAGACTCCCGCGACCCTTGTCCCCTCTTGTTGGTACAAAAAGGAAGCCGCCATTTTAAGTTTGAATGATAACCGAGCAGCTGTTATCCACCAATTTATTTATTACCACGCGTTAATCAGTCGCCGAGTCAGTGACGGCATCCTCTATATTTCCACCGCCTTCTCTAGGTCGATGATACCCGATCAGCTGATTGTACGCATGTATGAGGTCAGTAATACCTTACACAAAAATTTGAACACGTATCGAGATAAATTTAGGACATGTGATTCCCTAAATGCCCACACATCACATGTTTGTTAATTATTCGAAAAGATAATTCATAATAATTTGATATATTAATACTAATAATAATATTAATTATAACAATTAATATTAAAAATTAACAATAATAAAATAATGATTTGTTAAATTTTATTCTGCTATAATTATTATTTCCCGAATAAGTATACCAGTCATCACAAGCAAATATTAAAAGATGAAACGCGCATGCCATATGTGCCTCAATATGTATGCAAATTTATGTATACACACAGAATCAATCTTAACACATGTACTTATATGATTATCAGAACATATTTGGCGTGCAACATTCGCTTTTAAATATTTGCGTATTATGACTGCTAGTTTTTAAAGGAAGGAATAATAATTTTATTTATATTATTAATTAATAATTAATAAGAAATTTTATAACAAAATAATTTTTAAATAATTTTATTCTATTTTGAGACAGCGTTGCTGTGTTTTTTGAACCAGCATTACCTCATGTATATACAAATCTATATTTTAACATATTCTTAAATTTTTTTCTCAAATTCTTTCGTAATTATCGAATTTTGGAATGGATCTGACTTACATCGTTATTACTAAAGAAAATGATTCATTTACGTTGAATTAATCTAAAATTGGTCCGGCAATATAAAAGTAAATAACATTCCACTTATTGTTTCAATACTTAGTCTTTCACTTTTAAATCATTGAAGCTTAAAATAAAATTAAAATTTGTAATTCTTTTGCGTATTTTATATAATTCCGAAGTTATAAAAAACAATAATATATTGATTTAAATTATATATATTTTCTCTCTGTTTTATATTTCCTCTATTCTACAAAATAAATATTATAATATAATATAATATTATAATATAATATAATATTATAATATAATTACAAAAATATATATATATAAAATTCCTATGTATATGCATAGAATAATTTAAAAATAAAATATTTTTTATATATATTTATATAATTTTAAATAAAAAATATTTATTTCTCAAAATTATTATTATTATTTACCAAAAAAAGAATCTTTCTTCTACATTCTAAAATTTCTATTCGTATGAAACATTTATTTATTAAGAATTGTTATCAAAGTAGAAAAAATAACTCATTTTCACGTGAAGTTATCCATATTTACTGCCAATTTATGTGATAAGCACGTGAAATTTATCTTAAAATTCTTTTACGAGTGATTTAGCGCGCAACCTTGAACGATCCGTCATTAAGACTGATCTCTAAGCCGCTTATCTCAAATATCATGAGACATTGATAAGAAGTTGTAGAATAAACAAATAATTTCTAGAATGTCATTTGCGCAGACTTTAAAATCTTTTGTCGGCAAAACTAACGTTATATAATATGAATGAACAATAAAATATTACTGTAAATGTTATATAAATCTATTATATATATATATATATATATATATATATATATAATAGATTTATATAACATTTACAGTAATATTTTATATTTTACACACACACGCATACACGTACGCGCGCGCGTATATATATATATATATATATATATATATATATATACGCGCGCGCGTACGTGTATGCGTGTGTGTGTAAAATTTATGCATAAATAATATTAATAAGATTTGTAAAGGAAATCTAATATTGTTGTAATATTAATATTGTAATATATTGTATATATATAATTGGATGCATTTTTTTACATATTTTATATTTATAATATTAAACAAATCTAATGCAATAACATCAATATTTCTTTTCTTTATTTTAAATTTATCAGTAAACATATAATAAATAAAAGATAATTAAATTTATCAGTAAACATAAAACATATAAAAGATAAATTATTATAATTAATAATTACTTTTTATTAAATAATGATCAATTAAATTTCTATAATTATTTTTTTATTATTAGAATAAATCATTAAGATTTTTTTCATGATTCATCATATTATGAACTAATATTTGTAGAATATGATAAATTGATATCAGGAATGCAATAGTCTTCGCACATTTTTCAGGCATGTCGCATAATAATGATTAAAAATGATTTTATACATAAAATCTGCATTTTCTAATTGTTTCGTGCATAAATTTAATACATATTCGCATACAAAATATAATATACTAATAAGAAAAGCAAGAAATACAAGAAATATGATAAATTCATAAGTTTATTAATCAACTGTTACACACACACACACACACACACACACACACACACACACACACACACACACACATATATATATATATATATATATATAGTACGGTTTCATATTATCTCTTTTTATACAATTTTTGAGCATCTTGTCATAGAAATGAATGAAAGAAATATTATTTAATTAATAAGAATAGTTTTTATGTTTCCTCTAGAAACAGTTCGACGTTTTATTACGATAAGATTGGAGGATAAGCGAAATTTAACGATTTTTTAATTCTAAAAATAAAAAAATAAAATTTCAGCAAACCTTAATTTCTCGTTCTTAAGATGCTCAAATATAATTTTCGCATGCTAACATATTTGAAGAACGTTTTCAGAATATTTGTTAATTTATCGTATCATATATTTCTCAAGGCAAAAAAACTGCGTAGCAACTTTAATGATTGTTTTAACCTGGAAATATCATTTATTCGAAATTCCTTTTACCTGTATTTCAGAGAAGAATATGGATTCGTTATTCGCACGATCATTGGCGTCGTCGGTGTGGTTGGTGATATCAACTTTTGTTCTTCTCCGCAATCCGGCGATGGGGATTTGTTGTTTGTCTTCAACACATTGCCATTCATTCCGTTCATCTTGATTCACTATATATTGTAATGCACAATGCTATTCTGAATACTGAACAAATTTTTAATAACGGAATAGTCCACTCTCTCTCTTAAAGAATTTGTATATAAAATAACGTGTCAATAACATACATTTATATCCTCTTTGTTTTTGTAAATATTTTTCAATATTAAATCTTCACTTTCAATGTTATTCTTTTTTTTCCAATAAATTTTATAATCATTTAAAACTTATTAAAAAATGTTTTACATCTTTTTTAAATGTCTTTGTTTCTGCAAAAGTAATTATTAAGATGATCCACTGAAGATCTACTTTTTTCAATTGTCGAGTTTTTATCCTGTTTTATGTATTTCCTTTCTTTTCATAGAAAGATTTAGGATTTTGTGAAGGATCTTTTTCACTCCCAATAAGCAATGACGAGTTCAATCATGGGATTGAGAAATTCTTTTCTTTCTTTTTTAATCACTTTTATTAAAGAATAGACTGAAAACTTGAAATTAAATCTTCAATATTTTTTTACACTTTTTTTATCCGTACATCTCTTTTTTAAAAGTTTCCTTTAAAAGATTCACTTTTACACTTGCAATCTTTATGTTTTAAACGTAATTCCTCAATTATAAATTCTATGTTTTTTAATTAGTCTTTTAATCGTCGATGTATTCGTTAATAAATGGATCGTTTAAGACGATTCGATCAGCTGAATGATGCGTGACGATTAACAAAGACGGATGGTGGTGCAGGATATACTGCAGATATACTGCTGCAAGATAGAGTATTATAAGCAGCTGGTCAAACAGGCACTACGATGTCTTATATACGCATACTGACCATCAGACGCCGTTTATCACTCGCTAACAAATGCCGTTTGTTCTTCCTGTTCTCGCGCAGAAAAGGTGATCACACGCGTCTGTTGCGTCACTCGCGCGCGATAAACAGATGATCGTTTCTACTTTCGGCAAATCCACGCTCTCGATAATAAAACAAAGTCACGATATAATAGTCACATGATACAGATAGCAGTCATTTATTCTATAATATGCCACAGACGAGCAAAAATAGCACATATATTAGAAATTGTGTATGAAATATCATATTTCTCAATAATTTTCATGACTTTTATAAGAATTTTTAACGTTTTTGGAGAATAATTCCTGATAATTTCCTGAGAAACTAAAGTCCATATAAATATAAACCTAAAATGTCTCTGTATATGTTTTCTTTATTTTGCATAACTTCTGTTCTATGTGCGGGAAAAATAATTAATACAAAAAATATAAATTAATAAAATATAAATAAAATATAAATAATAAATAATAAAAAGTAATATATATAAATAATAAAATATATAAATATATAATAATATAAATATATATAATATATAATATATATAATATATATAAATATATAATAATAAAATATAAATATATATTTATACTTATATATGATTATACATGTGGGCAATTTTTTTTATTTTTTCAAATTTAACTTTTCCTGAAGAAGCGGTGCAAAAATTTTTTTATTCTTTTATTTTTCTCAATTTTTCTTATTATTTTTTCTGTATACAGACAGAGAGTATAGCTACAAAATATAGGAGCTGCAATGTATAGAACAAATAAATTAGAAAAATTATTATAAATATAAATAAGAGAAAAAACTTATAATTTTTTTTTAATTGTGTGGAGATTTATTTGCGTGGCGCTTAAATAAAATAGTTTAAATAATTAATTTGAGATATTCACACATACAATTCATTATTTACCAGAAATTAATTTGATACTATTTGTTAATCGAAACTTCAGGAAAATATCACAATCGTTTTATAATTATTGGAATTTTAGAATTAAAATGGGTAAGCACAATTAATAAAAAAAAGACGACGAGAACGACTTCGCGATCCATGCCCGATTCTCGTTGACTGACTGACTGACGTCGCATACTTTTTATCAGCCTCTTGGCATCTCGTTATCAGAATCTGACTGGTTGCTGAAGTTGTGCTGATGTATGCAAAACGTGTCAAGACAAAAGACTATCTCTTATTTCTCGAAAAAATAAATTTTATTAAACTGTGATATAAAATTTATATATGTATGTATGTACATATGTGGAGTATTCCATAATACTCGGGGTTCCATTTCAATTTCGTATATTAATGAATACTTTATATAAAGTAAAAGGTTTCAATTAAATTACAGACTGATGTAACTTTTATTAAAGATCTAAAATTAATATTACTGTTTGTCACAACATATATATAAGGCTTCTGTCTAGTTTTAGTTTCAAGTTCTACATTGTAAACAATAAACTTAAAAATAACAGAAAAGAATAATAATATGATACTGTATTATAAAAAATAAAGAAATATCTTTAGAAGAAAACTAGAACCAAAAAGAAGATCAAAGAAATATTTTGTCTAATAATAATTTCAATCATCTCATAAATCGCAAGTTTGCTAATTAGTCCAGCATCAAAATAAAGTGAAGCGAAAAACACAAAATAATGTGAAGGGATTGCACCAACCAGCTGTTTCGTTTGGACCTCACACGGATGGATTTTTTTCTCGAAAAACTTAATTTCTCACGATCCATAATCGATACAATTTCCGAAATAAATTACCATACGCGGCAAAAACCTTATTGACTTGGTTCTTTGATATCTTTCACAGCCGAACTAGATCTAACTGACCGCTATGATATGGTGATAACGAACTATACAATTAAATTAACAAGCGGCTTGATCTACAACGGAGGCTGCGCGATTATGATCCATTTGTTTTTACGATCAGGACCGATTGAAATTTCTAATTAGCTAATTTTAACTTTAACACATCATATATAAATTTTGTAAGAAATCTATACACAGATACTATATAATCTCATTCAAAAAATCTTTGTTAGAAATTTATAATTTTATACATGTGTAAATTTTTTCTTATATTTATTTTATTATTCATCTTATATTTTATATAACAGTATGAAGAAAAAGTAATTAAAAAGTGAGAATATTTTATGAAATATTTTATATTTTGTTACAACATATCAAAATAAATTATAAAACATCTCGTAAATTATTGATTTCTTCATAATTAATAAATCTTCTTATTTTAATATTATTATATTAAAATGACGCGTATTTATGCTTCTTTGTGTAAATCTTTGTGTAATTGTCGATATATACTATTATTAAAAATGCATCTAGTAAAAAATATTCAAATTATTAAGAAGAAACTTTAAAAATGTATAAAGATCTAATCACTTTTCTATTAAAAAAATTTTGTAGTTGCCCTTCTTTTCATTTCCTTAAACATACTTGCATATAATAATTCACTTCTTCACTGCATAAATGAAAGGACATGATTTTATTAAAATAAATTCGAATTAAAATTAACTAAAAAATTTTGTTAACTCTTTAATTTACAAACTTCTGTTTACAAAAAGGAGTTTGTAAATTAAAGAGTTTTTTATTCTTAAATAGCTTGGAAATTATTGATGACTCAATATTTCGCTAAGAAAAAATCGTTTTCAAATTTACCAGAAAATATAATTTATCATTAAATTTTCGATTGAGTTATGAGACACTTTGTATATGTATATAAAAAATATTTGCAAAAATTGCGAATTGTTACATAAATGCCATATATATATTACAAAGGTAACTATTAAATGTTATTTCTATCAATTAAAGTTCTTTATAATAGTAAATACTCATTATAATAATAAATAATTGATAATAAATACTTGATAAATAAATTTCTATTATTGCTGTATAATCATCAAAATAATCAAAATATACGATCTACAAGAAGAGAAAAGATTTGTGAATACAACACATATTATATTATCGCAAATTAGTAATAAATTAAATTTGTTCCAATAACAAATTTCCATTCTTGTGAGCAAAAATAATTTACGTAAGAGTAATAATAATAGCAAGAATAATAACAATGCTTCATTTTCACTTTTATATCAAATAAAACAGCATGTATAGCAATAGTTTGATGCAAAATTATTTTTAATTTATTAATTTTTTTTCTTTATATAACAATCTAACAATGATAAAAGTAAATCTGCCAATAACAAAAATAAATAGTTCAATATATTTTGCAAAATACGCCAACAAGTCTGACATTAGATGCAATTAACGTGTCCATGCGTAATCAACATTTCGTCCGCGTTACGTGTCACATATGCGTGCGTAAACGAGGTTACCATGTGTATTTACCCTTTACCCGTTATTCCTAATGAATCGTTATTTATCGTATCTGCGACGCGCGACATTATTATCGCAATATTATACCGATATGTTACACACTCAGTATATAAAGTATACAAAGTGACGTTATTACCTTGTAATTTTTTCATACTAACTCGTTGCACATGAAACGAATTCTGAAAATTTAAGTTTCTACAATCTTTCCTCTTCCTTTACAATTCGTTATCATGATAATGGCACCTATTTAAATTTAACGTTCTCTTTATACGTTCTTTTTCTTTGTTTTTTTTGTCTAATCTATTTAAAAACCGTGAAGAACACCTGTCAAGCAGAGGCGCCAATAATCACTCTGACAAATATGAC